>NC_134573.1:169436852-169791852 GCF_050947875.1 Dermacentor variabilis | reverse complement strand
GATTAATTTTGACCAGCTGACGTTCCTGAACACGCACTTGCAAATCTAAATACACGAACGTTCTTTCTTTTTTTGCATTCCACCCCCACCGGAATGCGGCAGCAGCGGCCGAATCCGTGACCTCAAGTTCAGCAGCGCAACTCCGTAGCCACCGGGCGAGTAGGGACGAGTAGGGAGCACTGAGACGAGTAGGGAGCACTGAGACGAGTAAGGAGCACTGAGATGAGTAGGGAGTACTGAGACGAGTAGGGAGCACTCTGGCGACCTCTTTCTTCCACAAGAAACGAGATGACAAACATAATGGCGCTCAACAAATGCCACGAGAATCGCGCTGCAGGTACCGCTTCGCTCATTGCATCAGCACGAAGCCATAAGAGCGCCACCGCAGTTTCCGAAGTCAATAATACCTTTCTTTTTTTGGCAAAGATACAAGGCCTGTCAGGGCAGCGTTTTCACTATTTCAATGACAATCCCTGGGCACGCTGCCTTTCGTTTCCACCCGTAGAAAAAACCGACGTTACACGTCCTTTAATCGGTGCTCCGCGATAGAAATCGATGCTGTAAAGATAACGCGATAGGAACGACCTCCTTATTCCGATACGCCCGCCTCTAGCTACTTGTGCCTCTTTTTCTTTTTCGCAAGGCCTCACGTTTCACCCGGTAACGCTGTGAACTTGGCACGATTTCTATGAAAGGCCTCCGGCGTTCATAAACCCTGCGGACAAGAAGGCATGGTGGAACAACGAAACGATGCAACTTTGCCAACTCTTCCGAGGCGATTATATCGCAACAAGGTGCAAGGCAACAACAACGCCCACTAGAAAAAGAATAAAAGGAGGGGGGGAGGTAATCACAAGTAGAGCAATAAACACTTTTTCTTTAGCTAGCTATGCCGCTGCGAAATTAGAAGCTTGCGTCTGCGCCGTTTTGTGCCGATAACAAAACATGTGCCGCGCATATCGATTTCCTCTTACGTCACGGCGATGACGCGCGGCGCGCAGTGAATGTGGCCATCAGCATTCCCATCACTCAGGTTGTTTCGAAATAACATCAACACCCTTATCTTCTCTTTAATAACTGTCACGCGCCATTGGCCACCGCCTATAGGTGATCCTCCGGATTGCCATCATTTAGTGGCTGAGCCCCCCCCCCCCCTTCCGCCAGTCAATCAAGGAATACTCTTAACGTAAGATACGTTTTTCGGAATACCTGCATTCGAAATAACGTTCTCACGCTAGCACTGCTCCGAACATCGGATGTCAGACAAACAAGAAATTCTTTTACGTAAGAGAAATTTTGGGAATTCGTAAGAGCAAATTGCGGCTAATTGGTGATGTCAAACGTAGTAGCGAAGGCAGTCAGCCAATGGCAAGCACCGCTTGCGACACAAAGAGCTTCCAGAATTCAGCTGCAGTTGTTGCTAGGAGAGCGAATTAAGTAATTAAAGGGGGGGGGGGGGGACGTAGAGCAGAGGGCGGCTGATTGGCGTCCTAGATATGAGGCAAGTCTTGTGCAGTAGCCATAACAAGTGGCCGAACCGTGGGAACAGGCAAGACGCGTCGACAGTGCTTATATGACGTCACTGGTTCTGTGTTCACGACAACGTAACCAGCTGCGACGTCACAAACGAGAGGGCTATCATCAGGAACATCACTAATGTAGCAGATCACCTTCGCTCCTCGCGACGTCATTTGGCGCGCGTGAGGAAAATACGGGATTATGTTGCCAAGTCGTGTTTGCTTCTCTTTTCTATTTAGTAGTATGCATGGAGGATGACGTCAACCGACCGCCGACGACGAGGACGAATAGCGGCCGCAACGGAATTAGTTGACCGGCCGAATGTGCTCGCTCGAGGCGCTATGCTTGGATCGCCGTCACCGTCGTCTCTGCGGTGCCCGATTTCATACGTCGTTTACGCAACGGTCTCCCGCGGTTTAAGGATATGCGCGTGGCGCAATGACCGTGGGAAACTCCGATCCCCCCGTTTCTTTCGCCAGCTGAAAGCTTCGTGACGGCACACATATTAACGCGAGCTATCCGCCCGATACGTTTTTGTAGATGTACACTTACGCATGTTTTTCATCCTTGTCGCCAAAGCCTCCCTCGACGTTACACTTGTCGCAAGTTTAAAAAGTCGACTGAGTCCAGTTTTCCGAAAATAAACTGTCCCGCTGTGTGCAGACATATAATTCCACGAGCACGGGCCACGATATTACTGTGCCCAGTGCCCAAGCTAAGATGTGTAAAAAGTTCTAGCCTTAGTCGGACCCTTCAGAATCAGGGAGGCTTCCGCAAACTGTGTTGTTGGCATGCCGTGCCCCACTTTCAGTATACCGACGAATATGTATCAGAACGCTCGCTCAACCAAGGTCAGCGTGATGAGACCATCGCTGCAGCCGAGGTCGGCCAAGACGATATCACGAGCAGCCTTCAAGCCATCACCTTGGATTGAAGTGATCTTGCATATCGCGCGACCCTGACCGTCAACACTGCGACGGCTCACGCGCATTAGTCAAGGTGATCGACTATATATATAAACTTACATTTCAGTATTTCGCGCTCGCAAGGTAATAATGGATGTTTGATTTTTTTTTCAACTCGGGAAGCAGCGGGCATGGTAAATGCTTTAAAGCGAAAAAGCTGATAATGAATACGAAGAGAACGAGTCGGGCAGCCACAGGCTTCGAGATAAGGGAGAAAAGTCGCCGTTTCGCCCGAAAGGCGAAGCATCGATTGCGGTAGCAAATTAGAAGACATCCATAATAAGTAAGGACAGTAGTTTTATCGGTAGTGTGAACTAGTAAGCAGTCGCTTACTGACTAAATTAACAGGCATGGTGTCAGCGCGCACACATCCCACTCGATGACCGCGGACACCCTGTCAAAACGCTCGCGGGAGGAAGCGCGGCAGCTGCAGCGGGCGAAATGACCTTCGTGCTGTCTATCACTTCAACGCAAACTGAGCAACGAGAACACAGCACACGCAAAGCTACGAGCCAGCCGTCGGCCCACTTACACTTTGCCGCTGAAGAAGATCGCTTTCAAGACAAAGCCAGCGCGACTGCATGCGGCCGCTCCATACGCAGTTGCTGCCGAAGTACATCGCCGCCCCCCCCATCCCTATCTTCCCTCCCCCAGTTCTTTGCGCGCGACGGAAGATGGAGCGCTTCCTCCCCGCTTTCCTCCCTCGCGCACGCTACACTGAGCCGCGATTGACGGCACACCCTCGCTCACTTTCACTCGCCCATACAACATAGGGCGCGTAGCGACGGTGTTGGGACGGAGATGGCAAAAATGGAAGGCTTTTTCTTTTTCTGGCGCTTTGATATCCGCAAAATTATTTTTGTTCCTAAAGCTAAGCGAAAGGCAGAATCATGGTCACGAGTTTGTGATGAAGGTTCTATAGATTGTGTGCTACAAAATAAACCTATATCTTAATATGAATAATCCAGGTAAATGGAGCTCGCCGTAGACACTACACTACGAGAAAGATAGACACCACTAAGATACCCCTGGAACATCTTTTTTTCTACATAAAATAAATCCTTGTCAGGTACGAATGCGAGGTTATTGAGGCACACCAGCTCAAGTTAGCCAGAAGCTTGAAAAAGTCGAGAAATTATCAGCACACTACATACAGGATAATTATTACCAGAAGTGACCTCGTGATTTCTAGAACGGAAAAAGAAAAGGGAACCAGACAATCGTCCGGTTGGCTACCTTGCAAAGGGGAATGGAAACAGGACATGAAAAAAAGAAGAGGCTGAAGAACCGGCACTTCGCATTTACGGTAGAAGTTTGAGCATGTCTCTAAAAGACAGCTCGAGCCTCGTGGCGACAGAAACATAGAAATAGTTACAATGTAAAGTAATTTTTTTGTCTGAAGACTTTCATCGTTAGACCCGAGAAACATGCTTACCTTTCTAGTAGCACGGAAGTGTCGTTTACTGACGTATCCCAAATAATTACTCCTCTCTAAATTCCCCTGCAGACAACGAAGCGGCACTTCGAGTGGCATGCCCGTCACCGTTCGTAAAGTTCGGCAGCCGCATTATCTCCAAGTTGTATGAAACCCAACTCGGAGCGTGAATCTCCCACCTGTCCGGACTGCTGCGCTCGCAAAGTCCTTTGTCACAACAGCAATCGAGTGGAGGCACTCAGCCGCCGACGTCAGGCACCACTCCAGTCCCGATGATTTCAAGAAACACACGGAAGAAATCATCCACTGTTTCTAAAAGCTCACCCATCAAATAAAACCCAAATACAGGGGCATTTGAGGTAGAATAAAGAAAGAAAGAAAGAAAGACACGAAGTGTTAGCCTAGAGTAAGTAGCTCACCTCATTGTGAACGGCTACAGCACTTTCCGAGGACTGGACTGATGCGAACAAATAATTTCAAAATATCGTACCAGGGCGGCCTGAATATTAACTCCTTCCCGATTGTCTTAATCTCGCCTACTCTATGGTGGCATCTCAATTTCCTTCACCGCAGCACGCGTGAACAAGCCGACGCGCCCAGTAGCTCCCGCTGTGGCTCACATAGATTAAGTGGACGTTTCGGCTCTCCCGCCATTTGCTCTCCTTCGCGGGGGTCGTGGGCAAGCGAATGAGAAGCGCTCGTCCGTGTCTCTTCTTGCGTGGTCTGTCTGGCGCTTTAGTACTTCAGTAAAACGCACCAACTAGCCCAACAAGAAGTTCCGCTGGAATGAGAAACGGCTGCGAGAGTGCGTTGCTGAAATAACCGTCCCGTGTCACCTCGCGCGTATCGCGATATGCTAAATAGTGAGAGGACAGCCTGTGGGAAGACGCCTGACGGACGGCGCTATAGCATAGCCTGCATGGTCTGCGCATGCGTGGCGACGCGTTGGGAGAAGTTCAATTGCCTAAATATGCTATAGTGGGCGTCTCGAAAGGCGCTCGGCGCGTGCGCACTGGGCTACGGCCCGCTGACATTGAAAAATACTTCGGGGTAAATAGGCATGCTAGGAGACAGGCTGCGCCTCCCTGCGTGTTTGCAAGACGTTATACAGTTGCTGGTGTACTTAAAGAGGTTCCTTCATGTTTACAAACACGTGGCGCATATTACCTGTGTGAGCTGCTTATTAGAAAGTCACAGTGGTAATATTAGAGAGGCTGTTATTAGAGTGGTGACATTACGTAGGCTGTTTTATGACAGAATTAGTTCCATTTCCTCTCTATATGATATTAGACAAGGAATCACAAAGTTGTTCTCGAAATTATGGTACGTCTCCTGGCGGAAAAGTTCTCTCGTAATTCATATTATCACCCTAACCCGAGTAAATGCGAAGATACTGTCACTATTAAATATTACACCTCTATGGGCGTAATAGGGGTGTTTCGGTTTTTCACCCTTATAAACACCGATGAAACGCCCTTTCTTTCAGGAAAGGGTGTTCCACAAGAAAACACCCTTAGAACACCCCAGTCGTCCTACTTTACGCCCCAATTTTATGAGCCTAAATTAACAATTGCTATAGTGAAAAACCTCCTATATGAATACAACAATCAAACCCCGGCCCTCAGTCCCCAGCAGCCGCGAAGCAACTGACCACGGCGGCGGTCAGATCTGTGACGCTGCAGAGGGTGCTAAGAATACCTGGCTCCGGACAGGCCGCCATTGGAATCTGAACCTGGCAACGTTTAACGTTAGAACGCTATCTAGTGAGGCGAGTCTAGCAGTGTTATTGGAGGAATTAGAGGGTAGTAAATGGGATATAATAGGGCTCAGTGAGGTTAGGAGGACAAAAGAAGCATATACAGTGCTAAAAAGCGGGCATGTACTGTGTTACCAGAGCTTAGCGGAAAGACGAGAACTAGGAGTCGGATTCCTGATTAATAAGGAAATAGCTGGTAACATACAGGAATTCTATAGCATTAACGAGAGGGTGGCAGGTCTTGTTGTGAAACCTAATAAGAGGTACAAATTGAAGGTGGTACAAGTCTACGCCCCTACATGCAGTCATGATGACCAGGAAGTCGAAAGCTTTTATGAAGACGTGGAATCGGCGATGGGTAAAGTCAAAACAAAATACACTATACTGATGGGCGACTTCAATGCCAGGGTAGGCAAGAAGCAGGCTGGAGACAAGTCAGTGGGGGAATATGGCATAGGCTCTAGGAATAGCAGAGGAGAATTATTAGTAGAGTTTGCAGAACAGAATAATATGCGGATAATGAACACCTTTTTCCGCAAGCGGGTTAGTCGAAAGTGGACGTGGAGGAGCCCGAATGGTGAGACTAGAAATGAAATCGACTTCATACTCTGCGCGAACCCTGGCATCATACAAGATGTAGACGTGCTCGGCAAGGTACGCTGCAGTGACCATAGGATGGTAAGAACTCGAATTAGCCTAGACTTGAGGAGGGAACGGAAGAAACTGGTACACAAGAAGCCAATCAATGAGTAAGCGGTAAGAGGGAAACTAGAGGAATTCCGGATCAAGCTACAGAACAGATATTCGGCTTTAACTCAGGAAGAGGACCTTAGTGTTGAAGCAATGAACGACTATCTCATGGGCATCATTAAGGAGTGCGCAATAGAAGTCGGTGGTAACGCCGTTAGACAGGAAACCAGTAAGCTATCGCAGGAGACGAAAGATCTGATCAAGAAACGCCAATGTATGAAAGCCTCTAAGCCTACAGCTAGAATAGAACTGGCAGAACTTTCTAAGTTAATCAACAAGCGTAAGACAGCGGACATCAGGAACTATAATATGGATAGAATTGAACAGGCTCTCAAGAACGGAGGAAGCCTAAAAACAGTGAAGAAGAAACTAGGAATAGGCAAGAATCAGATGTGTGCGTTAAGAGACAAAGCCGGCAATATCGTTACTAATACGGATGAGATAGTTCAAGTGGCTGAGGAGTTCTATAGAGATTTATACAGTACCAGTGGCACCCACGACGATAGTGGAAGAGAGAATAGCCTAGAGGAATTCGGAATCCCACAGGTGACGCCAGAAGAAGTAAAGAAAGCCTTAGGAGCTATGCAAAGGGGGAAGGCAGCTGGGGAGGATCAGGTAACAGCAGATTTGTTGAAGGATGGTGGTCAGATTGTTCTAGAGAAACTGGCCACCCTGTATACGCAATGCCTCATAACCTCGAGCGTACCGGAATCTCGGAAGAACACTAACATAATCCTAATCCATAAGAAAGGGGACGCCAAAGACTTGAAAAATTATAGACCGATCAGCTTACTGTCCGTTGCCTACAAAGTATTTACTAAGGTAATCGCAAATAGAATCAGGAACACCTTAGACTTCTGTCAACCAAAGGACCAGGCAGGATTCCGTAAAGGCTACTCAACAATAGACCCTATTCACACTATCAATCAAGTGATAGAGAAATGTGCAGAATATAACCAACCCTTATATATAGCTTTCATTGATTACGAGAAAGCGTTTGATTCAGTCGAAACCTCAGCAGTCATGGAGGCATTACGGAATCAGGGTGTAGGTGAGCCATATGTAAAGATACTGGACGATATCTACAGCGGCTCCACAGCCACCGTAGTCCTCCACAAAGAAAGCAACAAAATCCCTATAAAGAAAGGCGTCAGACAGGGAGATACGATATCTCCAATGCTATTCACAGCATGTTTACAGGAGGTATTCAGAGGCCTGGAGTGGGAAGAATTGGGGATAAAAGTTGATGGAGAATACCTTAGCAACTTGCGATTCGCTGATGATATTGCCTTGCTTAGTAACTCAGGAGACCAATTGCAATGCATGCTCACTGACCTGGAGAGGCAAAGTAGAAGGGTGGGTCTGAAAATTAATCTGCAGAAAACTAAAGTATTGTTTAACAGCCTCGGAAGAGAACAGCAGTTTACGATAGGTAGCGAAGCACTGGAAGTGGTAAGGGAATACATCTACTTAGGGCAGGTAGTGACCACGGATCCGGATCATGAGACTGAAATAACCAGAAGAATAAGAATGGGCTGGGGTGCGTTTGGCAGGCATTCTCAAATCATGAACAGCAGGTTGCCACTATCCCTCAAAAGGAAAGTGTATAACAGCTGTGTGTTACCAGTACTCACATATGGGGCAGAAACCTGGAGGCTTACGAAAAGGGTTCTGCTGAAATTGAGGACGACGCAACGAGCTATGGAAAGAAGAATGATGGGTGTAACGTTAAGGGATAAGAAAAGAGATTGGGTGAGGCAACAAACGCGGGTAAACGAAATCTTAGTTGAAATCAAGAAAAAGAAATGGGCATGGGCCGGACATGTAATGAGGAGGGAAGATAACCGATGGTCACTAAGGGTTACGGACTGGATTCCAAGGGAAGGGATGCGTAGCAGGGGGCGGCAGAAAGTTAGGTGGGCGGATGACATTAAGACGTTTGCAGGGACAACATGGCCACAATTAGTACATGACCGGGGTAGTTGGAGAAGTATGGGAGAGGCCTTTGCCCTGCAGTGGGCGTAACTAGGCTGATGATGATGATGATGATAGTGAAAATGAATATTGGCTGGTTACGCATTCATATTGGCTATGCGTGAAACGCACGCTACCTGGCTGCCCCCGTGCCACAAACTTTAGACAGCGCCAATTACCAGCTGCATTTCCTTTTAGATATGAATACTGCTTTAACCGTATTGGATATTGAGCAGGACGACTTACTGCAGTTCCCGTGTATGTAAAAAAAGCTAGACAGCCACCAGAAAGCCTTAGTTTCAGCAGGTAGCTGGGGGCTGTGCAAGAGGGTGTGCCGTTGTTAGCAGGGTCCATGATGACTCCCATTCACCGTTTTTGTAAATAAGCGGGATACTTTTTATAAACAACATTCTTGTAGTTGTGGGAACGGTATTTCGTACCATTTGCTTTGATGGGCATTTTCATGCCTACGTTGTACACACTACAGGTGACTACCAGATCTTGTGTTCATTTCCAGTCTGATATAGAACCTGTATACTTGAGAGCATCGAGGTCTAACAATTGACATCCAGTGGAATGGAAAATAAATTGAAATTCTAGGCGTTCAGTTGCGTGCCTGAACCATACCGATTGTCAGACGCGCCGTAGCAGGGGACTGAGTTTTGACCACATGGGGTTACTTCGGGCGCATCTGAAACTAAGTACACGAGCACTATTTTCTTTTTTTTAATTTCGGCCGTTATCGACATGCTACTGCCGCGGCAGTTATCGAACCCTTGACCTGAGCAGCGGAAGACAAGAGCCACTCGGCTACTGCGACGGGTCAGCTGCTTCGGACTGCTATAGTGACAGTTTTAGCCGTCCATTAAATACATACGCATAACAAACGTTTCGATCTGTATCACTTGCGCCACATTAGCTTTTTTTTTTTGTTTAATTCCGGATGTTAGTGTCCTAAAACGCCAGCATTCTATCTGCTAGCAATGCAACGGAAAGGTGGAGAACGGAGAGAGTTCATAGAAAGCCAGTCTTCTTACGCTCTGAGTGGCTCCCAGTGATGCTCCCATTCAGTCGGTGTCGCTTCACCAGTTGCAGACAGCGGATGTGCCATTACGGTTGGCTGGCACGGCAGTCTATGCACTACATGGAGTTAGTGAGACGGGCAACAAGGATAGGACGTTTTATTTTGACAGATGATTTGGGCAAGGTGCAGTTTAATGCAATGAGTACTCAGTACAACCAGCGCAAAACACGACTGTTAAGTCAATGGAGATAAGCGATTCAATGCTACTTGACTGGACTTAATCCCAGATGCTGCAAACAGCAGCATATATACAGTGCATTAATATACAATTATACATTTGTACAGCAATACATGCCAAATACATACAGAAATTTACATAGCACAGGTAAGTTCTCAGCTTCAAGATACTTCGGCGTATAAAAATGCAAAACTGACAACAGTTTCCTTATATCAATAAACCGAAAGTAACAGCATAAGTCAAGGCGCAGCAACAGACTTCTTTGCATACATTGAACTGCAAATAGCTTCAAGCTGTAAAACTTATCTGAAATGGGTAAGCGTAGTAGAGCACCTTCGCTGGGAGATTTAAAAAAACGATTCCGGCATTCGTTCTCAGTAAACGAGAAAACGCGCAAGTATTCGAACTTTCCCAGTTGGATGCGAAACGCACGGAAGGGACTAAAACACATTTGGACGACTATCTATATATACCACGTCACATCCTCCAATATCATGACCTCAATGTGCAGTTATTTCGTGCATCGCTGTCGTGATGCGAACTATTGAGTGCTGTGTGGGTTTATTTTCTCTCTACGTTTACGTACCATTTGCTTTAGACAAAAAACACTTCCAATGACACATACTAACAAAAATTGTGAGGTTTTACGTGCGAAAACCACGATCTGATGATGCACGCCGCAGTGAGAGACTCCAAAAATTTTAACCACCTGGGGTGCTTTAACGCGCACCTAAATTAAGTGAACAGGTGTTTTCGCATTTCGCCTCGATATAAATGCGGCCGCCGTGGCCGGGATTCGATAGCGCAACCTCGTGCTTAGCAGCCCAACACCATAGCCACTAATCAACCACGGCGGATGCCTATCACGAAGTCCAAATCACCACACTAGTCGTAAACTGATTGCGAGTATTGTGTGGCGCAATTGCAAGACTGTCGTGTAACTTAAGATGGAAAATAAAAAGACTTTCTACAGTAAGGCTCCATTGCTCTGTGTGTATGTTAGAGGTTAAGAAAAAATGCATTCGAGTGAGCACAACTGCACATGCGTGGTTGCTCGGCTTTCATCACAGCGTATGAAAGCAGCGAAAAAAGAAATGCAGAGCAACGCGGCACGCGTGAACATATACCAAGGACAGTGCTTTTTTTTTTGTTATCGAGCAACGCAGAAGTAAGGTTATTACAGGTTGAGAACGGAAGTAATCCGTAATAAATCAAGTGTGTGCCCTTATATCGAGATTAGGACAACAATGGTAGCATGTGCAAATTCAATCACTGTTCAACGCAAACGCATTCAGGTGCATGCGGAGAGCAATGGAAAGACAACGTACAGCAAAAAAAAAAGTATGGGGGAAACTCTGGTAAACCTAATTCGCTTCAACACAAAAAAAAAAAACAAGCGGACATTTTCTAATCAAGATTTTTGAGCGTGCTCGTGCACGTCACTTCTCTAGGCGTTTACACACGACTTGGCATAAAGGGAGTACGTGTAGCCCCTTCGAAGCAGTTGTTTGACAATGGCTCACGTGGTGCACTTTAATCGCGAAATTACAGAAGTTTGCGTAATCTGAACTACAGTCAGCAGGCAACGACATCACCGTCGCGTTAAGGGCGCCATGGCGCTTCAGTATTCTTGCCTATCATGCAGAGTACGCGATAGTTGTGGACACAAATATCGAGCTACGGCGCAGTGTAAGCGACGAACAAGCGACGACAGCGGGTGGCACTGTCAAATAAACAAACGACAGGTAATAGACAAGTTGGACCATGTAGATCCACAAAAGCATTTGATGAGTCAAGGACAAAAGAAAACTAGAAACAGTGAGCCCGGTGACCTTCACAACCAACCAGTCTTAAAGATGGACGTCATTATCATGAGCAAATCAGGAAATCTTTGTTGGCGAGAATCACCCTCCCCTTTCCCATTCATTGACATTGTGCCCTTTTGTAGTGGCATGTTAATCTTTTCGAGTCTGATGAGCGACGTGGAAGAAACGAGAATGTGTGAAGACCGTTTCTGGCAGGAGAAAGGCGCCTGAACAAATCCGCTGAATGCTGAAACGAGGACAGATCAATCCATGGACCAAAGCCAAAGAAACCAGCGGTTCTACCAATCCGAAAGCGCATGTCCATAGACGATTGTAAACCATCAAACCAGGAACCTTTGAACAGGAATGAACCGGGGAAAGTGAAGCAACTGTGACGTTGGAAATGCTACCAAAACAAATTTTAAGTGCGCCAGGTAGCAGCGGAGCGGATTTCTCGATCGAAAAAAAGGAGTACAGAGTAGGGCGCGCGCGCGCGCGCGCACACACACACACACACACACACACACACACACACACACACACACACACACACACACACACACACACACACACACACACACACACACACACACACACACACACACACACACACACACACACACACACACACACACACACACACACACACACACACACACACACACACACACACACACACACACACACACACACACACACACACACACACACACACACACACACACACACACACACACACACACTACGGAAGAGCACAATGAATGAATGTCCATTACTCTCGCCACCAAAAATTCACAGATCGGCTCATGAAAACATTACAGTCATTAAGTACCGAGTGGTGTCCACTTAACCAGAGCTTTACTGTTCTGCTTCGTATTAACCGGAGTCGTAGAAGCGCTATCCATTCGCTGAGCAAAGTGCCACTCTTGCTAAACAGAAAAGCTTGCTACACGAAACTTAAACATGCCTGCAGAAAAAGGCAACAGCGAACTGTAGGAGCACATCCGATGGACGGTCTCGTGGCGGTGACCCGGCGCAGTCCTTCAGAGCATGAACACGCCGTCAACACAGTTCAGGACACCGCCAAGACAGGCGTGCGATGCGTTCACTAGTGTGAGGTAGCATGTTGTATAAAGCACGCGGCAGGATCACGGGGCTGAAGGTAGTTTCTCGTGAGGCAAGGCCAGGAATGTTCTTGTAAATGAGAGTGCTGGAACGTTTCTCTTGCGCCACAAGCGACAGCAAACACTGGGAACCTGGAATGACACACGCGCTGTTTGTTGGTCATTCGAAAACACGCAGGCGCAGTTCAGTCGTGTGTACGCGATATTTACCAGAATTAAGTGTAAGGGCGCCAGGCTAAGTCCAGTCTGCCAGCAGGACGCCGTCGGCGAGAGAACTTAGAAGCAATAGCAGTCGCTCATGGAACGGCTGATGCTGGTGCCCGATGTAATCTCCTTTGTAATCTCATGTGCAGGAGCGTGCTAGGTACCCACCGCAGTCAAAAACAGGAGTGCAGAACCTGTAATGGCACAGTGCTTATTTGTTACACTGGAGGACACAGTCGTAATAAGAGTTCCGTGTAAACGACACTTACCAGTAGTAGTGCAGGGCGAGGAGATAAGTACAGTTTATCAGCAGGACGCCACTGGTGAGAGATGTAGCAGCAATAGCAGTCGCCCCTGGAACAGGTGATGCTCGTGCCCGAAGTAATCTTTTGGAGCGCAGACCGTAGACTCGTGCAACAGCGCGTTGGGTACGCTTGTGGACCACAATTGAGAACAGGAGTGCAGAACCTGCATCGACACAGTGCTTATTTGTTAAACACCGGAGGACACAGCCGTAATACGAGTCCCGTGTAAACGACACTTACCAGTAGTAGTGCAGGGCGAGGAGACAAGTACAGTCCATCAGCAGGACGCCACTGGTGAGAGATGTAGCAGCAATAGCAGTCGCCCCTGGAACAGGTGATGCTCGTGCCCGAAGTAATCTTTTGGAGCGCAGACCGTAGACTCGTGCAACAGCGCGTTGGGTACGCTTGTGGACCACAATTGAGAACAGGAGTGCAGAACCTGCATCGACACAGTGCTTATTTGTTAAACACCGGAGGACACAGCCGTAATACGAGTCCCGTGTAAACGACACTTACCAGTAGTAGTGCAGGGCGAGGAGAGAAGTACAGTCTATCAGCAGGACGCCACTGGCGAGAGATGTAGAAGCAATAACAGTCGCTCCTGGAACAGGTGATGCTCGTGCCCGAAGTAATCTTTTGGAGCGCAGACCGTAGAGTCGTGCAACAGCAAGTCGGATACGCTTGTGGACCACAATTGAGAACAGGAGTGCAGAACCTGTAACGACACAGTGCTTATTTGTTGAACACTGGAGGACACAGTCGTAATACGAGTCCCGTGTAAGCGACACTTACCAGTAGTAGTAGTGCAGGGCGAGGAGATAAGTACAGTCTATCAGCAGGACGCCACTGGCGAGAGATGTAGAAGCAATAGCAGTCGCCCCTTGAACAGGTGATGCTCGTGCCCGAAGTAATCTTTTGGAGCGCAGACCGTAGAGTCGTGCAACAGCGCGTTGGGTACGCTTGTGGACCACAATTCAGAACAGGAGTGCAGAACCTGTAACGACACAGTGCTTATTTGTTGAACACTGGAGGACACAGTCGTAATACCAGTCCCGTGTAAACGACACTTACCAGTAGTGTGCAGGTCGAGGAGACAAGTCCAGTGAAAAGACGA
Source organism: Dermacentor variabilis (assembly GCF_050947875.1). NCBI lineage: Eukaryota > Metazoa > Arthropoda > Arachnida > Ixodida > Ixodidae > Dermacentor > Dermacentor variabilis. The sequence continues at coordinate 169,777,640 of NC_134573.1, read as the reverse complement.
AACAAAGATACCATGGGAAATAGAAAATACCAGACTGGATTGTGCCTGACCCATGTGGTGTAGAAGAGAAGTGCGAAACGCGCGACTCGCCATGATTCTTGACGCCGCAGAAACTGACGACTTACATTTTGAAGTTTTTGAAGGCGGAATATACTGGCTTAGCTCCTCAGAAAGAAACGATGCATAGAGTGGACTATGTAGTTACAAGGACTGTTCAGAAGGATGGAGAGAGCAAGTTAACGAGGAAACCAACGAATTAGCAATCAGAAGACTGTCTCGAAGACACCAGACAAATGCAGCAGCGAGATAAAAATAGAACTGTTCAATGCGAGATGCTTCACACCTGGAAAGCAGAACGAGCGAGTTCGGAAGAATCTGACTAATAACTACCATATCGTACCATCAAGCAATTCATGAAGACCGACAACCAAGAAAATTAAGCGTAGAATTTGACGCCTCGTGGTTAAGATCAGGAATGTTCTGAATGATTGTGTTCACACAGGAGGAAGTTTGAATGCAGATGTGCCAGCACTGTTAATGAATTTTCCAAGAAATTCTTGCAATGACAGCAAACGTAATTGAATTTGCGTTGATGAAGTTATGTTTGGAACGTAAGAAAACCAGCCAAAAGGCGTGTATACATAGAAGCAAAAAAAGAAAAGTTCTCCGAGCTGCAATGACTCTTAGGAAATTGAAATCGAACAGTGAAGGAAGGAGAATTTAAATTCGCATCAACGTGCCATTGTTACTAAATCAAGCCAGACCAGTATTCTAGGAATGAACTGGGACACGGCCGACGGTATTCTGCTTTCCCATGGATATGAAGACTCGAGTGAAATGCTCACGAATCGATGAGCATTTCAAGCCAGGTAAAATATATTTGGTCGGCTGGAATTTCTAACGTCCTGCACTGCAACAGCTAATATCTGTATTCAATGACTGCAGAAAAACCGGAATCTTGGAATAACCCTCTCCCAGACGAAGATAAATGATCTATGGAGAAATATACCGAGGAAGATAAAGGACTAAATGCCTCAAAGCGCATCGACAACAAGAAACGGAACGTAAGCACCGACACTTTTTTCTAGGATGCAAATCCGGCGGTGTATTCAAGTGCAGCATTCATGGTACTATTATATCAGAGCGGAGACAGTGCTGGTCCTGGCAAAGAACAGAGCAGCTCCAATGAACACCGTCGTCAGTCTCGCAAAGTAGAACTTGCGAGCAACAATAAAGTATCGGACCACTTGTACAATTGTGCTGCATTGGAGAAAGGAAATGTATGAAGCAACCGTTGAACACAGACAAAAAAAAAAAGGATTACTCAGTAGGAGGCCAATGGGGATACATCAATAGTACTGAAAAATTGAGCAGATAAACCAGGAGTCACTGTAGAAAAGATGTAGTGAACAATTTTGTGGTAGGGATCCCAGTTGCTACAGACCAAATAGCTGTTACAAAATACCGGTTAATAATGAAAGGAAAAGAGATGATTCTCGTGTCGGACATACGCCGAAAAGGATCTGAAGACTAGGCATTGAAGTTGACAGGTTCGGCACTTAGTTGAATATTTCGAGAGCAAATGCGTGAATGCTTCGTTCCGTGAATATTAGAGGACAAGTTCAACGCTCCGTTAAAAGCATAAGAAATAAAAACCGCCGAAGCCTGCCTCGTTTGGCTAGATCAAAGTGTGTATAATTCAAAATTGCAGAAATTCAGCAAGCAAGCGAATGTGCAGACAATAGGCGAATACCAGATATTTTAAGATAAAGACCCAATGAGACTTCAAGGGCGCCTTCGGTAGGGCCCGTATCACAAGAGGAGCAGCACCCAATCACATGTAAATGGAAGAAATCTAATATTAGTGCGACACCTATATGGACAAACTCCACGGTGGAGCACGCGGTACACTGGCGCGGGTAATAACAAGGTTTCGGGTAATCGGAGGACAAAAATAAGTGAAAGAATACGACACTGCTTTCTGTAGCGAAGATACAATGCCAAATCCTTGTAAGAGGAAGTACCTCTCCTTGAGGATAGAGTAACGAAGACCACATTGTTTGAAATAGCTGGTCTACGTGTCAACGATGCGCTGGGAGCAGCTACTAAAAACAAAGAAGTGAGACATAGCCAAAATGTGTAGCAACTTTTACATGTGCCGTGACAAGAGGTGTGTACTGCGAAACTGTTGGAGACCTTCACATCGGTTGTCTACACTATTTTCGGGGTTTCTCAGGTCGAATATGAATGTGATCAGCAACAACGCAATGCTTTCAGGAGAACTAATAAGGAATTTAATGCGGTCACAACAACTGTCGATAAACAACTGAATTTATGACCTATTACCAAGTGGAAATTTCCTCCGCAAAACAGCGTGTGGGGGCGGTTTCTATGAAAGGCGCATTTTTAGTTTTCAAGTCTACTGCAAAAAGCGATCGGTCGATGTGTATTGCATAATGGAGAACTATATACCCGAGTACACGAAGTAGGTGGTATAATTAAGAAGCAATCGTTAACACAAGTTCACGATGGACCGATGGATTCCTCTAACTTCTGCGCACCCGATGGGCGGAACCAGAAAACTGGGAGGAAACATTGAAGTATAGGACGGCAACCTTCGACAAAAGTGAAGACTACGTAGAGTTACAACAGCATTGTGAAAAATGTGGCACTCCCAGTAAACGAAATAAATTACAGGTAAAGAAATGAACTCAGCTAAGAAATATAATCAGGAACGGAAGAAATTGAACGTCGTCTTACTCGGAGAGAGACATACGAAATCCTTTTGGAAACTGGCGAAGGAAGTCTTCCGAAGCATAAACCTAACCTCGAAGGTCTGCATAGTAATTACATTCGACAGCAAATTTCATCGGAAGCCCACAAAGTTTGTACTTGCGGAACCGGCAAGTGTAGCAACAGGATTAAGGAGCACAGAACGCGAACCATAGCCGTCAGAGAAAAACACGGCTTCACTCAAAAGCAGACGTTCGGAAGCTTAAATGCCACAGGGCTATACGCCACACGAGAAAACATCCGTAGTACCATTGGAGTGTATACATGGTACTTGTCACAAGTAGTGCAGGGAGTTGAACGAATCTCGGTCTCCTAGCTGAAAGCCACCGGCGAGAAAAATGCAGACGTAACACGGCCAGAGACTAGATGTGAAGAAGCGCCCGCTGGATATGCTTGTGAATAGCCGCAATGGAAAGCAGACGGTAAGAACCTGAAATCAGGCGGGGCTTGTTAAACATTCGAGAACAAAGCTATACTACTATTCTAGTGTTCATGATACTTGCCAAGAGCAGGGCCGGGCGAGGAACAAATTCCAGTTCACCAGCAACACTTCACCGCCGAGGGAATGCGAAATAGTTAGGACGGTCGGTGACTGCACGAGTGGTGATCAAGGTCATCAACTGCGACGCAAGGAGGAACGTAAGCAACCCGCAAAAAACAGCTGGAACCGCAAAGAAATGGACAACTTACCGTAGCTGCTGCACGGCCGAGCTGCGCTCCCGACCGTAGGCGACGTGAGGTCGCCGCAATAGCTAAAAGCTGGCGAGGCTATTTCAGAATGGCGTTTGCTTCCGTGATGCCACATTTCGCTCGATAGCACTGACGCGCCCGGGCTACCTTGTCACGAAATAGTGGGGTCGGGTCGCAAGGCCATTCGGAAGGGTCCATGTCCCTGACGCAGTCGTAAGAGGACGGCTATCAGCTGTAGCCTGCGCAGTGTAAGCTAAGCCTGTGTGCAAGCTAAACCTGAAGCTATACACCGCCACCCCGCAACACGTGGCCCGTCCTCTTCGATTCCGGCATGGAGAAGACCCGTGTGGCCGCAAGCCATGCCCATGAAACCTCGGGCTTACAGCTAAGCAATTTTGTACTGTAGCTATGCACCCTAGTGAGCGCTAGCTAGCGCAAGTGAACAAACAGTTAACTTCTCTAAGGCGTGCGCCACCCTCGCCAGCTAGACCATCTAAAAGAAATTCACAAAGTGCACCTGGTGAGCGTTTAGGACGCTCGATGCGAAGCTCGCAGAGACGACGCTCGCCATGACGAGGGGTTGCCGCGCAGGTCCTGGAGTTGGTGGCCACGCTGAGACTTGGACATGTCCAGTTGCCAGCCGACGTGCAAACTGGCACAGCCATGGAAGGAGTGTTGCTCAAAAGTATCTGATCTGGAACGTAGGCAAAAAAAAAAAAACTTAGAATTTTGAGCAGAAACCAGTGCCGCCAAATTGTCACGTGTACTTTTGCCACATATGTGGGCGAAAATTTTCCATACGCTAAGACCATATTTGTTCAGAAAAACGTATACGCTGTGAGGAAGTCGCTGAGAATCTGAGGCCAAATACCCTGCAGCTGACTTAAACCCATTCGACAAGGAAACGCTAAACAAGCACGATGGAGTCCAAGATATGTGCGCTTAAGTAGCCGGCAGTTGAAAAAAAAATTTTTCGTAACCAGGTACAGTGGCTTGATAAAATTCCTTTCAAACCTCGGACATCGAGTGCTAGTGTCAGTTATTCACACGTTCAAGCAATATGTAATAGCAATCAAGAAAGCTATGTGTGAATAAGCTACACTTCCGGCTTTTCATCGTCATGTTTCAAGCGCCATACTGGGCCTAGAAAATAAAAATAGACGATGTTCAGTTTGTTATACATGGCCACGTTTTGTCTGAACACATGGCCCGAAACGTATGAAGCTGGTAGTCATCACCCCGCAGTAGAGCGATTCAGCGCTTTAACGAAAGATCTAACTAGCTTTGCTGAAACTGCTTTCAAAATTAAGTCTCACTCGCACTGGAGACAAAAAAAGTGGCCGAGGTCTCTGACGTGAGCCTTTTGTAATGAGTCATTGCAACTTGAAGTCAGCTGCAGAAAGCGTAGCCGAAGCTGGCCACACGCAAGATGACATTTAGAAATCTCGCAAAATAGCGTTCGTGTGATAATTCAGGCATGTCGCATTGACTTCAGTTGTCTGCTAATATAACTGCTACTTCCCATATCTGTACACTGCAGCACATTAAATCGAGAAAGCCCATTTGAAGTCATAAAATAGAACACGTTTTCACTGCCAGAATCATTTCCCCCGAGAGCTCGGACATATTGGCCACAATATGTAAGATTTCCCACCTTTTGACAAGACTGCCTCGGACGTCCTCCTCGCTCACCGCCATCGAAAACGGTCATCTGCGAAACGAAATCAGCGGGCTTATTGTCGACCACTCGAGGACAGAGTCATAGTACGAGACGTCAGTACGCGATACTCACCAGTACAGTGGTGGGCGAGGAGCAAGGTTCCGACTGCCAGCAAGGACGCCATGGCTGAGGGAATGTAATTTGACAAACACGGTCGGCCAGAGTACGAGTGGTGCTCTAGGTCATCTCCCGAGGTGGGGACGCTGGGAGGATGGCAAACGGGGAGCAGCACACTGGATAACCCGACTCATGGGCCTCAATCGAACGCAGACGTCGGGATCCTGAAAAGAAAGTATCCGTACTGAGCATTTCCACTAGAACATACCAAAGCGTTTTGCACGAAAAGAAATATTTCTCAGTTTCTTGAAAAAGCATGAGCATTTCGCAACACCAGTGGAGTGTCGAACAGGACAAGTTCATTGAGCTACCAATGTTGCTAACAAAGGAAGCAATAAGAAAATATGGAACGGTAGTTGAATGCAGCAGTATGAATATTTCTGTACCTAACATGGGCTTTTGATGAAGTCAAATACTAAGTACTCTTCAGGATCTTAAATTAAGATGAAATTATGGGGCTTTACGTGCCAAAACTACTTTCCGATTATGAGGCGCGCCGTAGTGGAGAACTCCGGAGATTTCGACGACCTGGGGGTTCTTTAACGTGCACCTAAATCAAAGTACACGGGTGTTCTCGTATTTCGCCCCTCATTGAAATGCGGCCGCCGCGGCCGGGATTCGATCCCGTGACCGCGTGCTCAGCAGTCTACCACCATAGCCACTGAGCAACCACGGAGAGTACTCTTCAGGATGTTATAGAATTAGTGGGTGGGGACATTATGTCAATGAAAATCTACCCAAAATTGTACCAATGTGTTTCACGTGTGCAGCAGTCTCCAAGCCAATGTCAATGACTGAAGGTGTAACAAAGGTATTTAAGGCCGCTTTTATTTTTGCTTAATAGGTAAATATCGCTGCCATTCCACCAATAGAAAAAATGTTTTGTACGCGGATTACATGATTTGTTTCATGTAGTGCTGACAACGAATGTAATCAAACAGGTGGTTAAGGGAGTGGCCAAATTTGCCAGATGTGAACGACTTTCAATTGAAGGACATAAAGCAAAGCGAAGCGAGTATTGAAGGTTTCGAATCACGGGAGTAAACCCTTTAGGTCTCTATGGGCATTGATCATATAGAGCGGACAAACCGCATAATAATATTGGATGCTTTTCACGACTACCTTGGAATGGCCATGTTGGCAATTTGAACATGAAGTCATCTGATAGAATAGGTGCTTTAGGAAGGGCGACACCAAATGCCACTTAGATGCAGGTTTTATACTCCACAGATGGAGTATTTATTGGCATGTGCGGCACAACTTCTAGTACTAAAATAAAAGGCGAACGACGAAATAAAGCATTTCCTTTCGTTTCAATGTTGCCGAGGAACAGATTACTAAGAATTCCAGAGATCGTTACAAATTGCTATTCGCAGTCCAACCACACACGTGCATACTGGCGACATTAATACTGAGGCTAAGATATGTACAAAAAACCTGAAAAACCGAGGACAAATTACGGCAGAGAGCCTCGACCTCTTTCCGCTGTCGTGAATGGTTCTAATACTGAAACTGAAATTCAGCAAGCAAAGTCGTAGAGACATTTCGGCAAGCTACCGATCCATATTGTTTCCCCTAGGCTTAGGTAGTACAAAGTTATTTTTTCTGCTTTTTAGATGCCAGGTTTCTTTCCTGGGCTATCCAAGTTCACCCAACAAACTGCTAGGAGGGTTTTCTTCGCCTAAAAGAAACGTTTTGTATTGCGCTCACATTGTTAGAGACTTGTTGCACGTTTACTCGCTAACAATGTGCACTTTGTACTCCTTTTTGCTAATTCCCTGTATCCTCCCCTCACGCAATGCTCCTTCGGAAGCCTGTGAGGTAACTGAATAAATAAATAAGTAAGTACTGGTAGTCCAGGTAAAAATTTTGAGAAAGCGCGGAAAATTTTACATCATTTCATTTTTATTTTAGTGACAACGATAGGTTACCGCTATTGGTCGAGTGCAAAATATTGAGGACAGGGACGTAGTCAGGTAGCGACAAGCGCTTGTATTCCCTGGTTTTCCTCGTATTCTATTTACTTTGTCGTATACTTGTCCAAGCGATGAAACGAATTTATGTAACGAACGGGAAGGCCAATCTAAGACGATTTTTTGACCACTCGAGGACACAGCCGTAGTACGAGTGGTATGTGCGTGGTACTTGCCCGTAGCAAAGAAAGGCGATGAGCAATCTCATCTGCCAGCGAGACCGCACCGGCGACGGGGAACGGTCGGTCACTGTACGAGCGGTGCTCTAGGCCATCTCCTGAGGGGGATGTCGGGAGGATGGCAAACGTGGAGCAGCGCGCTGGATATCCACCTTACACGTGGGCTGCAATCGAAAGCAGAGGTCAAGATTCTGGAACAATAAGATGCAGCAAGGCTAAGTGCTGGGGGAAGTTGGTACATACCGAAGGAGCAATCAAACCAGTTAACCAGGCGCATACACAGCAGAGAGCATAGGACGATGCTCGTTTTACTATCAAGCGACTCAACCAGCATCGTCCTGTGCACTTATTCGCAGGGTGTATGCATCTTGATCGCTGGTTTAGTTTCTTGTTCAGCAAGGCATGAGCATGGCAGTGCTGCCAGCATTCACCTCTTAATTGACCAATTGACCAGTTCTACGTTCTGCAGCTAATGTTCGCGCCGGATCTGCCGGCGCACGTGGAACAAGCGGTGCGGTTCGATGCGACTTTGACTGCGCAGGAGCACATCGCCAGATGCTGCTCCCTGCCACACCTTTCGTCGGATTAAGTGGTACGACCCCAAACGGCTACACGTGTGGACCGCTCTGCACATATCGACACAGCGCAACCATACCGCCAAACTTGATAACGCCGCACCGTCAACGCGGTCGTGACCGGGCATGGCAGCGCTACCCGCACTTGGGTCTCAAATTAACCCCCTCACCTACATTGTGCAGTTGGGTAAACGTGGCACGTGTGTTAGCGCGAACAATGTCTTTAGTAGCGCGGGCCTTCCCACGACCATTTTTTTTTTTTGTGATCGACACGGTTGTGTACTTCAGCTTGCTTCTTATGCTAGGGTACGTTGAAACCAACCCAGGCTAGACTTTAAGCAGATCGCTAAGGATGTTGAGGAAACTGCTGTCGATATTGAAGACATTAAGGAAAAGAGACTGGTTGAATAGAAACTCGTTAACGATGTTGTAAAAATATTTAATGCTTGCGAAATATAGGTTATCAGTATGAATGGAATGATTGAAAAAAAAAAGACCATCTAGAAAAATCTCGGTAGGTTGCCAAGTTATGTCGTTTATGGCATATGACATCTATGGCGAACGAGTACGCAAGTAGAAGACACCGTTGCTACGGGGTTTATTGACAGCGGGAAGCCAGGTTACGCGGAATCGTGCGCAGAGCAGCCGAGCCATTCCCGACAGACGCAAGCCCGAGTTGCAACGCCGAACCTGCCATCATATCAGCAGCAAAGAGGCAGGTGTGACACACGAGCTCTTCGGCATTACACAATCGGGACGTGCTCGGCCAGAAAGCGGTCACTATTGAACACATCTATCGTTAGTGCAAGGCAAGACATGACGAAAGGCAAAGCAAGCCGTGTTATATGTAAGCTCCCGCATTCTCGACGAACGGTACTTCAATGAGGCTACAAATTTAACAGTAAGGATATGGTTTATCGAGGAAGACCGAACGAAAAGCGCGAAAACAAAGAGACTTGGGACGGGACTAAAGAATCCGTAAGAGACATGAGAAAGTGTCGCTCGCGTTCAACAAGCTATGCAACAGCTATCGGTCATACGTGTCTGGTGCAACCGTTACAACAAAGTACCATTGCGGACAAATGCGGAGTCATCGAACATGTTGGAATTTCTGTGAAACGAAGCTTTCTTGAAGCTGTTCATACCGGCGTGTTTGACGGAAACAAAACAGGCGCGTGCATGTTCTCTTGCGTAATCAACCATGCTACACAATGCGACATCTTAAGCAGGCTTGTATTTGTTCGTGTCTTATTGTAATCATACCGGCTGCTTCCTCGGCAATGACCCATTCTGTGCATGTTCTATTGCACCATCCACTTCTTGGCCGATCCCCCGCTGGCGCTGCGCCACAGTATGGAAATATATTGTAAGATATCATCGAAGCACTCGATCACTATGAGCAAGAGAACTGCTCCTGGTCACGATCACGTGCTACTTTAATAAACCGTTCATATTCGAAGCAGTCACCGGTCTATCGTTTTAACAATGGTGCCGTGGACCAGCATACCACCTCCCCGCCCATAAGGAAGGTCAACCAGCAAAGAAGCAGAAAAGGAAACGGTGGTGGAGTAGCGTATCGGGCAACGAGACCGAAGAGAAAACCATATATAAATATCGGAAAATCAATATCACTGATAAGCAAGGCGCCATTGTTACTCGACTAGAAATGAGCGAAGGATGTAACGAATAAAAGGAAAGCGCTTCGCCCCCAGATCACGAAGCATATCAACGCAATTAAGACAAAAGTTACACACAACGCAAGAGAATAAGCGAAAGCTTCAACAGCGCCAATGAACAAACGGAGGAATTTGTAGCAGAAAATACGACGATCTTTCCTAGAAGAGAGTCCAGAATTCGAGAGGCCATGCAGGTAGACTTGAACAATAGAACGGCGGCGACATCTCCAAGTACAGAACAAGACGCAAGGGAAATACGTAAACTACCTAATCTGGAAATGACAGTTTGGCGTAAGAGCTCTGGAGTGGAATCGCTTCTGGGCTCAGTACGAGTTAGCCCTTCACCTCAGATCCAACATGAGCAAGGGACAAAAGTTCATTAGCATCTCTAACCGGAAAGGCAGGGTATGCTGTATAAGGCCTTCAGTGCTTTACTTGCATATGAAAAGTGGGATGAAGCGATAAAAACACGAACAACGTTCGGAAATCGTAAACGATCAGTGGAGCTGCGCATGAGCGTGCTCTTGAGCCCAGAGAAAGTGAGGTCGGTGCAAGAAACTTATTAACTACGCTAGATAGTGCCCGGAGCGCAGTTGGAACAGATTGTCGGTCTGCACCTTCCGTGCATTCGAGTGCCAGTTTCGCGCCGATGTTGACAGCGTTGAAAAGAGCAATTCCACCGAAGTTATTGGTGCAGTTCAAGTGAAAAGAAGCAATGAAAAACAGCTCAGCCATGAGAGCTAGCGCGTAAATCAACATGAAAGCAACACGAGGAAAAGCTGGACAGGCGTTAAGTCATTTCAGCGATAGCAAATATCTTTGCAGGAAGACACAGTGTGAACAGGATAGTTGCGAAGCCAAGGAATAATAGCAGACAGCTTCGGAATTACAGCTTTTATAGCTCAGAAACAGAAGCTGCCTGTTGTGCAAGCAGAACAACCACGCAACTGAGGACTGTCGCCGGAACATTCCAATGACGAAAAAGAAAAGCCATTCTCACTGAGAATAGCGTCTTAGATGCACCCGGCCAGAACACTGCACTTATTTGTAGAGCAAGAGGGAAATGTAAGCAGCTCAAAGGACAACATGCTAGATCAGTAGACATAACGGCGCGGCAAGGTAGAGCAGGTCACAACACAGCAAGCGGAAGCGACGACGGCTATTATACACGCAATTGAAGATGCAAAACAATTTTGCGCTTTTGGAGACCGCTCTAGCTTGGATAGGGGGAGAATAAAGGCAGTGGACAGTGCCAATTGCTATAAAACAGCGAAAGCCAGCGGACATTTATTGCAGCTGGATTAGTAAAATAGGAGCGAAGATATGACAGGAAAGGCTGACGACTGGTTCATTCGAAGGAGACGAAAAATTCAAATTAACATTGTCCAATTAACTGTAGCAACGGGAGGAGACAAATCAGCCGTGGTAATAAAAGATCTACAAGCCGACGTAATGTATGCTGTCTATCTGCTACAAATCAGAATTTCAACGAGAGAAATGCAAATAAAGCTGGAAGTGGCGGATGACAGAACCGAGACGACTGCAACAGAAGCCACAGGACTGCTGAAGGGCTCAATTATTGGGAGTTCACTGGTAAAACGTAAAATATCGAAAGCAGATTGATGGCAGTAGAGACAATACGGGGTTGAATACGACAAGGATCCCCTGAAAGGGCCCCAAAACAATTCAATCAAGCATAAAATCAATCGTACATTGTTCTGAAGGTTGAAGCTGCGGAAATAATTTATGAAGAGCTACAAAGGTTTTGGAGCATTGAATCAACGGGGATCTCCAGACAAAGTGAATACTAAGGAAGCCGAAATTCAATCACAGCAAAAGAAAGAACCATTTCAACCAAACAATCAAACCATTTGAAACAAGTGGCCGAGTGATTTGGGGATGCAAGAAACAGTACAGAAAGATTTACGCGGATGATGCATATCTAGGGTAAGCAACTTTTTAAGGTACGGTCAAGTTGTACGAAAAGGCAAAACAACTGATTAAAGAGGCGGCGATGAACCTGAGAAAATGGACATACAGTGAAGAGAGCCTAAATAAAATAGATGAAAACGAAAGGGTCGACGATCACATAGGGATTCGATCGAAAGGATACACAATGCTTCTTGCCATTTCATGGAAGTACTCAAAAGACTTGCTAGCCTTTCCTGTGGACAAGTATGCATCCTTACCAGCAACAATGTACTTAACCAAAAGGACAATACTGCACAAGCGGCAGGAAGGATTTGATGCGCTTGGTTTGCCATCACCTTTTAGGATACCCGCAGAGATAAGCTTTCAAGAATTAGAGAATGGACGACGCGTGAGATGAGCCACTCCTGAAAGAATGCGACAAGTGTAGGGACCTGATGTCTGAAACGAAGGAGCTGCTTGTTCTAGTTAAATACTACGCAAGCAAGGATCAATTAGAGCAAGCATACAAGCTGTATGTCGACGCGAGTCCAACAGCATACGAAGCGGCAGTACACTTGGCAGTCGTGCAAACCAATCGAACAAAGTCAAGCCTACCGACAGCGAAAAGCGACGTAGCTCCAATCAAAGAGCCAAATTTAGCAAGACTTGAGCTAATGGCAGCGGTGACAGCATCAAGACTAGGCGTCTACACCAAAGTCACTTCACCGCAAGAATTCAAGAAGCAGCCTGCTTGACCGACGCAATTCATTGTTCCAGAGGGACAAGCAAAGGGGATAAATCAGTTAAGAGTCCTCGAAGTAAGAACACAAACGAGCGAGTCGTTCATTCAAGGTGACACTCTGGCCGATCTACACCCACGTGTTATAAGCGCATGACCGACTAAAAAAATATGGTGGCATGGACCCGATTGAGTTACGCCCGTGTAGCCGGAAAGAGCAAGCTTGATTCATACGAATGTACAGATGGACGATCAACACGAAGCGCATTGTCACACCTGCACGGGAACAAGAGAATCAACCAACTTTTAAATCAAATTAGTCACACGGGCGGCATCTAAGTAACAGCATGGGTATTCAGGTTCATAGACTACGCAAGATCACAAAGACCGTTTACAGGAAGAAATATAATTGCAGAGGCATATTGGATACGACAAGAGTACTCGGGCAACCAAGTGGCAATGCTGAGTCAAGCGCTAAATCGTTGAAAATAAATGGACAAGTCTATTGCTACAACAAAGGACTGGCAAGACAAAAAGGAAGATTGCACTACAGCCATGAATCAAAGCTGGCACGTCATCGTATTTGCAAAGGACGGGTATTTCATGGAACCACCAATACGTCACGTTCATCAAATATTGCACGGTGGATTTCAAGCAACGCTAGCGCAACTGCAGGGAATATTGCAAGGTCGCCAAGCTGTAGAAAGTTTTAAATAAATGCATAGTTTGCAAGAGGCGTAACCTAAGACCGGCCACTTAAATTCTGTCTCCCCTCCCGGCGGACAGTCAACGAATCGAGGCCATTGCAAGTCAGAGGAACAGACTTCACCGGAACACTTTATGCAGAAAACAAATAAGACGTTGTAAAACATAACGTAGTAATTTTCACCTGCGCAGTAGCGAGAGGAGTGCACTTTGCGATGACCCACGACATGTCGATATTCAGTTTGGTTTTACAAGCTTTTCGGGAATTCACCGCACGACGGGCTATACCTGCCGTAATCTGCTCGTACAACGCGAGTACCTTTACGAAGGCCAACAAGGAAATGCTTGAAGCTGTTGGGCACGGACGGGTGAAGGATAACTGCAGTACGCACCGATGGAAAACAACAGCCGAGTGCGCCCTGTGGAGGGGGGGGGGGGGGGGGGGGAGAATTTTTCGAGCGCCTCATATGAAGCCTGAAGACATCGATGCGAAAAATAATCTAGAAGTACAACTACAGTGGAGAAGTTACGCACAATTGCAGTAGAAGTTGAAGGAGCGCTTTACAATTGACCGTTAAGAGGAAGCTTTATCTCGCGTGCTCCTATCTAAATACATGTAAAAAGAGAATTAGTTTTTCTCGGCAACCACTGCACCAATTTTGACGAAGTTTGTTGCATTTAAAAGAAAAACTAAGTCTAGTGACTGTTGGTTTCGAATTTGAGTTAGGTCGTCAATCCTTTATTAAAAACTAGCGAAAATCCGAAATTTTCAAAAAACCAAACTGTCAAGTTTAGAACTCCGTAACTGCTAAAAGAAAAACGATAATACAATTCTGTGAAATGCATATAATAGTACATCCAAAGCGGACAAAATTGATATATTACACATGAATCTCAGAAAATTTAGTAACATGGAAATACAGCTTTTGCAGAACCCTTGTAAACAATGCAACAAATTCACGTAAGATGTAAAATGACATATCGAATTTGTCCGCTTTCAATGATCTAATGGATGCCGTTCACAGAACCGCGATATTTTTGACACAGAGCTATCAATATTTAAAAATTGTTCTATTTCTTTCAAACGCTCAAATATTTGAAAGTCGTGTTAGGAAAATTCAAGCCCTAAATAGAAATTCCGCTTCCAACAGTCACTAGAATTCAACTTTCTCTTTCAAATGCAACAAATTTCATTAAAATCGGTCCAGGGGTTACCTCATAAAAACGTTTCTGCGTTTTACATGTATTTGAATAGGCCGCGTCGGAGTTGGGCCCGAGCTAAAGCTTCCTCTTAACATACGTGCATGGCGAACCTAATGAGCCCATGCCACTGATACCTGCAAACATAGGCGGACGCCAACAGCTTCAAAGTGGACATACAAGGCTATACAACGGAGACGTTGTATAGCAGATGCGAAGAGCAGATGCGAACTCGTGAAAGCTTGGTGGACGAGATGGCATCGCGAATATCTCAATAGGTGCTAGTCAAGCGAAACCATTGTCCAAAGGCGATGCGGTGTGGAGACCGGGTCGAAGAACACCTTGGAAAATGTGCCAAAATTGAAAGAAGTTACCCTGGACGCGACGAAATAAGGGCTTGTGTAATTCAGAAAGGCATCAAATAACGTCTCGGAACATCGGCGAACATCTTTGAAGGGTGCCTCGAACATGCCGCCAGAACCCATCTCAGTGCAAGTTGGAAGGCGGGAGCCTGTAAAATACCTTCACCAAGGTACTCAAAGACTAATACGAGAAAGGCTCCTTGCCGCGAGCTACTTCAATAAACCATTGATGTTCGAAGCAGTCTCCCGTCTCGATCGTTCTAACATGCATCATCAACACGTCGCGATCATCCGAGAGCTAGTTACGGTGTGCGCAGTATGGAATACCCCGCTTCTTGGCCCGATACCTGGCTATGGGAAAGTGCCACACATTGGTTTCGCACGTAAAGTCTCCTAATTTATTTAATGTTTACCACTTCTGCCAATTGCCTTGCGAGGCAATGATAGTGCCGGCTTTTCTCCCCGGCTATGAACAATGGTGCGCACGCAAATCCCGCA
The DNA here is from genome assembly GCF_050947875.1 of Dermacentor variabilis. Lineage (NCBI taxonomy): Eukaryota > Metazoa > Arthropoda > Arachnida > Ixodida > Ixodidae > Dermacentor > Dermacentor variabilis. The sequence continues at coordinate 169,762,502 of NC_134573.1, read as the reverse complement.
TCGCTATCCGTCCTGTGCACTACGTAGACAAACAAGTCGTTTACGCAAGGCAACATATCACAGGAACTCTGCGCTAGAGTAAGTACATACGACGTGAAAAAAAAAAAATTCACCGCCAATTGCCGTCAATCAACGCAAACAGTAATCTTCGCTTATACCAATTCCAACAACGCGTGGGAGCCGCGTAATTTATTTTTATGCCCTATGGCGTTCAGTATCACCGAGCACCTGGCAAAGTGGCCGCACGTTGGCGGTCCTACTAAGGGCGTTTGTGCCTGCAGTAGTCCCACCTGCCGTGCTCAGATTCAAGAGCGGCAGTATTGGGAATAACAGTAAGAACAGTATTAATAACAAGGAATAAAAATGAACTACACTAAAAATGAACTACACTAAAAATGAACTACACTAAAAATGAACTACACTAAAAATGAACTACACTAAAAATGAACTACACTAAAAATGAACTACACTAAAAATGAACTACACTAAAAATGAACTACACTAAAAATGAACTACACTAAAAATGAACTACACTAAAAATGAACTACACTAAAAATGAACACTAATAAAAATGAACACTAATAAAAATGAACACTAATAAAAATGAACACTAATAAAAATGAACACTAATAAAAATGAACACTAATAAAAATGAACACTAATAAAAATGAACACTAATAAAAATGAACACTAATAAAAATGAACAATAGGACACAGCGATAGTGCTAATCGTGTTTAAGAGATATTTACCAGTAGTAGCAAACGAAGTCCCCGTAGCAGAAGGACGCCATGGACGTGGAAATGCGAAGGAGCCAACGCGGTCAGCCACGGTAAGAGGTGCTCAAGGCCATCTCCGGTGGGGGACGTTGGGAGGATGGCAAACGTGGAGCAGCACACTGGATATCCTTCATACTCGTGGTCCGCAATCTCGAAAGCGGACCTCGGGATCCTGAAACGACAACAAGATTTTTTTTGAGCACTCGAGAACACAGATGTACTACTATTCACCTGTACGTGGTACTTACCCGGTGCAGGGCCACAAGTCCACACCGACGAGTGAACACGGTAGGCCGCGCGCGGTACGAGTGATGCTCTGGAAAATAGCGAGGACAGTAAGCACACACTGAAAAACAAACAGCAACAACGGCAATGAAACGGGCAGCTTACTGTAGCTGCTGCCCGGCCCAGCTCCGACGAAAACAGCAGGCGACGTCCGGCGTCGAGGTGCTGCGTAGAGCGGGTTAGTGCCTAATAGCTGGCGAGGTAATGTCCGAATGCAGTTTGCTTCCGTCATTCCACATTTCGCTCGATAGCACGCGCACTGACGCGCGCGGGCTATCTCCGTCACGAAATAGTGGGGTCGGGTCGCAAGGCCATTCGGATGGGTCCATGTCCCTGACGCAGTCGTAAGAGGACGGCTATCAGCTGTAGCCTGCCTAGTGTGAGCTAAGCCTGTGTGTCAGCTAAAACCTGAAGCTATACGCCGCCACCCCGCAACACGTGGCCCGTCCTCTTCGATTCCGGCACGGAGAAGACCCGTGTGGCCGCAAGCCATGCCCACGAAACCTCGGGCTTACAGCTAAGCAACACTAACTTTACGCAATTTTGTAGTGTAGCTATACAACCCTAGTGAGCGCTAGCTAGTGCAACTGAACAAACAGTTAACTTCTCTAAGGCATGCGCCACCCTCGCCAGCTAGACCATCTAGAAAAAAATGCACAAAGTGCACACACAGGCCTTTTGAGCGTTTAGGACGCTCGATGCGAAGCTCGTAGAGACGACGCTCGCCGTGACGAGGGGTTGCCGCGCAGGTCCTGGGGTTAGTGGTCACGCTCAGAGTTCATCCACAGTTCAATAGTCCCGGCGCCGTCGGGGGGGGGGGGGGTGGAAACGCGCACAAACAAAAGAACGAGTACTCGGCTGGAACGACTTGCGGCTTATATACGCTGCGCCGGCTCGACCGGAGTGTCGTCGGCGTATAGAAACGTAGTTATGCCGGCTGGCGGTCACTTACACACCGGGAGCTCGAAAGCGGGGCCAGGAATTGCCCAGACAGCAGGCGGGTCGGGCTACAAGTCTCTCGAGGCGTGCCTCACGTCTTGCAGGCCCGGGGCATGAAGCCAGTGCTTCCAGAGTCGGCCGAAGGCGGGAACGTGCGCAGCGTGCAACTTCGGAAAGCGCTGCCACTGTCAGCGCGTAATTGAGACCAGCAGGAGCTTGAGGTATGGTGAGGCGCAGAAGGCAGCCCAGACGAGGCACGTCGAAGTGGACAGAAAATGCAAAATGGCGGCCCGAGCCCCCGGATGCTCGATATATTCCCACGAGGACCACGATGCCAAGCTCTTCGGCGCATGCGTTGATACGCCCGGGCAATTTCTTTTCTTCTCTCATTGGTGTAATGTCGAACTACGTCACCGGCTCGCTAGCCGCCGCGCCGCTGTTATCACCGCGATCGGCGCGAGTGGGGATGGTAAAAACAAAGGAATAAAAAGAAGAAAAAAAAGTTGCAGCCTGCGTACAGTTGCCGAACTCGGAATGTTCTAGAAGCTTCCACATGCTTCCACTGTGTTCTTGGACACGGAATGGCGTTAGCGCTGTCGCCGTAGTTTTATCGACATTATAACCCGCCGACGGAACGTTCGCGGTCCGTGGTTCCGTGGCCGCCTTCGCATTCGCGTTGGGCTCCGGCAGCGAGCATGACTTGCAACTCGTGAGAGCGCGTCTCGACCGTTTCTCTTGGAAGAAAAAAAATTGAAATTCTAGGCCTTCAATTGCGTGCCCGAACGACACGATCTTATTATGGGACGCGTTGTAGCAGGCGCACTAACGGGCTAATTTTGACCACCTGGAGTTCTTTCGCACGCATCTAAATCTATAAGTACACGAGCGTTTTTGCATTTCGGCCGTTATCGAAGTGCGACTGCCGCGGCTGTGATCGAACCCTCGACCTGGAGCTGAGCAGCGGAACCCCACAGCCACTCGACTTGCCCAGCTTGCGCTTTTTCCGGATATTGGTGTCCCAAAACGCTAGCATCCTCTCTTTGTTGGCAACGTAATAGAGAGGCGCAGAACGAAGAGCTCAGTTAATAGAAAGCCGCTCTTCCTCTACTCTGAATGACTCGACGAAAAGACATCGCGAAAGATTTGGGACGAGAAAATCACACGCATGAAGATTTCATAACCGCAAGAAATATCATGACAAAATTATTCTATAAAGCACCTAATCACAAATAACACTTTTAAATATATTTCGATTCCTTGTTGAAAACTTCCTTTACCAAAGATTAGTGCATCTGATCCTACCACCTCCTTCCTTCGCGTTGGTATGGTCGGTGGTATATAGAGTTAATTTTCTTTACTTCCTAATTTTTTTTCATAACTTTACTTAGATATTGTTTTGTTTTTGCTTTGCGCGGCGACCTCTCAACAGTGGCCTCATTGAGCTATGGCCTTCTCGTGCTAAGCACGAGTTGTCGTCGGGTCGATGTCTGTGGCCAAGGAAGGCAGCTGCTTATCATGGGTGCCAGTTTAGCGCAGGGTAAAACAACCTTTCACTTTGGGTTCAGAACTGTACGCAAATAATGTAGGTAATGAAGTAGCTGCGTGTCTAATCAACGAAACGTTTAAAGCCATGACAATTTCAATGAATACTGCACGATTCACCGCAAAAAAAGAAAAAATAATAATTGTCAACACGGGTGTGTTTTTTGTTCTTTTTCATAGAGCTCCGAAATGCCACGATACACCTTACATACCAACAAAATAATTATAGGCACGTTCAATTAGCGTTGAATATGGCAGAACTGCCAAGAAAGAAATGTTCAATCGTTTTTTTTTATTTTATTTCTTTTTTTATGCAACACTGAGACGCCATGAAACATGTTTACAAGGGCATCCACATCTGAGAGGTGTGCGAAGACCGTAAGTTTGAATTCTCGCTTGCCCAAGAAAACACGCCGTGGGAACCGCGTAATATCTGCTTAATCGCGTGTCGCCTCGGATAAGTGTAGCGATAATCTAGACCGCAGACGAAACGATGTAGAAGAGATCGTATGCTCCGTGTATAACGTCTTCTTTGGCGGTTCACGTTCGGAAGACCAACGCCATAGTCTCCCGTGTCCCTTTTGCAGGCGGGACAATCAGCTGTTTACCGAAGCTAAGCTCCTGGGAGCCTGGCCTCAACGCTCTTAAACCCAGCAAAGCACACGAGCGCTTCTTCAATATCTTAAGGCAAAAGAGTTAAGTGATTTACATCAGACATACTGTGCCTCTGGCGCAAGCGACGGGTTTGAGATCCCATCCTCTCTCTCCCCCTCTCGCTCTCTCACTCCTATATAACCGCCTCCCCCGCCATTCCCGCTCATGTTTAGGGCAGCTAACTACAGAAACGTCTGTTAAACAAGCCTTTACTGTCTTACGTTCCTCTCTCTCTCTCTCTCTCTCTCTCTCTCTCTCTCTTTCTCTCTCAATGCACAGCTCGAGTGAATGTGGAGCATATTCTCTCCATTCTGCAGCGATCTTGTCCGAGCATATATGCAATTGCAACCAGGGCTTGTCATAATTTCCCGATTAACGTTAGTTACTGGTAATGGTAATTATATTGGTTAGACTAATTTCTGGCTCTTTAAAAAATGTATTTAGCACATTGGTATGGCTTGAGTACTACGAAGCACTTCATTTTATTATATGCGAGAACAAAAATTAGTCATTGAAAGAAAGAAAAAGCAGAGGGGGAGTGGAGGGATCGATCAGGGCTCTGTTGTAGTTCTTACATCTTCCGAATGGCGCCTTCTTCTTTTTTTTTTTTCACCTTCCTTTGCTGTACCTTTATCACCAATATCGGAGGCAGTCTTGGTCAAAAAACTTGAACCTGCTGTGAACGGCCGTGGAGCAGCTGCGCTCCGCTATCGCGGCGCAGCCACCGTCGGCGCCCGCCGCTGCTGGATTGCGCCGAGGAAAAAGAGGGCGAGGGAAGTATGTCTCTCACTCTCAAGTGTCGTTTGATAACCGCGCTCGCGAAAAACTAGAGCCATATGCTAGTGCGGCGAGCGCGGCGCGGCGTGGTGGCGAAGCGGAAGCCACCCGATCGGCTAGCATGCCGTTTGCAGCGTATGCTGGATGAGCCGGCGGGGGTCTCTGGCGACCGCTGTCAAGCGCGATACGCTCAAATTTCGCAATTCCGAGTATCGTAATCATCAGTTAATATTTTTCGGGACGAAATTAAAGGAACAACGCTATGAATAGTCCTGCGCATGCTCGAACACGGGCACATTGCGAGGATCGTAGCTAAGATCTGACATCAGCAGCTGAATGATATATTAAATAGTGTGCCACAATGGCATCTCGTATTTGTAATCATGAATGTCACAAGTAGCAAATTAATCAAGGAAGCATAAGCTTCAGGGTGGCACCTCCATCCCTCGACGAAATCAGAGGGGGAGCACGCCTTCAATGCATTGAGTGTGGCTTGGTCTGTGGTTGCCCCGAACTATTACAGCGTGCGCATGTGTTCGACTGTAAACTAGCCGAGGTCTCTGGTTGAAAGGACGCTACGTATAACCCATATTTGTTAAACTGCCTGTGAAGCCCTTTCTCGTAGAGACGAACGATACCTCCGTAAACTGTATCTACAATACTTCTTCCAGTGAACCCGTGACAGCGATAGCACAGCCGGTGTGACGCCTTCAATATGCGAGAATCCTATAATCTCGTGGCCCTGGTCTACTTTACGCGATTCAAACGCGTGATGTCCAATGCAAACTAGATGAACTTACACTGGCCTCACGTGTGCATGAAAGTGAGCCCTAACGACAATGGGGCATTGTGCGCGAAGATATCAAAAAAGGCGAGGTAGTGCGCATTTTCCAAAATGCCGAGGTAATGGGTTTAACTCAATGGGCAGCTCAGGCAGGGCAAATTTCTTCCAGTCCCGAAAAGGTTTCATAATTTCACTGTGGGTTTAATTAAGGAACTTCAACGCCAAACGCACTCGTGTGGTCGTTCCTTAGTGGAGAAGTGCGGTCAACGTATTTGAGATATTGTAACGGTGGCTACAGGCCCTTTCCGAAGAGAGCATTTGTAGTCGAAATTACTGCTTCTAGTCTTTTCTAAACGAACGAGGACAATAGCCGAAACGCGTCATGTATAAGGCGTGAGCTACAGCCGGGCTCCTCTTACGCACTCCCATCTGGACACGCTGCGCCACCTAGCGACGCCGCCACGAAGTCCGCGCTAAGTTCTTTGCGTGGCCTCCGAGTTAGCGTGGCCTCCGAGATTGCGCAAGTGGCACGCAGCTACGTATGAGCCGTGTACACTAAAGCCGGGCTCATCACTCGCGCATCTCTATGCCCACTTTGCGTCATCTAGCATTGCGAATTCCGGCGTGGTCTCGGAGATGCCTGGTGCGCCAGTACGTGCGAAAAAGGGTGAGCTAATCCCTCCTTACCCACAGGCATTTGATATTACACAGGACTGGTAGCCCATTTTGTTGAGGCGTTTATCCTTGCCAGTCTTCTAGTGAAATGTATCCCTTTGAAGGACTCCCTGCGAATTTAAACAGCCTGTTTTGTGCTGACTAGCTCATATATGTGGCACTGGCGTCATTGTGCCATCGCGTCTCTAAGTATGAGTACCAATAGTTTGTTAACGAGGTGATGCTTCTTTGTGACACCCATGAAAGAAATACCATGAATGAAAAAAGGGCATTCGTAGTGTATTCTACAAGCTTCACACTTACACCTTGCCAATGAAAACATGGCTTCATGAAAAAGGCGTGTATGTATGCTGGAATGCAAATTGTAGACTTTGCAACTATGTCCGAGACAATAGAACCACTGTATTATTCTTCGTAGTAACAAATATTATTTTTGAGACACTTCATAAAGAACTGTCAAAAAAGAACTTCCCCTCACATCTTACATTACCCGGTTCCTTCTTTTCAAAAAGACAATCAGTAGCACACCATGTGATTTGTTTATGTTATTAGGACTCTATTCATTATGGAGAAGCCGCATAATCGACAGGCATGCCGATTCACCTCACTTGGCAATGTCTGTCTTCCGATCAGAGGCTGCTCAAGTACGTAGTGCAGTTCAAACATTTGATCCCCTTCCCGAGCGAATTTCGTATCTGCGGACGCCTGCCCTTGTTTACCCGATTTTTTTTTTTACTTTCATTGGACTGCGTATCATGCTTGCGTCTGTTTTTCGTGGGCGTCTAAAGGTAGTGTAAATAATGGTCGCACGATATTATAATTTCATGCAATAAGAAACGCGCTAACGCGGCGGGCTTCACACGGTCCGGTGACGCGATTTCTATTCCGCCCAGCTTTCCCTTTTTTGTGTGTGTGTTTCTTTTTAAATTTTTGAACAGCTACGTGAACGAGGTTGGATCCACATTTTTAAACTGCGCCATTTTCAAGATCAGCTCTTTCCTTTATATTTATTTTTTTGAGACTGCACTACCTACGGGATCGACCCACACTTTTTTTTATACTTCAGTATCTTCGGAATCGGCCCATATATTTTGCGGTATAATCAGATGGCACGAAAGAAGAAAAAGAACTCGCCCGACAATGCCAAGAATGCCATTCAAATTAAGGAACTGTGGCTGGACGGGCGGATTATGTACAAAGCAGGATTGATTCCGTGTAAACACCAGCCGCGCAGGGATAGCGCACAAGCTCAATCGGGTTTGATGTGGCCGCCGCACACGGCGTCCGGACGCCCAGTAACGAGAGTCCTGACTTACGGCGGCTGGCTGACTGCGCCATGTTCTTATCCGCGTACAAACACGACGTGGGTATATCAGGTGCACAGTGTAATGCGTGCATCGGCAAAGACGCCGCCGTTGTGTCATCTGCTGCACGTGGGACGGCAGACGCCGCTTTGCGTCGGTGAGTGCGTACAACTGGCCGCCAACACGCACGCCGTCACGCAGGCTCAGTATTACGCATCGAGGACGCGTGACGCGTATCGTGGATTGAAGATGCACACAGGCAGCCGACACCCAGACGAGACCTCCAAGAAAGACCGAACGGAGCTAATCGGATTAACGCGATTGGTGCTGGATTAGAGAGGGGGGGGGGGGAGGGATGGTCTCGAATATAGGTATCTATCGATGGCGACAGCACTTCGCCGGCTTCTCATCTTATGCGGGCATTTGATACGATTAGTTCGATCGTAGAAGACGGCATAGCGCCTGTACAAAGGAGGGCTCGGTTCTTTAGGCGAGATTCTGAAGGTACCGGCGTCACCAAAGTTTCGAATGTTATACGATTTAAAGCGAAGAGAGACGTTTTTTCGAGATTGGAATTCTTACGATTAACGCGCAGGTTGTTTCAATACTAGTTGTCTATAGAATCTGGTCCCCACTGTTTAAGTAAACTGAATCACTCAAATGGAGTGGTTCCTTGCGTTATGCTATACATTCATAAAACCTAATTAAAAATACTTTTTGTACAATTAATGCGCAGCAGATTTTGCCGTCAGGTGAATGACAAGGCATGACAGCGTTTTACAATTAGGGCAGCGTCTGCCTTTGACGCATTTCAAGGTTCGAACTTGTAATGCTGCAATAAAGAAAAAAAGAAAAACAAAGAAAAGCTGTGACAGTAGTTGCGATTTAGGGAATAACGCGGCTTATTTCTAAACACACACGATCGGCATGTGACTATATGAAAGGCGCTCGCTGACGCAAATAATTTACGTAATTCGCAGCCGATTCAGTGGAGCTTGATATAAGAATACTGCTGCAGATAATGTGAGCGAGTGTTCTATTAGAGCAACATAATGCGTACCAAGAAAATACCAACGCAGTTATGGCAGCGAAGAATTACAGTAAGCGGTGAGATTGCATGTTTAACAAGCATTAAGTATAAACCTCATGCAAACAATCTTGCAAGCGACAGTGACAAACGACGCGATGGAAATGCCTGTCACGTTCGCTCGTCTCCTACAAGTCGTGCCCCATGCGAGCGACGGCTTTGAGCAATGTCTCCCCGGTCTCGGCGGTACGATGCAGCTAATACGCGCCAAAATTGGCGCGACGCGTGTTTTATTAATTTAAGTTGATGCGTTTCACTGTAAGAAGCAGAGTAAAATATTTCTTAACGTCTTGCAGTAGGTTCTCATCGTTGCACGCATCAAAATTTAGTCGTTTGCTCGTTCCGTGCGACAATCGGTAGTAACTTGTCTAAGGTACGTCCCGTTCCCGCTCGTAGCGCTTCTGGGCGACGAGCGACGAATTTTAGATTTCCAGAACCGAGCGATGGAGCGATATGAGCGAGCGATCTGATCGCGCGACGCCCCGTTCTGTCGCTCAAAGCCGTCGCTCGTCGCCGTTGCTCACAAAATCACTCTCATTGGGCTTTAGGGAGTTTCACTGGGCACAGTACAAGTGTAGAGGGGCATCTACTGGAGAAGGGGCACACCGAATAGGCTGAGATTTGGGATTATTTACTTGATTACAACCGACCGGGTATTATTTGATCATGATTACTCATTTAATATGAAAAAAAAATGTTCGGCAGCATGTTACGCTCCACAGGATTTCACAGGTCTTAGTGACAACCCGCGTAGCTTTCTATGCTGATGATGATAAATGAGGTCATGAACGCCGACAAAGCTTTGTGCAGTCGGTAGTGACAACATAATGTCATGACGTATACTGCGAACTAATACATTCGCCAGTCTAACACTCTAACACGTTGTAACGTATACGAAGTGGTGCAGTCACCATGTCTTGCAAATTAAAAAAAGAGAATAAGCGACACAAGATAAGTTAAAGCAAGCTCCCTGTGCAAGTAATTTATTAGTATAAAGCAAGTATGTAGCACAAAGCTACAAAAGAAACCCGCACGAGTTTCTCAGAAACCGAAGAAAAATTCTTACTGATCCTGGTCTACTGAGCGATGGAGATAGAAAGCATGCCGTCATCTCCGTCATTCCTCCCTATTTTATGGAGAAAAGTAAAAACTAGTTTATGCAGATGACAGTAGAAGAGCAATTCTCAAATAATTATTGGAAGAGCCATAGTGAATTCAACCTAAGCCACCCAGGAGTCTGAGGCGCTGGAAAAGGTATAATCAATCAGCCGCGAAGTCAGTTCTGCAGAATTTCTAACACCTGACTCTCTCAAGCTCAGGCGCGGAAACGTGCCAAAAATTTATGCATAAACTCCACTTGGAGTTCAATCTCTATTTGTCTAGAAATATGGATGGTGTTCAGGGCTAAGGGCTGCTCTAGGCAGCTTGAATGAGTCCTTGAAGACCTTTACATTGGCAGCATGCGACGTTCCTTGTGCAACAATACAGCCGAGAAAATGAAAGCAAGCACGTCGTAATTACAATGGATGTTGGTACTTACTAAGATAACAGACTTTCAATATGAAGCACGCCAAATGTTTAACCTAGTATAAATGAATTCATCGTTTTAGCATACGCACTCTGAATGCACAAAAAGTATCTGTAACTTAAAATAAGCAGTTTGTCTAGGTATGCGTGAGCATTGTGCCACTTGCTCATCTCCGCGCAGCCCTGTGTCATTATCAATATTTTCAAATTTGATCCAGCTAGTATAAATCCTTGTCAACCCTTATCGCTCGTTATCAACCTTATCGGACTCGATCTGATCCATATCAACCATTATCGCTTATTATGAACCTCATCGAAGTCGATCCAATCCTTATCTGTCTTTAACAAGCCTATCGGACATGATCCGACCTTTATCAACCCTTATCAGTTCTTATCATCCTTATCAAAATTACTGCGACCATTATAAGCCCTTATAGCTATTTAGCGTCTTATCCATACGCGCTGAACTATTATCAACCGTGATGAAACCCACATAACCACTCATCACTCCTCATCATCCTTAAAAACTCATTGAGTGCTTATCTGCGTGTCTGCTTATCTGCAGTGAGTGCTCTCAAGTATCAGTGGCATTTCTGTTGGTGAAGGAGCACTGCAACGGAAGACGCGACCCGCGACCACCGAAGCGCATCGGGAATGCGGCGTGTTTGGCATTAAATTTTCGCATTATTGGAATTTTCCTAATGTTTACAATGCTCCGGGTCGACTCTACATGTGGTCCTAGAGATGGCTTTTACTCCACCATCACCATATCTTTCAACGAAGCCTTCACAGAAACTGCTCTCTTTTGGTATTTGTTTTGGACCTCCGGTACAACACATTCATGTGGTTCAGAAATATTCGCCTTCTGCAAACGTGGCTCTCCAGCCCAGGATTGATCCTCTAATGCCACATGTTTGATGGTCTCTCGCCACTGATCGAATTACGTCTTGGAGGGGACTACTTAACATCTTCGTAAATATATTATACTCCACGTTGCAGAGTGATATGGAGCGATATCCCTCAACTTTCTGCAATTTAGTTTCATCACTGCTTTTTGGTATAAGTACTGTGTGCCCTTGACAGAGGGCGGCAGATAGTTATCCAATTCTGTAAGCATTTTCATACATTTAAGCAGAAAGGGAGCCAATACATAGCAAAAGCACTGTCTTTCGCTAGCGAAACAATGGTTGCTTGAACTTCTGCGATACATGTGTCTCTTTCAACATCATCACATTCTTCTTGGCTGAGCTGTGGCAACAATGAAACATTTTTTTGTTCGTTACAGCTTCACTATTAATTACTCTATGACGTTGAAAAATATTGCTATAATAGTGAGCGAACGCTGCTTTTATTCTAGCCTGGTCATTAACAATCGCTCCGGCATACTCTATCTCGAGCACTGGCTTCGACAGAACACCTCGACGCTCATCATCAATCGAACGACTACGAGGCTGTTGCTCCGATACTGACGATCAATTCATATAAAAATCCAGGATGCGCGGTCTCTGCTAGAGTGTGTAGCAGGAAGAGTAGATCAGGTCGCGATAGTTAGGGTTGATTTGGCAAAAGCATTTGATAAAGTTGGTCATTGCTTCTTGTTTCGTGCGTTAGAGTTCAGAAACACTGGGCCTCTTCTTTTCAAAGGCATCACTATCTGTTATGCTAATGGCACAACAAGGGCATCGGTAAGGCAAGGTTGTTCCTTGTCCCCTTTGTTATTCGCTTTGTACTTGGAACCGCGTTGCGCCTGAATTCTGAAGGGGCATACCTTTCGCGAGTTCAAACTGTTATCCAGTGAGGTCCGAGTACTTGCGTATGCAGATGACATAGCCTTCTTCTGTGCTGACGAAAAAAGTGTAGAGACTGCCCTTGCCATAACGCAACAGTTTTGTTCAGCTTCCGGTGCAGCAGTTAACTTTGAGAGAAGAGTTCAGGGTTTTGGTTCAGTCTATGGTGTACGATGCCAATTCACTTCGCAGGTATTCAGTGGAGGCAGGACTCCAAGTACTTGAGTGTACCCCTCTCTCAATACCGCAATAGTAATCCTCACTGATCCGCGGAAGTTGCAGAGGTACAACGTAAGGTTAAGAATTGGCAGGGATGGCAGTTGTCCATATTTAGCCGAACTGAAGCTTGCGATGTGTTCCTAGCAGCTTAACTTAGGTATGGTCTGCATGGATTACACTGTTCGCGGCTTATGTTGCAAGATTTTCATTGTGTGCTTGCTACCTATATATGGAGTTCACGTGTTGAGGCCATGCATCGTGATAACCTTTCGTTCTCTCTTGACAATGGGGGTCTTGGACTGGTTCACCTTCTTTTGTTGAGCAACTTGTCTCCCAGTTATTATTCCTTCGTGATGTAAACGGCCCCTTCTTAAGAGAGACGTTACAACTTCGATTAATCAATTACCTCCCATAAATAATTGTGTTGTCACCTGTCAGAGATGCACCAACGGCTCCTTGCGGCTTCTTGAAGGAAGTTTTTGAAGACTTTCACTTTCTAACGGCACGGTTTAGTATAGATTATATTTTCACTGCCTCCCGCAAAGAAATTTCTGATGCACTCATATACACATTGTTTCCTGTTCCCCATTACCATGCGCCTTGTTAGGAATGTTATCACCTTGTTGTACTTAAGCTTGCCCGTCTAATGATCATTCCTCCAGTTAAGTTAAGTTAAGTTAAGTTAAGTTACATTCCACAACCCTTCCTGTCAAAACCTGGTTGGAAGAAAAGGGACCGTTTCGTGCCGTGGTCGACAAAGTGCCGTTCGTGTCCACACGCCGAAACGATTGATCAGTGTGTTGTAGACTGTGGGGAAGCCGTGGTTCTTCTGGGACATTCTCCAAAGAAAACTTTCAAAAGATTTAGATATCAAACCACACACAATTTGTTTCCGACCAATTAAAGATCCATGTGGCCCACCATATGACATGTTGATGCCACTTGGCCTGCATAGCCTTCAACCCAGTAGAATGTGCGACAGGCAAGCTGAACCACCCCGAGGCACTGAGTCGTTGCTTCGGGAATCTGCAGCTTACGTTCGTAGCGTGTACGCTGCACAAGAAACAGCGCCGGACATCCAGTCCGGCACTGTTTCTTATGTACACAAACACATTCAAAAAGTCAGGCAAGCATCCGCAAGCGCTCAATAGAAACATCCAGTCTTTATTGGGCGCTTGCACGTGCTTGCCTGGCTTTTGTGAGTGTGTTTTTCAGTCGGCTTAAAATTCTGTAGCGCTTTCTTTTTCTTGTTTTGCTGAAAATTCTGCCCCCATGGTATAACGAAAAAAAAAATTGGGTGTTTAGCCCAGTGGGCAAGACACTCGGCTTCTGTGCGTAGGATCGTAGGTTCGAAACTCGCCAACGCCAACGACTTTCCTCTCGAATTGAATCCGTTTCTTCTCATACATTAATTTCTTCATAGCGATTCGTCCTATAGATGACAGTCTGATCGGCGGGTTTCCTTGTTGGGTATAGTCGTAGAAATGCTTACGCATTTAAAATCCGTCAAACACTTGTTGGCTTTCGGAATCGCGCACGCCACAGAGGCGCCTGCCGCGTCCAATCGTCGCGTTTGTTGGCTCGAGAATGTTGCCCCGGGTACTTCCTCGAACTGCGCCGTGAATCTCGAGGGCGCTCAATATTTGTGACTCCGCAATGAGGTGGGCGCTAGAGGAAGTAAACCTCGAAAGTTGTTTGATCAAGCAACTCACTTGCACTTGGTGCCATGTACCTATATATGCATGTCTAAGCCCCGTCCGCCTCGACCAGGAAAAACTACGACTTCGTTTAAATTTCTTTTTGAGGTACGTGAGCCCGCTGTGAGCCAAAGAGGCGTGTGCAGTCTACCTCAAAACGATCGGTGGTGTTGGGGGGGGGGGGGGGGAGGGCGGGGGCGGCGGGGGGAGGCGTGCAAGACCGCTCGTCCCCCACTAACACACATCGCGCTGTCCTTGGGGCATCAGCTCTGCACACGTGCCTGGGTCGTATATATGAGTTGCGTTCGTTGATCATGCCGTCGGGTGGAACAGCTGCGCTTATATTAGCGGCTGCATAATGGGAAAGATCGAGAAATTTGCTAGTGAACTTCCTTCCTCGATGGATCGTGTGTGTTGCTATAAAGTGGCGCGTGCCTAAAGATACGAGCTTGTTTTTCCCTCGTCGACACCGCGCGCAAGGTTCCTCGGTATATATCGCTGTCCAAAGGAAAGCGCGAGGTCGTGCCGAACCTACGTGACGGGCGCGCGTCCCCAACTCTTGCTCGAGGTTTTCGCGGCCTCATCAATGCAATACTGTCCGCCGAACGTCCGTGGCTCTCCGTCAAGAATATAAATAGAGAGATAGTGTGACAAGGAAATGGAAAAGGCTGGTTAACAAGGCTGAGCCCGGTTTGCTACCCTATACTGGGGAAAAATTAGAAAGAAGACGGTGAAGATGAGTACCGAAATCAGTGCGACCTAGTTCACCCCCCTGTATTTCTACTCATCTTTACTTCCCAAAAGTCATTTTAAGCAGTTGTTGCCCTTATTTTTGTGTGTGTGTAGTTCTTGCCGCCTTCAATAAGCGTTCTTTGAATACTCTGCATGATTAATGCAAGGAATGTCAATGTATAGCGCATGCGACCACAGACAAAGTCGGCACAATCCGACTTTTCAGTTGGAGCGCGGGAGCACCGGCTGGTATAGAACAAAGCGCCGAAAATTTGGCGTCTTCATACAAAATGAGAATCATGCTTATGTTATCAAAATGCTGCAAACGCTGGCGCAGAGACACATTCGTATTCAACTAACATCACGTCAATTTTTCGCGTCATGGAGCGACGATAGACTGCCCCACGCTGCCGATAATCTTTCGAGCTCTTTCCCGCTTACGCCATTAGCTGCCCCTCCCTTTATCCTTTCTTTATAGGATAGCCTATCGGAATCAGTCCTGATTAACTTCCCTGCCTTTTATTAAACTTTATCTCTCTCACGGGTTTGTTGTAACGAGGCTGGCGCCCACTGTTGCGATTGACCAGCGGGAGTAGTGACCTAGCCTCTCCTGCCCCGCTGCGACGAATCGCCTCGTGAAGCCAACAGTGTATCCCCTTCGAACAGGCGTGCGGCGCCAGTTAAGGCGAGACACGTTTGGCGGACCGAGTATTGTTTGTTGGTTCACTGTCGCCTTGACGGACCAGTGGGGGCAAGAAAACTCCTGGAAAAGGGTGTTCTATATAAGGTGTTTTTTTCGCGGACACCGGTAACCGCCATGGTCGTTTGACAAATGCTCCAGCCAACAGGCGTCATCCCATAGACCAAGACGCGCCAGCTTGAGTCAAGCGTGACAACCCCTGTCTTCGAGGCCCCACTCCTTTGGGTTTTGTTCAGTGAACAAAGGTGCGGGCGTGAGTGTGTGAACCCTCGCCGACGATACGGGTCCTTCGACGACTTGGGACGCTCCGATTGGACGAAGGTTGGACGGCAGTTTCCCTGGCCTAGGGATCTAGGGAGGACAGAGAGGGTTTAAGCAGACGTTTTTCGGCTCCTCGGTGTACGTCACTTCAGTCATGCTAGAATGATTAGATGCAACGTTGCCAATTCTTCATGCAGATATCGTAAATAAACCCAGTACTCCCGGTTCTCGATGAGAACATGTTCCTACCTTCAACAACGTCCTTAGCGTGGATGAGTCGGACGACGGCACAGGCCAGCTACGCCATTTTACACGCCCGACCACAACTCTTACAGCACATAATGCGGTCATTTAGCTACGATATCTACTCAGTACGACTCCCATCAGATCACCGGCCACAGGGAAACAAATTATCGATAGGAAAACCTGGGAATGCTAAATGGCCTGACCATGGCCGCGCCGGAGAGACAGCAAGGTAATGAAGGCAGACTGCGAGTTCCTTTTTCCTCCGCAACCCTCCCCCACCGTACGTTATGGCGTGCGAAAAGGCGTTCGTGCCACGGGCAAGACGCACGCCGCAGCCTCAGGCCTCTGCGTCAACAGTGCCTGGTAATTCATTAGCCGATGAGCGAAACGATGCATCTGTGGCTCAATGCCTCAGACCCGTCGTTTCGCTCATCGGCTAATGGATCGCTTAGGACGACGCCCCGCTTTCCTCTAAAAGCTGCTGTATCGCCGTTTCCTGCACTTTCAATGGCGTAGGACAAACAAAACACGTTTCGTCAACGCGGTATCTCCTGATCGAAATATCAGCTCCACCACGGGCACTTCTACTTGCGCTTACACTCTCGTTAGCGCGCCTCCTCGGTTGGAAACCAACGTCATAGGCAGTCGGATGCAGCGCAGAAGATGTGCGACGTTTGAAGCGCAGCAGTGGGCTGATATGCAACAGGTTAGGTATCGTCCGATAATTCTGACCGATTTCCAGCCATGTAGACTCACTGCAATGCGCGCGGATATCACAGCCACATGAAAAAAAATAGTAATTAAGTTATCTGGCTTTACGTGCCAAAACCACGAATTCATTATGAGTCACGCCGTAGTTTGGGACTCCGGACCAATTTTGACCCCTGTGATTCCTCAAGGTGCACTGAATGCACGACACACAAGCGTTTTTAAACGCGAAGCATTTCTTGGCGAACATTTGACACTTTGCTAGTACCTGTTTAGCCAGCCGCCTACGTCTTGGATCTGCCGGCTTTTTACATTTCGCGCCCATCAAAATGCGACCTCCGTGGCCGGGTATCGAACATACGACGTCGTGCTTAGCAGCGCAACGCGATAGTCGCCAAAGCCACCGCGGCGAGTTCACAGCGCCACGATGCCCTGTCTTCGTGAGCGTCCGGAAGGCCAGACAAGGGCCAGTGTCTTGTCACGTCTGGCGAGTACTCTGTCGAGGCTCCTATACACGCCATCGTGTTTGTCATTACATACGTGCGATGGAACCAAGTTTATTCACTTTAAGAGGCGAGAACATACGCAGGCGATAGGTTAGAATAACAAGCTTTGTAGCACCAGTCGCCCAAACATTCCGCAGGTGCTGCTCATATCATCCGTTCGTCCCTTCATGCATCCAACCATCCGTCCGTTCATGCATCCGTCCATGCATACGTCCGTCCGTCCATCCATCACTCAGTTCATGAATCTGTTGAACCACGCACCCATTCGTACGTTCGCCCTCCATACATCCTCTCATAAAACCTATGCAGTCAAGAATTCGACGGAATCCCCTCCGCCCACTGGGTCACTGGCAATAGACAAACGAAATGACGTTTCAAGTTCCTTGAGGATAAGGTCATTTTGTTTTGAAAGGGGTCAGTTACTTGCTTCATTCTTAATAATTCGTATTCCGCACACTGCCATCATTACACTTACCATTGCTTGCTTATAAATAGCATCGTCCCCTTAGCCTGTTCCTCCGCCATTCGCCCACAATGCCTGCAACGACTTCACAAGCAAACCGCGCGCCACTCCCAAAAAGTCGCACCTCTGGGCACGGAGAAGGAGCAGGCAACTCGGACAGTGAGACAGGGTGATGCAGCACTCGAATGCATGTTGTAAGAAGCCGACCAACATGCGAAGCGTGCTCAGACATACTGCACGTAACTTTGAAAGAGGAAGTATACGTTGGATTTTTGGCCTCGTCGGTGCTTCGTGTCCAACGCAAGCAGGTTCCCATCAGGCCGACGCGGTACGGCCGCGGACGTGTGAGCTCGCACACGCGCGAACATTCGAGACACGTGCCGCTCGCGCGTGCGCCACAACAGGGCAAGAGAACACAAGATGTATGTGACGCATCCATCGTATGCGGATCGTAATCGGTGCACGTCGAATGTGGCGGGCGTTCCTTTCTCGTTTGCACCCTCACGTGCGTCAAAAAGGTGAGTCAGATGTGATGCCAAGTTGATAATTTTCTATCATTCTGCCCTTCCGGTGTCTCTTTCTAGCTTACGTCACTCGGAAACCGCGCTTTGCCAAGGCGAAAGCAGGAGCTAACAATACTTCGAGCCATGCGAAAGTACAGCCATTGGGTTTTGTGTACCTATGCTGATCGTAACTATGGTTCTTATTAGTAACTAAGAAACGAGAAGAAAGAAGGCAAAATGCACCACCTAGAAGTAATAGGCGGTCAGGCAGCCTCATATAAGCATAGTTTGTACTTTTATCACACAAAATGCATCCTATCGGGCCGCCTAATTTCGCGAGTGCGCTGAGGCTTCTTCATAGCGCTGATAACTCCCGTCTTTTCATGTTTATTCAATCCTAAGGCAGCAGGAGCAATTGCTGCAGTTTTTAGTTATTTCACGAGCTTAAATTTTCTCACAATGTCTCGCAGAAGCCGTCAATATCGCCGCTCTACCAGCCTGTAGATGGAGTAGTGCTCCGAGTTTTCTTGATTTGCAACCAACTCGTTTCGGATGTTCCTGTAATGTCTATGTTAACCTTGCCGAAGCTAATTTCCCATCTTCGCTCTCAAACAAGAGAACTTTTGCTCACACGTTTTGATGTGACCTTTCAGCGGGCTATCAGGAAGTCTCGACGCTGCTGGCCTGGCGTGGGCGTCGACAGATATGGGGCGGCATCCTCGCTTTGTCGAGAAGCCCAAAGATGTTCATTGCCGTCACACGCATGCCAGCAACGTTCGCCTGCCGCCTCCGCCAGCGGCACCAGTGTAAACGCCCGCCCAACCCCACAACACGCCTACTGGAAATGTCCTTGTTATCCTCTACTCTGTAGCTTCACGCCTCTCATTACCCCCTGAGAGGAGTGACTCGCCCAATCGCTTCAAGGTGTCGCCTGGGTCGCCTCCAAGCCCTCGCGGACGGTGCCAAGACCATCTTGACGCCTGTCTAGAAGGTTCACGACGGCCACTGCTGACACACCAATATGTGCACTCTGCTACACAGAAAGCCATAAGTGAAATCTTCTCCGCTTTTCAGGGTATACTGTGGTTTTGACGAGGCCCAAGGGTGAATAAACAAAATTAATAACTGCAGCAGCAAAGCTTTATAATTTGAATCCTGATAACGTGAGCATTCCGTCTCTCTCTCTCTCTCTCTCTCTCTCTCTCTCTCTCTCTCTCTCTCTCTCTCTCTCTCTCTGTCAGTAAAAACAATGGTAATTCCTGAATGTGTCCTAATGCGCGCTCTGATAGCGTGATTGACAGTGGTCGAACAAAGGATGTCACTAAAGTGCGTGCGTGCGTGCGTGCGTGCGCGCGCGCGCGCGCGGCATTTGTGACGACATGCAAGGTCTGTCTGAAAAATATCCGACCTCTCTTTATTTTAGGGAAGACTTCATGGCAGGTTGCGCAGGTTGCGTGAGCTTCACTTGTGTCTGCGGTTGAGCATGGAGCAGTTGTGTTGAGAACTCTCATCTGGTCTCAGTGCGCTGCTGAATCCGAGGGGAAAAAATATGCAGCGAATTAAACAAGGTTGATGCATAAAGTTCTGCGCTAAGCTTCGGGAAAGCTAAACAGCATTTAAAGATGCTATGGGCGTGAAGCAAGCAAAAATGTGGTTCGAATGTCTCAATGAAGTGAAAAACGTCTCTGGAAATCGGGGGAGAACTGCAGCGCTAAGCAAAATAACGACTGGACGATGAAACCAGTTGTTATTTTGCTTCGCACTACTGCAGTAACCATGAACCAGTAACCATGACGTACTAACGAGCCCAAACCGCTACCCTTTTAAGTCTGTGGAAAGTGAGCCACGTTTTGTGGAGCCTTCGACAAGTCATAATGCTGCGACGGATGATGAAGTGCACACCTTGCTAATGAGATCGTCGGTTTAACTCTGGACATTTTGTAGGAATGTGCGGACATTTAACATACACAATTAAGTGTTCATAGAGCACAAACGCTAAAAAAACAGGAAAAGAAGTTAATTTTCTTTTCCACTTCTGGAGGTCAACGAAAAAAACTGGACAAAAAAAGAAAAATTACTTGGGGCCCTCCAAAAGTTTGCCGTTCCTTCAGGCTGTACATACGGACGCGTTAGATATTGCGACAAGCGTATGTAAAGACCCTGGCAGCATTAGCGCGTAAATCTTCTTTATCGCGCACCTTCGAGTCCGACAGAAAATTAATGCTGCGCTACACGTCGCCGACCCTGAATACTTCCCGCAGCCAGACCAGCGCGTTTACGCCACGCAAGAACGAGAAAGCGTTGTTGTTATTGTACTCAATTAACTTCTGCTGCTGTTATTTGCGCCAGGTCGGCTCAATGCCTTTACAAGAGCACCTTCTTCCCAATGCAAATGCGGTGAGTCCGCAACCTTCACATAACAGATTCCGGCGCCCCCACCGCGCCGGATTAGCATAATCACTTCTGTAAGACCGCTGGTATTCCTGGGGGTGGTTTCGCCGGCAGCGCCACACGGTGGCGCAACATGTTGCTCTCGCATCCAGAAAGATATGATTGTTCGCCTTTCTTGTTTTGAAACTTATACAAAGGTGCGCTCATAAGGCGTAAATAGAGATGCGGATAACATATTTAAATGGTGGCTCGAGGAGTAGTTGGGGATGTGGGCAAGGGGAACGGAGCAGGAGTGGCTCCGTAGGAAATTTCCCTCGCGAAACTCGTCAGTCCGATAAGTGTGTGTCTTCGACGTATTGCGCATGGTCGTACTCAGTCCTTATACGCCGTCACCTTCTTGGATCGGTACTTTTCCTGGAACGTCTCTAGACCTTCGCATTCCCACTCGAGGTCATGATACACGTGGAGTAACCTCCCTAGCGCATGCATACCATTTCACTTGCGTAGATTGACTGCGGGCAGTTGGGGTTATTGCGCTGGCGTTGCGGCTGCCTAAGGCTACGATGTCGTCCGTCATGGCGTACCCTGCTCTTGCCTTGGCTATAAGGAGTTGCGCCCCTCGAGATGGCCTTTTGTGAAGAGGGTCATGTGGAACAGGAATCGCAGTCAGGATGTTTCTTCTGCGGCGTTTCTAAGGGCAGCGTCATGGCTCGGCAGGCCCGTGCTGGAAAATGTCAGGGTTGGGGGCCCACGGGTTGGGAGCGGTAATTGAGTGGATCCTCGCTCGCCGCCTGCTCCTCCAGACCGTCGTAGAGCGTGTGGGAAAGGTGGTCGTTCGGAACGTTGGAACGTGCTCGATTGCTGGACATGGCGTACGATAGGTAAAAAAGTTTACGCATATGCGCATCACGCTTTACACGAGTCAAGCTTGCGGTTATCTGCTGACACCGCTTCGTCGTCGTCGTCATCCTTATCTTTTTATTCCGCTTACTTAAGTACGCTGCAGGAGGACGGTCTCTCCTACCGATCTCGTATCCGCCGAGCATAGAACAGTAAGTATTATTCATAATAACTGGTGATGACGAAAAGTAGTGCTAAGACAAAATTACAGCTAATAAAAAAACACGTAACACACTGTTGCGTCCTATGTCATTTTAGTGTCATTTCAATTCGTGCAGCTTGTTTATCATCATCTATTAGCATCTAGCTCACGTTTGCACTTTATTGTAGCCCCTAATGAGCCACAAGTTCTTTTTTTTTTTGGCAATAAATATCCTCCTTCGTTATGGCTATCGCCGTCTCCGAACTTAGCCTGTTCTGGTGCACATATTGAAGCGGATATTTTTAGAGACTTCTTGTTATTATTATAGTTATGATTATTTTTTTTTTCAATGCGAAAGTGGAGAGATGCAGGTCTTACGCGAGTAAATGCGGTAACGCCGCAGCGCGCCCTTATTACTGCAGCCCGGGCGTCCGGGTAGGAATACACCGTGCAATTAGCCAATCACCCCGCGGGTTGCGCAACTTTCACATCGCGGCGCGGGCACACAGCGCGCGGCGCGTTCTGTCGGTCGGTCGCCGGGGCACGTGTGCGACCTGGTCGCTCAAGACAGCACGTGCCGCCCCCTATAGGACGTGGCAGTCACGGCTTCGCCCTTGGCCGTCCCTGCAGACTCGCTTCCCCCGCGCTGCACGCACGAAGTCGCCTTGCTCGCGGAGGAGGTTGGCCACGGATGCGACACAGCGGCGAGCGCCCGCCGGAGCGAGTAGGTCAATGGCGCGCCCTCCCATCCGCCCACTCCAGGGCCCGCTGCGTCGTACACCGCCACGCCAATACTGTGCAGTGGGGCGAAAGCCTGGCAGGCGTGCTGAGCCGGTATCCAGCGCTCGGAATAAAGCAGTGCATTGTCTAGAGTGCGGCGCCCTTGTAGGGAGCCGAAACGAGTCATTTTTGGACTGATTCGAACGCGCGGCGCCGTCTTGCGCGCACGTACTTGCAAATGTCACGCCAAGGCAGGCTGCCGTCAGTCATACTCGTGACAATAAGTGCGTCGTTCTTATGGAGAGCATCACCGCGCCAGCAGGAGCGCACTTTTAGGTGTTTCGTAAATGCTGCTGCAACGGCTCGCGATACTTCTACAGTTATCGTGAGAGCGGTTTTGACGTACATCAAGGTGACCCTGTTCGGTCAATGGGATTCACCCAACAGCCTTCATGGTTTTCTTTTAAGGGCTTACAAAAAGCACTGGAGACACGTGTTTCACTTCTTTCTCACGCACCTCCATAGACTTGCACTGTTGCTTACTAGTCGCCATGCGACATTCAATATTCCGCGGTGTTTCACGTCGAGCGCATCTCGTGCGATGCGACGCCAGCGTTTTCCTTTCTTCCTTTCATTTCTTTTTCTTTCTTTTTCTTTTTTTTATGTGTGGCGTTCCGCTCTGCTCGCATTTCTTTACACCGCACCCGTCGAACCTGACCGACTGCGCGCCGCCGGCGCCACCCAAACCGCCGCTGAAAGGAGGAGAAATAGGAGGTCAGTGTACGGCGGGCAACAAACCGCGCAGAGACAGCGCGCAGCAGTCTGCTTCGCCGTCACGCATGCGAGACAGAAGGGAAAGCCGTCTGTCTCTTCTCCACGGTCATTTCTGTCTGTGCGCGTTCCTTCTTAGTGCGCTTCGTCTATGCGTGCTGTTACGCTAACGCCACGCTACCACACAAATAGCAGCCCTTCAGCGTTGCCGCAATCGTTAACGTTACGTTCCTTTTGTCCATCGTTACGACTCCGTGAAGACCGAGTGCCGCCTTGTTTTTCTTTTCTGTTTTCTTTTTGTGCCTACGTCGCTGCAATACTACGCAGTGGAGTACCTGCTGCGACGTGCCCCTTGTTCTTAAACTTGTGAGCGCACAATGCGCACCGAATTCCTGCGCGGTCCCCAGTACAGCCTTGTCGGACCGTATGTGCGTTTGCGCATTCCGTAACGAGCCTGCGATGACCTGCTTGACCTTGTTGCAGCTTTGTGATTAATATGTGTTGTCCTTGTTGCACCGTTGCAGCTGCGCCTCAGCCTGAGTGGTACACCAGTGGACTGCGAAAATCGATGCATCATATGGATATGGTTCAGGCATTCGTCGATAGCGACGGCCGGTGCCAACTGCGACATCACAGAATGAGTTTTGGAACAGCCATTGCTCCAAAAACTAATGCAAAGCTTTAGCGACTGCTTATCACACGCTGTATCAGCAGCCGAATTAAACTTGCGAAAGAACCAGGTGATTGCACACAATCTTTTTTTCGAAAGCCCACGGACTTATTGAGAAATTCGGAGGACGCTTAAGCTTCGCCTTTAAGAGTGGAACGCGATCGCATTCAAAGATCCCTGACTGCTTCTCACGCTTCCCGTCAACTGGAGCGTTTATCGGGAAACGCTGGCAGGGAACGCTATGCACGAAGGCGAGCTTCGTGGTAGAAACACGGCCTCTTGCGTGGGCGGCGATGCGGTCGAGGCGAGCGCCAGCTGGAGGTACTGCAAGGAACCGGGCGCGTCGCTCCGTGGTCCCCAAGACACACACCGCACCGGCGCGCGCAAATGGCGGACGCCACGGCCGGTCTGTGAACGCCGCGGCCGATTTGTGTGTGTGCCGGGATTTTTTTTTAGTTCTCGCGTAACATAATTATGTTTTCTCGTATAGTCAAATTACAATGCGAGAGCTATCGTGTCTGTAGGTTGCGTGTAAGCCGTAGTTTAAATTTTTTCCATGTATTTTAGCTTGAGAAATTCAATTAGAACAGTATATTTCTTGCGTCACATGGAGGGCCAGAGTATGGGTGGTTCGAAAATCTTTCCGCGACATGTGCTTCTTAGCGCTATGGAGCTCAGACCATCTAGATGTATTTCGCTTTAAACGGAAACGTTTTATTTTCTTTAACCCCACGACACGCAAGCAAGCACCCCAAAGCTGGCTGTGCTCATCTTATCCAGGCGGTCTACATGATTTTCTTTTCCTTGCACTGCGTAGTGGCTAGGTGTTGTGCCATATTATGCTGTTTTTTTGTTGTTGTTGTTGTTTGTTTTTCTTGTTTACCTTACTGCTTCTGTTTCTCTATATATCCCGGGTCGATCCCAGTAAAACTCCAGTTGCGAGACAGCGCTCGTGGCGTCCTTTTCTTTTTGTCCCTTCTGTTAGCGCTGTTAGCCTAATTTGCAGTTCTAATGAATCAGTTAGTTGTCCGCCAAAACCTTACATGTTATTTTTTAGACTAATTGAGCAACTGACTGTAGAGAAGGCAATGCTGCAATAGGTACCAGCATTTTCTGTGTCACAAAATTAAATAGATAATAGGTGGTGCGGCATCGTATCACCGCTGTAAAACAATGTCAGAAGCACAAAGAAGACAAGGCACACTCGTCCGAAGTATATCCTTCCCAGCTTTACTTTCTTCAAGTTCATTTTCCTGAAGTCACTATCCGTCCTTACAACCATCCGATTCCTGAACCATACCTCATTTTGGATACATGCCACATTTCTACTTATCATCATCATCATTATCATGTTCATCATCAGTAGCTAACTGGAAGACCTTGATTGTCCTGGAAGCCCTGGAGCGCGTCTTGCAGTAACGTTTGGACTAGGCGACATCTGCGGATGGCCGCCGTGTCTGCTGCAGACAGACTTAATTTGCAGACGTACGCAGTCTTCACAGCGCAGGTTTGCACCTTCAGAGAGGCAGCTACACTGGCTGAAGCAGTGGCCTGCCCTACTGCTACTCTTAGCAACCACTTCGCCCTCATCCCACCCCTCCGCCCAGCTTGATTGGTTGTCGCAAGCCCTAGCTTACGCCACACTGCACGGATTTAGTGTGACGGTGCATCGTTTGGGCGGGCTTTGAGTTTTGGGAGGCATGGCGTGCCGCGTTTAAAAGCCGCCCTGGGGAGTAGACGAAGAAAGAAAGCCGGAGAGGAAAGCAAATGAAGAAAGAAAGGGCGATGGCCGACCGTGAAACTCGGTCACCGAGTCGTTCGCTCCTTCTACTTCTTCTTCTTATTTTTTTTTTCTTTCTCGCTGCTCTTTCTCTTCGCCATCGTCCTTGCCACCGGTGATGCTGCACGCTCAGGGTACACGTTTCGTAACAGCATCAAAGACCGCCGCCGCAACGCGCGAACCCTCCATCTCCCCCCCTATGTCCCTTTCCATCCTGTCAGCAGCTGGAATCTGCTGGATGAGGCGAGGGGCAACGGCGCAGACAGCAGCAGTCTGCCTGGAGCTGGTGGGGCAAAGGTGGCCGAGGAACCGAGAACGGCTGGTCTCAGTCTTATTGCGCGCCTTCCTCTCGTGCTCCCTTCTTTGTCGCCAGTCCTTCTTTACTTGTTCGTTTGTACCTTTGCCTTTCAGCCACCGCTTTATCGGAAGAGCCTATGGTCGACCCCGTATCGGTAACTGACGGCCCGTGATCAGATTGCCGAAAGGACCGGTGACGCCGGTTGCTAAAGTTGGTCGCACGCGCGAAGGCCACGATCAGGCTTCTTCCTTTCTTTTTTTGTTACGTAAGCGTCCGAGAGAGCCGGCACGTGGTAGTTCGCGCACGTGTGTGCCGATTAGTGGGACCCGATTCGCGTCCCTTCAGTAACCAGTGAAAACGCGCGCGAGAGAGAGTGATTTGAGAAGCGAGTGCTTCTGTCCCTCACTTTATGCCACGGGTAAGAATTTGAGAGAGGGAGATAATTAGGCACAAGGCTTTCCCAAAGTGTACGCAGAGGCAGAAACGAATTCTCCTGATTGTGTTGTTATTGGGCGTCAACCAACGATACTTCGGCGGTTACTTGGGCATGCGCCTTATTTATCGCACCTTTCTAATTTATCATTTTGGCGGTTTTATTGCCAAGTCATCGCTAGCCCGGCTTTTCTCATTAGTACCGTTGATTTATTAAGAAAACAGGTTCAGGGCAGCCATCTCTACTCCCGCGTACCTCAGTTCATGTTCCAATCATTATTGCAGCGTTCATCGATGAAATCTTCTTCGGTATTGCCTTGCTTTTATTTAATCACCCCACAGTCATCAACTCAGCGCTTTATAGCCCACGTGTCGCTTCTGTCATCGTCGTATTGTTTTACCGTGATGCTTCCCGGGTTCCACCATCCCTTTCGTAAGCAGCTACTATTTCATAATCATCCACATAGAAATGGCTCACAGCCATCATCACATTTAAGATGCGGTAGGTGAGCAATTCATCACAAAATGACTTCTTGGACGAGTTGGTGGGGTCTGCTAAACATTATTTACGGGCGCAAAAAGAGACCTGCTTTTTATATATCTATTTTCGCGCCCGCAAATAATGCTTACAAATGATCACACTTAGTAAATCCTGAACAAAGTCTGTATGGCGCCGTAGGCATATGTACGTATATACCGCATATACTTCGGAAAAGGAAGGGTATCTTATGTAAGAAGTAAAATTCGGTGTATGTACAGGGTGTCGTGTTTTTTTTTTTTTTAGGTGCACCAAATTTTTTGAAAGTTGCCCATGGCAGATAGCACAATTCTAGCCCTTGATCTAAATTACTCGATGAGGCGGCCATTACTTCTACGAGAAATCAAAAAGCTCAGTTGAATAATCAAACTAATTACGCTAATTAATTTATAATTAATTACCTTGCGCCACATATTTCAATCTGCGAATTATAGCCGCTGAGTTCGCACGGCGTACCGACTTGGGACGAATTCTCCGGACAGCACGAGTTCTGAGATATTAATTTTCAAAGTGACCGACGAAATGCGCTGGCGTTCCAGTTACCCAGTTACTTTTTTAAGAAAACGTTGTTTTATGCATTGAGGCTGAAAAGCAACTGGAACACCAACGCACTTTGAAAATTAATATCTCCGAAATAGTGCTGTCCAGAGAGGGAGAGAGAGAAAAGGACGCATAGAAAGACAGGGAGGTTAACCAGAGGTAATTCCGGTTGGCTACCCTGCATGGAGAATTCGTTCCAAGTGAATACGCCATGCGAATTCAGCGGCTAATATTGGTAGATTGAAAAATGTGGCGTAGAGTAATGAACTTGAAAGTTAATTAGTGTAACTACGTTGATTATTCAACTAAACATTTTGATTTCTGTTAGAAGTACTGGCCGCCTCATCGGGTAACTTAGATCAAGGGAGGGTTACAACTGTGCTATCTGCGGATACGCAATCTTCGAGAGATTTGGTGCAGATAAAGAAAAAAAGACATACCGAGGCGGTCTGCGTTGCTAGGCTCGGACCTGCAGCACCAAGTCTGGGCCGTCCAGCGAGTCAAGGAAGCCGCCAAGGGCCAACAACCCTTGGCCGAAACCTAGGCGGGGTCCAGGCCCACCCCACCAAATCGCAGGGCACTCAGTAAAGTTATTTGAATGAATGAATGAATGAATGAATGAATGAATGAATGAATGAATGAATGAATGAATGAATGAAGATAATTTTATAGGTTATATAAAATTATGCTGACACGAAGCTTAGTGACTTCGGAACTTTTGATGAAAACTGCGCGTTTCATCATTGCATCCGGAGGCAATTTCCGTGGGAGGCTCACTGCACACTTGGCTGCATTGCTGCCCAGTGGCTTGCGTGAGAGAAACCACGTGCAATTCGCCTCACGTGTTTGACTGTGGCGTGATTGGTCGTCGCCGGCGAGGTGCCGAGGAGACACGTGCTAATTCAGGACCACTCTACGGTAAGCATATTTAGCGCCAGCAAACAAGGACGGAAGGGAGACGACACCACCAATGCGCTAACTTCAACAACTTGATTTTCAGGCAATACACCTATATAACCCATGCACAGTGGCGCCACCTCATCCAAATCTTACCCATCCAAAAAAGGCGTCTCCTTATCTAACAAGTCGACTGAAGGGGCACTAACACACGTATCACTATTCCGCCATATAGCCTGAGCCTCAATAATCTCTCGAACGTCTTTATCTTTGTGCTTCGCACAAAGTGATACGGAATAGTGATACGTGTGTTAGTGCCCCTTCAGTCGACTTGTTAGATAAGGAGACGGCTTTTTTGGATGGTTAAGATTCGGGTGAGGTGGCGCCACTGTTCATGGGTTATATAGGTGTATTTCCTGAAAATCAAGTTGTTGAAGTTAGCGCATTGTGGTGTCGTCTCCCTTCCATCCTTGTTTGCTGGCGCTAAATATGCTTTCAGTTTACCAACACGCCCAACAAATGGCAACACTCTACGGTCGCGCTCGTTTCGCAACCGTTTCTAGGAAAGGAAGTCAATTTGGTCGCAGCCTACGCCGAGTGGTGGTACAAGAGTCGCAGCCAAGTATTGACATTTGCTCTTGGAAAGGCGGCCTCGGCTAATGCGATCGATCACCCGTTACGGCTGAATTAACCCTTGCCCTATCGATTGTCTCCAAATAAACGTTAAGTAAAGCAAAAATATTCCATTCCGACCCGAGGAGAGGGCTGCGACATATTCGCTTTTCGAGTCGTTTCTTATTGCCGACTGGTATTTTACTAACGTAAATAACCCATGGTTTGTTTAAAATTACAACTTTCAACTTTACGTCAAGTTTTTAGTATGTTCGTAAGCCTATGTAGTGTGCTTCTTTAACTTGATTGAGAAAGCTTGTGATTTTTCTTTTCTGTTTATTTTGTTTTCTCGTTTCGTTATCTTCTGTTCTGTTTATTTTGTTTTCTCGTTTAATTATATTCTTTTCTGTTTATTTTGTTTTTCCTTTAGTTAGCTTTTTTCTGTTTATTTTGTTTTCTCGTTTAGTTAGCTTCTTTTCTCGTTTAGTTAACTTCTTTTCTCGTTTAGTTATCTTCTTTTCTCGTTTGTCTGTTTGTTTTCTCGCTTAGTTACCTTCTTGTTTGTTTGTTTGTTTGCTTGCTTGCTCGTTTAACTACGATTCTGCGATAGTGGACTCATCAGGGGCCGAACTTTCTATACCGTCGCAGATAGCAAAGAATTAAAAAGATGACTTACATAGAGTTCCACGTGATTTTCACTTTATATCTGGCATGAATAGATTAAGAAGTAATCGCTTCCGAATTAATTTTGAAAAGGAATGAAGGTAATGTGCATTTTAATTTACAAGGACTCTCACAGTAACCCAACGAAAGACGTCATCCACATCCACATTGACTCGCGTAATATCAACTCGCCCAATGCACAACACTCCTGCTGGTCTGGTTTTGACTATGATGACGATGATAACGGCGACGACGACTATGATGATGATGATAATGAAAATGCAAAGAAAGGTGTATTGAAACGAACACTTAAAAAAAAGAACTGAATAATTCGGACGCTCTAAGGGCCTCAATCGAACATACACCATTGCGTTGGCGCAGCGGTTATGGCGTTCCTCTGCCGAGATCGAGGTAGTGGGCTCGACTCCCGGCCAAGGTCGATTCAAATAGGTCGCGAAGCTTCGGGCGAAAAGCGGTTCAGTACAGATTGTCACCGACATCAGCATGGGGGGTTATGGGAGCAGCGATTGAAGCGCGACTATGTTTGGAGGGAACAAACACTGGGAAAGAAAAACGCGTTTTTTAATTCAAACGAAGCACAGTTAGATTCATTCAACGAAAATAAAATTCCTAGTCAATTTTATATATTCGTGATGAGTTAAGAAAATAAGTTTAATTTTATTATTATTAATAAATGCATTTCTTTCCAGCGCCTATCGCTACAGGGGGCGTTGACGCCACTATCACTCGCAGTGCAATGCACGTCTTGAAATGGGCAGAAAGGCGCACTCGTATCACTTGTTGAAATACGCCCCCTTCACAATTTGTGCTTTCTTGCTTGTCGAAGTTTGTCTGAATTTGGTGACGCGGGTAGCTTCATTGCTTCTTAATCTGTTCAGTCAAAAGTAGTGAGTTACGACCGCCAGATAATTGTGTAGTTGTTTTCGTGCGACTGCGCTGGCCGACGGGCTTGGCATCCGACGGTAAGATCAGCAATCTACACCTAAAGCTTTCGTCGGCCTCGAAAGAAAATATGTTCTGTGCAGGGATGCGATTTCGACAACCGTACGGCTGGCCTTTTCCTGCATCGCTTTCCACGCTGAAAGCTCGAAACGCCCATCAAGTCGAATGGCGGGGCATTTGAATATATAGCTCCAAAGGCAGGACAACAAAACTAATTTCGCGCCTTCGAAAACAAAATTACGTCACATCTGCTTTTAACAGACATGGCGTCACGTTATTTTTTCTTCCGCCGAAAGTGTTCCCACCACATACAGATGGCGCTAAGCCCCATGAACCGGCGATGGACCGCCATGTTTTGAACGTATGGGCTCCTATGGAAGCTTCGCTACCAGGTATATTTACCTTGTCCCGGCCGCGGCGACCGCATTTCGATGGAGGCGAAGTGCAAAAAATACTATTACTAAAAACTTAGAGCGCTAAAAACACGAAGGACGTAGAAAAGAAACACACACCACACGCGCTCCCTCACAACTGACGTTTAATCCATCCTTTTGCAAAAAATTCGCTCCTGTACACTTAGATATAGGTGCACGTTCAAGAACCCCAGGAGGTAAAAATCATTCCGAAGTTCCCTACAACGGCGTGCCTGATAATCATGTCGTAGTTTTGGCACGTAAAACCCCGTGAATAAATCAAACCAATCAATCTGGAGGTTCTCAGGAAAAAAATCCCCTGTGACCTCCACCAAGAACGTGTCAGCAGGGTAAAGGCCTTTGTATGAAGCATACGTCTTTGTCAAAGTAGCTGTTAAGAGCGGTGGCTACGTGTAGACGATAAGGCAGCGAGCGTGGCAACGTAACGTGAGGCGAGCGGCAACTTGCCGAGGGCTTCTTACAAAACCGCAAGGGCAGGGCTGTCTTTTACAGCGAGGCAGGGGAAATGCTACATAGTCTTGCTGTGTAAGGCCGTACCTTTCGTTTAGCGTCCCGCGTTCTAGTTTTTGTTGCGCGTGAAGTTGCAGAAGGCTAATACTCTCGACCTCTAGAGCTCTAATCTACTCTTGAGACATGGAGAACGCACTTGAGTTAACTGTGCGGCGAAACGAAGACCGCTGAACATGGAAACCACGTCAGATCACCAGAAAGTGAGACCATACTGCAGTCGTCATGTATCTTGCCTGCGTTCCACGCGAGTGTGTGCGTTGCGAGAGAAGTACGTGCACGATTGAATGAGTCATCGTGACTGAGTCAGAATGAACGGAATAGTGAACTGAATCAGTCACAAAACATAGTCATGCAAGTAAAGGAAATTTTGAAGCAGAAGCAAGTATAGCAAATGGGTCAGTGAGAGCGAGTAAACGAACTAGTACTGAACGACACAGTGAGTGAGCGACTGAATGGAACGTGGGCGGGTAGGTGCGCCAATGGGTGAAAGAGTGAGGCAATTAGGGAACGAATAAGTGTTTCAGCTTAGAACGACAGAAAGCCGAGCTAGTTGGTAAGGATTGACGATGCAAAGAAGGGGTAAGGCGTGCAGACACGGACACAAGATAAGTGGACAACACGTGTTGTCCCCTTCTCTTCTCTTGTGTCCGTCTCTGCACGCCTTACCCCTTCTTTGCATTGTGAAATGTTTCAGACTGTGAATAAGTAAATCAGTGACTGAGACAGACAGACAAATCAAATCAGGACGGACGAACGGACGGACAGACAGTGCGATCTAGTGAGGGAGACAGACAGAGACAGTGAGTAAGGGGTAAAAAAAAAAAAAAAAACATGCGGCCTCTCGGTGCCGCGTGGATGCTCTCAGCGTCTGATTCCTCGGAAGAACAGGGCGACGGCCGCCACGCGCGCCCGGAAACGCCTCCGTTTTCATGGCCTCTTCGGTCGAGCGCGCTCCTCTGGGTAAATCATCCACGCTTCGCGAAACAATCTACATGCGAGGCTGGCGTAGAACCCGCGTCGCATCGGCCTTCGGGTGCACCATTATTATTATTATTCAGCTTGTCGCGGCGTACGGGTGAGAACAGCGCCGA
The DNA here is from genome assembly GCF_050947875.1 of Dermacentor variabilis. Classification (NCBI taxonomy): domain Eukaryota; kingdom Metazoa; phylum Arthropoda; class Arachnida; order Ixodida; family Ixodidae; genus Dermacentor; species Dermacentor variabilis. The sequence continues at coordinate 169,729,977 of NC_134573.1, read as the reverse complement.
GCGGCCCGGGTAAGCCAACGAGAGAAAACGCCGCCGACATGCGCGCGCGTGCGACGAGCACCAACCAACGTTGACGTGCGACCGCGCGACGTGGGCACTGCTGAGTTAACTGCTGTCAACCGGGGTGCGTTTAGTGCCACAAAAGCCAGACGGCAGAGGTGATCCGTCGACGGCTCGACCTTGTTGTGATGCCGCGAGTGTGATCCTGAAGTCGTATACCCGCGCACTTGGCGCATGCTCAGTTCGGTCGCACCCAGAAATTTCCAAAGGCCTGCGCAGCGAGCGAGCTCTCGGATGTCAGCTCGACGCCGACCTGCGAAGAATTAACTGCTCCGCTGCTCGGATCTTGGAGAGTCCGCAAGTGAAAGGTCAGTCTCCCCAAACCTTATTAAACTTTTAATGTGATATCGTTGTACAGGACGCTCGCCGGCATTCATTCTGTTTACCGAAGCGAAATAAGACGGGCCAAACGCGGAGGCAGTGCAAGCAAAAACATACTGATACGCTATAGCGTTAGGACCGCTCACACGTATAGCGTGAGGACTTGGGACTTGAGTTCCTCAAGCGTTTGTCTCTGGAAGCGGCAGGAGTGTCTCGCGGCTAAGCATTGCTTAATTCATAAACTACCCCCAAGCATAGATCAATTATATATATATATATATATATATATATATATATATATATATATATATATATATATATATATATATATATATATATATATATATATATATATATATATATAATATGTGGGGTTTTACCTGCCAAAACCACTTTCTGATTATGAGGCACGCCGTAGTGGAGGACTCCGGAAATTTTGACCACCTGGGGTTCTTTAACGTGCACCTAAATCTAAGCACACGGGTGTTTTCGCATTTCGCCCCCATCGAAATGGGGCCGCCGTGGCTGGGATTCGATACCGCGACCTCGTGCTCAGCAGCCTGTTGCGTTTCGCCTGCGACACGTGGTTTTGCCGGCGCGACTGCGGCGGGGCGGCAGACATTTTGGCCCGATCGTCGTCGCCACAACACTCATCGCCAGGTGTTTCCAGGCGCGACTGCGGCGATGCGACCGCCTAGGGATCATCCTCGCATTCCAGTCATTGTGCCCGAAACAGGCGATGCCAAAGCAGGGATCTCATTCCAGTCATTGTGCCCGAAACAGGCGATGCCAAAGCAGGGATCTCGTTCCAGTCATTATGCCCGAAACAGGCGATGCCAAAGCAGGGACCATCCTCTCATTACAGTCATTGTGTCCGACCGGCAGCGCCACGACAGGGTGCTACGAGATCGTGCTCGACATGGTGCTACGGCATCGCTACGACAGTGTGCGTCACCATTAGCCCATTGTACATTCACGTGCTCGTCTTTTGAGGGGTTCCTTCTTGCCCTCGACTGCGAGAGTATAAAAACAGCTGCCCCCGGACGCCAAAAGAGAGGGCTCCGATTTCTTCTGTTGAGTGAAGTGCTCTCCCGTCTCTCTACTTCGGTCAACCTGACCGCCAACTCTTTGCGATGTTAAAATAAACAAGTTGTTTTGTTGTTACCAGTCGACTCATGCTTTGCCGGGACCTTCGGATGCTTCCAGTTGTACCCCAGGCCGCCAGGCCAACGCTACCCTTGGGGCTTGCGACCCAGGTACAACCACGGGCGTCAGCGCCGAGTTCCCAACAGATCGTACCAGCAGTCCGATCCCAAGTTGGCAGCGGTGAGATCGCCTCCGACTTCAAACATCTGGTTGGCAGCGGTGAGATCGCCTCCGACTTCAAACAACTGTCTGCCAGCGGTGAGATCGCGACAACGGAGGCCAGCAGCGAAGAGATGCAGTTGACTGTATGCTGAGCAGCTCAACGACGATCCGGGAGCAGTGCAACGAGCCCTGTGTGATGACTGGTTGCCTGCAGCGGAACGACTGCGCTGGACTCTTGGCTGCGAGGTTTGGTGAGTGCGGGACTTTCTTCTTCTGAGCTTTGCCAGGCTTTTTGTTAGTGTTAGAAACAGAGCTGGTAATTGTGGTTGTCGTTGCTGCCGGGTTAGTTTGCGGCAAGACAATAGTAAGCAGTAGAGAAAGCAGCATTCAGAGCAGCCATGGATTTGAAGTCGTTGCGCAAACCGAAATTGTTGGAGCTTGCAAGAGAGTTGGGTCTGGATGTCTCAGACAAACTAAGAAAACCTGAACTGCTAAAGGCTATTCTTGAGTTAGAGGCTGAGGATGACGAGCTGTCGGAATGCCTTGAGACTATTGAGGAGAGGTCAAAAAGACAGGAGCGCGAACTTAAAGAGCAAAAAGAGAAACAGGAGCGCGAACTTAAAGAACAGAAAGAGCGAGAGCAACAAGAGCGTGACCGTCAACACGCTTTGGAAATGAAGCGTCTTGAGGTAGAGATGGAACGCGCTCGTAATGGAAGTCAGGCACACGGTGCAGGAGAACGCGTATTGTTCAAAATGACTGACCTGATGCGGCCGTTTAAGCTTGGAGAGGACATTGGTTTGTTCCTGGTTAACTTTGAGCGAACGTGCGAGAAGCAGGGGTTCTCTCGGGAAACGTGGCCACAGCGCTTGCTCACTTTGTTACCCGGCGAGGCGGCCGACGTAGTCGCTCGCTTGGATAGAGAGGAGGCAGAGGATTTCGACACAGTGAAATCGAGTCTTCTAAAAAAGTACCGGCTGTCTGCGGAGGCGTTCCGTCGGAAGTTTCGGGAAAATGAGAAAGGCAAAAGTGAGTCTTATACAGAGTTTGCGTATAGGCTTATGTCGAACATGCAGGAGTGGCTCAAAGAAGAGAAAGCGTTTGGTGACCACGATAAAGTTCTGCAGTGTTTCGGGCTAGAACAGTTTTATAGTCGGTTACCGGAGAACGTGCGATACTGGGTCTTGGATAGGCCAGACGTGAGTACGGTGGCTAGAGCCGCTGAGCTAGCCGAGGAGTTTGTGACGCGTCGAGCTCGCGGAGCTAAGGACGGTCAAAAGGGTGAATTTGGCTCGAAGTTTGAGAGGCCGAAGTTCACACCCATGAGAGCAAAGGGGAACGCGCGTAGTGCGGATGCGAGTGGAAGCAGTGCGACCGAACCTAAGGAGACGGCGGCAGCCGAAGCCGAACGCAGAAAGCGGTTCGAGATGAGGCGAGCGGGCGTTTGTTATACGTGCCAGAAGCCGGGTCACTTTTCGGCGCAGTGTCCGGAAACAACACCAAAAGTTGTGTTTTTTTCAATAGGCAGCACTGACGAGAACATGAAGCTTCTCGAGCCTTACATGCGAGACCTCCTCGTGAACGGGAAAGAGTGCCGAGTGCTTCGCGATTCCGCAGCTACGATGGATGTAGTTCACCCGTCTTACGTAGAACCCCATATGTTCACGGGCGAGTGCGCGTGGATCAAGCAAGCCGTGGAAGCTCATAGCGTGTGTCTGCCAGTAGCAAAGGTGCTTATTGAAGGACCTTTCGGAGCGCTTGAGACGGAGGCGGCAGTGTCATCTATGCTGCCACCCCAGTACCCGTACCTATTTTCAAACAGGTCCGATCACCTCCTGCGCGAGAAGGGGCTTTTGTTTGGTGAAGCTAGTGTTCAGGCCTTAACCAGATCGAAGGTTCGGGAGCTCGCTGCAAAGGCGGTAGTTGCGGGGCCGACGTTATCAAACAACGAAAAAGGGTCAGAGGCGCAGCAAGCTGATATTCCGAGCACGCCCGAACTGAATAAACTTGAGTCTGTAACGTTAAAGGCGCCAGATACTGGAGAGGAAACGCCCGACGCGGGAAAGTTAGAAGAGCTATCTACTGATTTGCTCATCGCGCCTACGTCAGACGGACTTGATAGGTTGCTAAAAGTCAGCCGGTCGGCTTTGATAGCCGAGCAAAAAAAGGATGGCAGCCTGGAAAACGTGCGCTGCAATGTCAAAGAAGGTATCGCCAGGAAAACTGCGCGTTTTGTGGAAAGGGGTGGAGTCCTGTACCGGAAGTATCTAGACCGCAGAGGAGTGGAGTTCGATCAGCTGGTCGTGCCTCAATGCTATCGTCAGGATCTGTTGCGCTTGTCACATGGGGGTTCGTGGTCCGGACACCTAGGAGTTAAGAAAACTAAGGACCGTCTCTTGCAAGAGTACTATTGGCCAGGGTGTTTTCGGGACGCAGACCATTTCGTGAGGACATGTGACACTTGTCAGCGGGTGGGCAAACCAGGGGACAAATCGAGGGCGCCGTTGAAATTGGTACCTATCATTACGGAGCCTTTTAGACGGCTCGTTATTGATACAGTGGGACCTCTGCCGGTAACAGCCACGGGGTACAGACACATTTTGACTGTGATCTGCCCAGCGACAAAGTTCCCTGAAGCAGTGCCGCTTAAAGAACTCAGCTCAGTTGAGATAGTCAATGCACTACTGTCCATATTTGCGCGAGTTGGTTTTCCTGCGGAAATCCAATCAGATCAGGGCACAGTGTTTACTAGCGCTTTGACGACAACTTTTCTCGAAAGGTGTGGGGTAAAGCTGCTACACAGCTCAGTGTACCACCCACAGTCGAATTCCGTTGAGAAGCTCCACTCCGTCATGAAGCGCGTGTTGAGAGCGTTGTGTTTTGAACATCGAACTGACTGGGAGCTGTGTCTGCCTGGGGTGATGTTTGCTTTAAGGACCGCGCCGCATGCGGCTACGGGGTTTTCGCCAGCTGAACTGGTGTACGGTCGCTCGCTTCGATCTCCGCTTCGCATGCTTCGAGAATCATGGGAAGGTAGGGGCGACGACCCAGTCGTGGTGGAGTACGTACTTAAGCTCCTCGAACGCTTAAGAAGGGCACAGGAGTTGTCAGGTGAAGCAATGACAAAGGCCCAGCAGAGGGCCAAGGTTTATTATGATCGGACAGCCAGGGCCCGTCGTTTTGAGGTTGGCGATGAGGTCATGATATTGCGCACATCGCTAAACAACAAACTAGACGTGCAGTGGGAGGGCCCAGCACGAATTGTTCAGAAACTGTCGGACGTTAACTACGTGGTAAGTCTGCCAGGAAAGCGGAAAGCACAGCAAGTTTACCACTGTAATCTGCTCAAACCTTATAGACAAAGGGAAGCAGTGGTGTGCATGATGGTAAACGTTCCTGAAGAGCTTCCGGTCGAGCTTCCGGGACTAGGCTCAGTGACGAACAGGGAAGACACCGGTCAAGTCATTAGTGACCTTATCAGTAAAGCGCCGCTGTCGCCTGAGCAGAAAACCGAACTACACCAGCTATTACAAGAGTTTCAAGGTCTGTTCTCTGAGAGGCCTGGTAGGACTTCTGTACTTACTCATGATATAGAACTTACCTCCACAGAGCCAGTACGATCCAAGGCGTATCGGGTGTCACCCCGCCAGAGCGATATTATGGAGGCTGAGGTAAAGAAAATGCTACAGCTCGGTGTTATTAAGGCAGGTGAGAGTGATTATACCTCCCCTTTGATTTTAGTTGAGGTACCGGGCAAGGAACCTCGTCCTTGCGTCGACTACCGCAGGCTTAATTCCATCACTAAGGATCAAATTTATCCGATCCCTAACATCGAGGAGCGCCTTGAGAAAGTTAGTAGCGCTCAGTTTATTTCCACCCTAGATCTTGTCAGGGGTTATTGGCAGGTTCCACTTACAGAAGAGGCTAGTAGGTATGCGGCGTTCATTTCACCAATGGGAACATTCCGTCCTAAAGTGTTGAGTTTTGGTTTGAAGAACGCGCCATACTGTTTTTCAAGTCTCATGGATAAAGTGTTGCGGGGACAGCAAGAATTCGCTTTACCGTATCTAGACGACGTAGCGATATTCTCCGCATCCTGGTCTGAGCATATGACACACTTGCGGGCAGTGCTAACCCGCCTGCGCGAAGCGGGCTTGACAGTCAAGGCTCCTAAGTGCCAGATAGCACAGGCCGAGGTTGTCTACCTCGGTCACGTGATTGGTCAGGGTCGTCGCCGCCCCTCTGAAATAAAAGTGGCCGCTGTGCGAGACTTTCCGCAACCGCGCACCAAGACCGATATTCGGTCGTTCTTGGGTGTCGCCGGCTACTATCAGAGGTACATCCCTAGGTACTCTGATATCGCGGCTCCCCTGACGGATGCTCTAAGAAAGACAGAGCCTCAAACAGTCGTCTGGGACGAGACCAAGGAAAGAGCTTTTAGCGCCCTAAAGAGTGCCCTAACAAGCCAGCCTGTGCTACGATCGCCAGACTATACAAAAGGGTTCATTGTTCAGTGCGATGCTAGTGAGCGAGGCATGGGCGTTGTACTGTGCCAACGGGAAAATGGAGAAGTAGAACACCCCGTCCTGTATGCTAGTCGTAAGCTGACCAATCGTGAGCAGGCGTATAGCGCCACCGAGAAAGAGTGTGCGTGTCTCGTGTGGGCCGTTCAGAAATTGTCATGCTATCTAGCCGGCTCGAGGTTTATCATTGAGACGGATCACTGCCCTCTCCAATGGCTGCAGACCATCTCTCCCAAAAATGGCCGCCTCCTGCGCTGGAGCCTCGCTTTACAACAATATTCCTTTGAGGTGCGTTACAAAAAGGGGAGTCTCAACGGTAACGCCGATGGCTTAAGTCGAAGCCCCTAACGTAGGAATCAGCCTCAAAATTGTTTGTTACTGATGTTTTTTTTCCTGAGGCAGGATTTTTTTTAACATATTGCTTTTGTTTAGTGTTTCAAAGTGATGATATGCTTTCTAGTGCCATTTTTCAATTTGTGGACGCGTTCTGAGTGATGCTAGACTACTGTAAGGAACTAGGCAGTGGTATAAAAAGGGGAAAGAGCCTGGCAGGGCTTAGTGAGGGTTGTGCCGTGCTTGCTGACTGAGCGGTTGAGTTTCAGCGTAGTTCTAACGCTTGCCGGGAACGAGAACAAAAATGTGAACTCTCCCGAAGTCACTTTGCAGTGTCCCGTGCGAACCTGAACGAGAGAACGAGGCCTTCTCTGTGCGCTGCGCTCAAGAAACGTCGAGGGACGCCCGACTTCGGTTATGAGCATCATCGAGCGACATCCCTCCGGACAGCGGATGCAGTCCCCTGTCCATCTGGATCTCCTTCCCCCGGCGGGGCGGTCTGTTGCGTTTCGCCTGCGACACGTGGTTTTGCCGGCGCGACTGCGGCGGGGCGGCAGACATTTTGGCCCGATCGTCGTCGCCACAACACTCATCGCCAGGTGTTTCCAGGCGCGACTGCGGCGATGCGACCGCCTAGGGATCATCCTCGCATTCCAGTCATTGTGCCCGAAACAGGCGATGCCAAAGCAGGGATCTCATTCCAGTCATTGTGCCCGAAACAGGCGATGCCAAAGCAGGGATCTCGTTCCAGTCATTATGCCCGAAACAGGCGATGCCAAAGCAGGGACCATCCTCTCATTACAGTCATTGTGTCCGACCGGCAGCGCCACGACAGGGTGCTACGAGATCGTGCTCGACATGGTGCTACGGCATCGCTACGACAGTGTGCGTCACCATTAGCCCATTGTACATTCACGTGCTCGTCTTTTGAGGGGTTCCTTCTTGCCCTCAACTGCGAGAGTATAAAAACAGCTGCCCCCGGACGCCAAAAGAGAGGGCTCCGATTTCTTCTGTTGAGTGAAGTGCTCTCCCGTCTCTCTACTTCGGTCAAACCTGACCGCCAACTCTTTGCGATGTTAAAATAAACAAGTTGTTTCGTTGTTACCAGTCGACTCATGCTTTGCCGGGACCTTCAGATGCTTCCAGTTGTACCCCAGGCCGCCAGGCCAACGCTACCCTTGGGGCTTGCGACCCAGGTACAACCACGGGCGTCAGCGCCGAGTTCCCAACAGATCGTACCAGCAGACGGATCCAAACAAGCCCAACACCATAGCCACTGAGCAACCACGGCGGGTATATATATATATATATATATATATATATATATATATATATATATATATATATATATATATATATATATATATATATATACCAATTGAAGCTAAAGTTCCCGTGTGGAACTGCACGCAATCCATGACATGAGCTGCGGGGCAAGAGTTTCGTATTTGTTAAAGGGACTGACAACCGGCCAGAATGCGTTGTGAGACGATGATGGAAATGAAAGGACCATGTGTTATAGGAATAGAATCCAGCACACTGTTAGGGATTTGAGTAGTAATTATAATTTTAAATTAGCAATAAGAGTCTCAAGACCAGTAAGTGGCGCGAACTGGCGGTGAAGGCTTGGTACTACGGATGTAGTATATGATATTACTGTGTGTAAGTCGGCTGTTAGGAAGTATCGCATTAGTTATTGCTTAAAATTGCAGTTCGTGTATTATTAGGCTTTTGCGCTTTATTCTATGCCGTATGACGAAGTAAAAAAAAAAAAGAAAGTGCACGCTAGCGAGCGGCTCTCGTGTCCCTCAATGTATGGCGGCGCACATGATTGTTGTTGTAAGCGCGCGACATTATGAGCACGCATGCGAGCTGGAATCCTTTGTTCCAACTAGTTCGGGTCTTCGAGCGATGACACGTTACGGAAATCAAAAGCGTACGCGGGGATACGGCAACACGCTGAACTGCATATCACGTGCAATAGCGTCGCGTCGCTTTAGATAACTTGGCTTGGCTCAAGAACACCCCTGACTTGCTATAATGACAAGATCTGTTGGACAGCAAACCACGAAAACGCGTCGCCATCGTTGTATATTTAACACTTCGGAAAACATGAATCCCAGGAACATCGGCTTGATAAACAAAAGCTTGGAGGAGGACACTTACGCATCGCCTTTAAGAGTGCATCGCGACAGCATTCGAAGATCCCTGACTGCTTCTCACGCTTCCCAGCAACTGCAGCTTATGTAGCCGTAATGTTTACCGAGAAACGCTGGCGGCGTACGCTACGCACGAAGGCGAGCTTTCTGGTTCTCTTTTGTTCTCACGCGATTCCAGTGAACGACTACGGCCTCGCTGCAGATCGAAATATTCTATCAAAATATGTTACACGGTGTTTTCCGCGTTACCACTGCATCGCTCGACACCCTGAGCGGTAAGCTTTCCATTGCACTAAAAATGAACGGGTACCACATAAAACTGGTTGTCAGTCCGTTTAAGGCAGCACCTAACTGATTTGGTGTGTGAAGGGGCGGACGTCGAATTGCCGCAACGTTAGATCAACCGTTCGGTTGTGTTCGGGGCACGAATAACGGCCCCGTCGGCAGGGAACGCGTAGTTCGAGTTACACTGTAGCGAAGCTTTTCGAACTACTGCCGAATTGCGTAAAGGAGGTCTCATTTGACAAGTGCAAGGGCACGTTGGTAAATCAAGACGAAGTGAGTACAGCGCGAAAGACGGTGCACAGAAAGAAGGGCACACACGGCGCTGACTTCCAACGATGCCTCTTGGCGAAGCAAACACCGTATTATATGTACTGGATCTTCAAAGTTAGGATGACAGTTATTTTAACAACGACGCTAGACTAGCTACGCAGAATCTCTTTGCACAGGCGGTTCGTGCGTTTGTCGTATGCAATTATAGAGAGCAATTAGAGTCGTCAAACACTTAATGAACAAACACTTTTTTAAATTTTCTTGCTATCGTTATTGTAGTGTAGGTTCATATTTGAAACGTTAAGACAAGCGTATTTGAAGACAAGTTCCCTTTCTTTGATTCTGCTGGGGCGCTTCTGTCCCCCGATGTCCATCATGAAATTTCGCACTCATTCAGCTAATTTCGCATTCAAAGCCTTGGATCTCGACTCAACGCCAAGTCCCCATTGTGGCGTAGCTAACTGTGTTTGTAATATCGTTTGCAAGCGGGCCGATAACAGCCGAGCTCTTGCTATCAGCTGGCGAATACTTTAATGTCGTTGATTTCGCTTCATATTCCAACACGTGTGTTGGATCTGCACACACACACACACACACACACACACACACACACACACACACACACACACACATATATATATATATATATATATATATATATATATATATATATATATATATGTGGCAGACAGACAAAGAACTTTAATGAGGTCCTGAGAAGTGGCGCACTTAGGTCAGCACTGCGGGCCGCTCCCACGTAGGGACGGGGAGGCCTATCCTCACCGCCGCATCGTGGGTTCTCTGGACAGCGCGGAGTTGTTGGAGAAGCTCGGAACTCTTCATGGCAGAGCTCCTCCTCGGTGACTAGATTGGGTCCGGGCAACGAGGGGCACCGCCAGAGGATGCGGCCTAAGCTGCTAAGCGACCCGCAGTTCGGCCAGGTGGATTCGAAGGCATCCGGGGGAATAATGGCGAGGAAAGCTAAACTGGGATGTGACCTAGTCTGCAACATTCTGAGCGTGATTGCCTGAGGCCTGGAGGGTTTGCCGTGCGGAGGCGGAAAAGCCCGCCTGCCCATTTGATAGTGCTAGCTGACTTCGTTAAAGGTGATTAAAATGTCTTTTAATTCCCCGTACGCATCCTGCAGACCTGCGTCCTCCCCGGCGCGGAGGGCTAGAGCGCGCGCCCGAGAGTAATCAGCATCGTTGAGGTTTGTGAGGGATATATATACACCTCTCGTACCAAGTATGTATCACACTTTGTGCGAGCGCCGCGTCGCCGTGTGGGCCGCGTGAGTGGGTGAACGCGGTAACGGCCCAAACCGTCGTTGTGTGATCGTATGGCCGTTGAACCTACATGACACTGGACCAAAGCGCATTCTCTTGCTTATGAACAACTCGATTCAAAGAAAAGGCGTCTCGCCAGTTAGGCTCGTGCTCGACATACTGGAAACGTGACGCAGAACGCGCGCGTGAAGCCGCGCAGAACGTCTGCGATGACACGAGGACAGGGATTCTTGCTATTAGAGACAATTGCTACACAACGAGAAGCGAAACGTCCTCAATGACCGAAGAGCAGCGGCAGGTACAGTCTCTCGCAGCACAACATGAAGCCAAGCGGCAACGAACGTCTGAGATGACAGGAAACCGGCGACAACTGTTTCTTGGTTCGAAAAGAGAAGTGGTGCAGCGCAGGTCGTCCGCCATGAGCCAAGAAGAGAGATCGTCTGCTATGACCCAAGAACAGCGACGCCAAATCAACTGGTGCTACCATCACTCGGATGTCTATTCAGAAACGGCAGTGAAGTGTAAGATGCGTGCATCGCAGCTAAAGACTACAACTCAATAGACGTTGCAGTGGCCGCCGCGTAGCTGGCTCCAAACAAGCCCAAACGAGAAAGTTAAAGCTTTCTCGTAAAGATTCGTGCAGTTGTCCCTGTTGCGTTTCGCCTGCGACACGTGGTTTTGCCGGCGCGACTGCGGCGGGGCGGCAGACATTTTGGCCCGATCGTCGTCGCCGCAACGCTCATCGGCAGGTGTTTCCAGGCGCGACTGCGGCGATGCGACCGCAAAGGATCACCCTCTCATTCCAGTCATTGTGCCCGAACCAGGCGATGCGAAAGCAGGGATCATCCTCTCATTACAGTCATTGTGCCCGACCGGCAGCGCTACGACAGGGTGCTACGAGACTGTGCTCGACATGGTGCTACGGCAGCGCTACGACAGTGTGCGTCACCATTAGCCCATTGTACATTCACGTGCTCGTCTTTTGAGGGGTTCCTTCTTGCCCTCAACTGCGAGAGTATAAAAACAGCTGCCCCCGGACGCCAAAAAGAGGGCTCCGATTTCTTCTGTTGAGTGAAGTGCTCTCCCGTCTCTCTACTTCGGTCAAAACCTGACCGCCAACTCTTTGCGATGTTAAAATAAACAAGTTGTTTCGTTGTTACCAGTCGACTCATGCTTTGCCGGGACCTTCGGATGCTTCCAGTTGTACCCCAGGCCGCCAGGCCAACGCTACCCTTGGGGCTTGCGACCCAGGTACAACCACGGGCGTCAGCGCCGAGTTCCCAACAGATCGTACCAGCGGTGCGATCCAAACAACTGGTGGCAGCGGTGGGATCGCGACAACGGAGGCCAGCAGCGAAGAGATGCAGTTGACTGTATGCTGAGCAGCTCATCGACGATCCGGGAGCAGTGCAACGAGCCCTGTGTGATGACTGGTTGCCTGCAGCGGAACGACTGCGCTGGACTCTTGGCTGCGAGGTTTGGTGAGTGCGGGACTTTCTTCTTCTGAGCTTTGCCAGGCTTTTTGTTAGTGTCAGAAACAGAGCTGGTAATTGTGGTTGTCGTTGCTGCCGGGTTAGTTTGCGGCAAGACAATAGTAAGCAGTAGAGAAAGCAGCATTCAGAGCAGCCATGGATTTGAAGTCGTTGCGCAAACCGAAATTGTTGGAGCTTGCAAGAGAGTTGGGTCTGGATGTCTCAGACAAACTAAGAAAACCTGAACTGCTAAAGGCTATTCTTGAGTTAGAGGCTGAGGATGACGAGCTGTCGGAATGCCTTGAGACTATTGAGGAGAGGTCAAAAAGACAGGAGCGCGAACTTAAAGAGCAAAAAGAGAAACAGGAGCGCGAACTTAAAGAGCAAAAAGAGAGACAGGAGCGCGAACTTAAAGAACAGAAAGAAAAAGAAGAGCGTGAACTTAAAGAACAGAAAGAAAAAGAAGAGCGTGAACGTAAAGAACAGAAAGAGCGAGAGCAACAAGAGAAAAAAGAAGAGCGCGAACACGCTTTGGAAATGAAGCGTCTCGAGGTAGAGATGGAACGCGCTCGTAATGGAAGTCAGGCACACGGTGCAGGAGAACGAGTATTGTTCAAAATGACTGACCTGATGCGGCCGTTTAAGCTTGGAGAGGACATTGGTTTGTTCCTGGTTAACTTTGAGCGAACGTGCGAGAAGCAGGGGTTCTCTCGGGAAACGTGGCCACAGCGCTTGCTCACTTTGTTACCCGGCGAGGCGGCCGACGTAGTCGCTCGCTTGGATAGAGAGGAAGCAGAGGATTTCGACAAAGTAAAATCGAGTCTGCTAAAAAAGTACCGGCTGTCTGCGGAGGCGTTCCGTCGGAAGTTTCGGGAAAATGAGAAAGGCAGAAGTGAGTCATATACAGAGTTTGCGTATAGGCTTATGTCGAACATGCAGGAGTGGCTCAAAGAAGAGAAAGCGTTTGGTGACCACGATAATGTTCTGCAGTGTTTCGGGCTAGAACAGTTTTATAGTCGGTTACCGGAGAACGTGCGATACTGGGTCTTGGATAGGCCAGACGTTTGTACGGTGGCTAAAGCCGCTGAGCTAGCCGAGGAGTTTGTGACGCGTCGGGCTCGCGGAGCTAAGGACGGTCAAAAGGGTGAATTTGGCTCGAAGTTTGAGAGGCCGAAGTTCACACCCATGAGAGCAAAGGGGAACACGCGTAGTGCGGATGCGAGTGGAAGCAGTGCGACCGAACCTAAGGAGACGGCAGCAGCCGAAGCCGAACGCAGAAAGCGGTTCGAGATGAGGCAAGCGCGCGTTTGTTATACGTGCCAGAAGCCGGGTCACTTTTCGGCGCAGTGTCCGGAAACAACACCAAAAGTTGTGTTTTTTTCAATAGGCAGCACTGACGAGAACATGAAGCTTCTCGAGCCTTACATGCGAGACCTCCTCGTGAACGGGAAAGAGTGCCGAGTGCTTCGCGATTCCGCAGCTACGATGGATGTAGTTCACCCGTCTTACGTAGAACCCGATATGTTCACGGGCGAGTGCGCATGGATCAAGCAAGCCGTGGAAGCTCATAGCGTGTGTCTGCCAGTAGCAAAGGTGCTTATTGAAGGACCTTTCGGAACGCTTGAGACGGAGGCGGCAGTGTCATCTATGCTGCCACCCCAGTACCCGTACCTATTTTCAAACAGGTCCGATCACCTCCTGCGCGAGAAGGGGCTTTTGTTTGGTGAAGCTAGTGTTCAGGCCTTAACCAGATCGAAGGTTCGGGAGCTCGCTGCAAAGGCGGTAGTTGCGGGGCCGACGTTATCAAACAACGAAAAAGGGTCAGAGGCGCAGCAAGCTGATATTCCGAGCACGCCCGAACTGAATAAACTTGAGTCTGTAACGTTAAAGGCGCCAGATACTGGAGAGGAAACGCCCGACGCGGGAAAGTTAGAAGAGCTATCTACTGATTTGCTCATCGCGCCTACGTCAGACGGACTTGATAGGTTGCTAAAAGTCAGCCGGACGGCTTTGATAGCCGAGCAAAAAAAGGATGGCAGCCTGGAAAACGTGCGCTGCAATGTCAAAGAAGGTATCGCCAGGAAAACTGCGCGTTTTGTGGAAAGAGGTGGAGTCCTGTACCGGAAGTATCTAGACCGCAGAGGAGTGGAGTTCGATCAGCTGATCGTGCCTCAATGCTATCGTCAGGATCTGTTGCGCTTGTCACACGGGGGTTCGTGGTCCGGACACCTTGGAGTTAAGAAAACTAAGGACCGTCTCTTGCAAGAGTACTATTGGCCAGGGTGTTTTCGGGACGCAGACCATTTCGTGAGGACATGTGACACTTGTCAGCGGGTGGGCAAACCAGGGGACAAATCGAGGGCGCCGTTGAAATTGGTACCTATCATTACGGAGCCTTTTAGACGGCTCGTTATTGATACTGTGGGACCTCTGCCGGTGACAGCCACGGGGTACAGACACATTTTGACTGTGATCTGCCCAGCGACAAAGTTCCCTGAAGCAGTGCCGCTTAAAGAACTCAGCTCAGTTGAGATAGTTAATGCACTACTGTCCATATTTGCGCGAGTTGGTTTCCCTGCGGAAATCCAATCAGATCAGGGCACAGTGTTTACTAGCGCTTTGACGACAACTTTTCTCGAAAGGTGTGGGGTAAAGCTGTTACACAGCTCAGTGTACCACCCACAGTCGAATTCCGTTGAGAAGCTCCACTCCGTCATGAAGCGCGTGTTGAGAGCGTTGTGTTTTGAACATCGAACTGACTGGGAGCTGTGTCTGCCTGGGGTGATGTTTGCTTTAAGGACCGCGCCGCATGCGGCTACGGGGTTTTCGCCAGCTGAACTGGTGTACGGTCGCTCGCTTCGATCTCCGCTTCGCATGCTTCGAGAATCGTGGGAAGGTAGGGGCGACGACCCAGTCGTGGTGGAGTACGTGCTTAAGCTCCTCGAACGCTTAAGAAGGGCACAGGAGTTGTCAGGTGAAGCAATGACAAAGGCCCAGCAGAGGGCCAAGGTTTATTATGATCGGACAGCCAGGGCCCGTCGTTTTGAGGTTGGCGATGAGGTCATGATATTGCGCACATCGCTAAACAACAAACTAGACGTGCAGTGGGAGGGCCCAGCACGAATTGTTCAGAAACTGTCGGACGTTAACTACGTGGTAAGTCTGCCAGGAAAGCGGAAAGCACAGCAAGTTTACCACTGTAATCTGCTCAAACCTTATAGACAAAGGGAAGCAGTGGTGTGCATGATGGTAAACGTTCCTGAAGAGCTTCCGGTCGAGCTTCCGGGACTAGGCTCAGTGACGAACAGGGAAGACACCGGTCAAGTCATTAGTGACCTTATCAGTAAAGCACCGCTGTCGCCCGAGCAGAAAACCGAACTACACCAGCTATTACAAGAGTTTCAAGGTCTGTTCTCTGAGAGGCCTGGTAGGACTTCTGTACTTACTCATGATATAGAACTTACCTCCACAGAGCCAGTACGATCCAAGGCGTATCGGGTGTCACCCCGCCAGAGCGATATTATGGAGGCTGAGGTAAAGAAAATGCTACAGCTCGGTGTTATTGAGGCAGGTGAGAGTGATTATACCTCCCCTTTGATTTTAGTTGAGGTACCGGGCAAGGAACCTCGTCCTTGCGTCGACTACCGCAGGCTTAATTCCATCACTAAGGATCAAATTTATCCGATCCCTAACATCGAGGAGCGCCTTGAGAAAGTTAGTAGCGCTCAGTTTATTTCCACCCTAGATCTTGTCAGGGGTTATTGGCAGGTTCCACTTACAGAAGAGGCTAGTAGGTATGCGGCGTTCATTTCACCAATGGGAACATTCCGTCCTAAAGTGTTGAGTTTTGGTTTGAAGAACGCGCCATACTGTTTTTCAAGTCTCATGGATAAAGTGTTGCGGGGACAGCAAGAATTCGCTTTACCGTATCTAGACGACGTAGCGATATTCTCCGCATCCTGGTCTGAGCATATGGCACACTTGCGGGCAGTGCTAACCCGCCTGCGCGAAGCGGGCTTGACAGTCAAAGCTCCTAAGTGCCAGTTAGCACAGGCCGAGGTTGTCTACCTCGGTCACGTGATTGGTCAGGGTCGTCGCCGCCCCTCTGAAATAAAAGTGGCCGCTGTGCGAGACTTTCCGCAACCGCGCACCAAGACCGATATTCGGTCGTTCTTGGGTGTCGCCGGCTACTATCAGAGGTACATCCCTAGGTACTCTGCTATCGCGGCTCCCCTGACGGATGCTCTAAGAAAAACAGAGCCTCAAACAGTCGTCTGGGACGAGACAAAGGAAAGAGCTTTTAGCGCCCTAAAGAGTGCCCTAACAAACCAGCCTGTGCTACGATCGCCAGACTATACAAAAGGGTTCGTTGTTCAGTGCGATGCTAGTGAGCGAGGCATGGGCGTTGTACTGTGCCAACGGGAAAATGGAGAAGTAGAACACCCCGTCCTGTATGCTAGTCGTAAGCTGTCCAGTCGTGAGCAGGCGTATAGCGCCACCGAGAAAGAGTGTGCGTGTCTCGTGTGGGCCGTTCAGAAATTGTCATGCTATCTAGCCGGCTCGAGGTTTATCATTGAGACGGATCACTGCCCTCTCCAATGGCTGCAGACCATCTCTCCCAAAAATGGCCGCCTCCTGCGCTGGAGCCTCGCTTTACAACAATATTCCTTTGAGGTGCGTTACAAAAAGGGGAGTCTCAACGGTAACGCCGATGGCTTAAGTCGAAGCCCCTAACGTAGGAATCAGCCTCAAAATTGTTTGTTACTGATGTTTTTCTTCCTGAGGCAGGATTTTTTTTTAACATATTGCTTTTGTTTAGTGTTTCAAAGTGATGATATGCTTTCTAGTGCAATTTTTCAATTTGTGGACGCGTTCTGAGTGATGCTAGACTACTGTAAGGAACTAGGCAGTGGTATAAAAAGGGGAAAGAGCCTGGCAGGGCTTAGTGAGGGTTGTGCCGTGCTTGCTGACTGAGCGGTTGAGTTTCAGCGTAGTTCTAACGCTTGCCGGGAACGAGAACAAAAATGTGAACTCTCCCGAAGTCACTTTGCAGTGTCCCGTGCGAACCTGAACGAGAGAACGAGGCCTTCTCTGTGCGCTGCGCTCAAGAAACGTCGAGGGACGCCCGACTTCGGTTATGAGCATCATCGAGCGACATCCCTCCGGACAGCGGATGCAGTCCCCTGTCCATCGGGATCTCCTTCCCCCGGCGGGGCGGTCTGTTGCGTTTCGCCTGCGACACGTGGTTTTGCCGGCGCGACTGCGGCGGGGCGGCAGACATTTTGGCCCGATCGTCGTCGCCGCAACGCTCATCGGCAGGTGTTTCCAGGCGCGACTGCGGCGATGCGACCGCAAAGGATCACC
Source organism: Dermacentor variabilis (assembly GCF_050947875.1). Lineage (NCBI taxonomy): Eukaryota > Metazoa > Arthropoda > Arachnida > Ixodida > Ixodidae > Dermacentor > Dermacentor variabilis. The sequence continues at coordinate 169,712,596 of NC_134573.1, read as the reverse complement.
CTCTCATTCCAGTCATTGTGCCCGAACCAGGCGATGCGAAAGCAGGGATCATCCTCTCATTACAGTCATTGTGCCCGACCGGCAGCGCTACGACAGGGTGCTACGAGACTGTGCTCGACATGGTGCTACGGCAGCGCTACGACAGTGTGCGTCACCATTAGCCCATTGTACATTCACGTGCTCGTCTTTTGAGGGGTTCCTTCTTGCCCTCAACTGCGAGAGTATAAAAACAGCTGCCCCCGGACGCCAAAAAGAGGGCTCCGATTTCTTCTGTTGAGTGAAGTGCTCTCCCGTCTCTCTACTTCGGTCAAAACCTGACCGCCAACTCTTTGCGATGTTAAAATAAACAAGTTGTTTCGTTGTTACCAGTCGACTCATGCTTTGCCGGGACCTTCGGATGCTTCCAGTTGTACCCCAGGCCGCCAGGCCAACGCTACCCTTGGGGCTTGCGACCCAGGTACAACCACGGGCGTCAGCGCCGAGTTCCCAACAGATCGTACCAGCGGTGCGATCCAAACATCCCATAGTGCCATAACATCTGGTTACGAAAACTCAAAGGACGCGGACATGTACTACTCGTTGTGGCGGGTGACTTAACCGTTGAGCTACACAAACACGATATTATGTGGACCGTCGACTTCACGAGCGGTATGCATGGGTACACTTACTTCGTTCTGTCCACACGCCTGAGAACACGTTTACAACAACGTCCAGGTGCGGCGGTGGAATAGATGACGTGTTTTCACGAGGTATACACGCAGTCAAACTGCAGCTTTCCGTCGGATGTTTCCCCACTCACAGGCCCCTTCTCGCTGTTCTACCTACACCGTCTTCCCAATAATATGAATTCACATGGAATCATGCCATGAGACACACACCCCTAGTCGTAAGTCACATCTGGTACGTCCGCGCGATCACTTGGTGAAAATTCAAACATTGTGCCCACGCAGGTGTTTTTTAAACTTTTCTCGACTGCGTTAACGTTTGTAATTCACCGTGAGCTGAACAATCCAATCGTGTGAACATGCATACTATAGCGTATGCTTTCTTAACGCATGGATAAGCGTTGAATGTGCATGTCTGTACGCAGATTTAAAGTACAGTTCATTTTATCTTTATTTACCTAATTCAACGCTTCTTTGATTAAACGTGTTTCACGTTGCTTCCTCTACGTTTACCTTGCGAAGTAAACATGTCCGAATGATTAAAAATTTCCTTGAAGTGATACTAAACATAAGTATAATACTGCGCAGAATGTTGAAAATAAACGTTTAAAGTTAACCAAATCCGTCTTTGTATAGCATAACGTATACAGGCAACACCAATAAAGAAAGCTCCGCTTCGGGTATATTCCAACATATGCCTTGAATCCGCATGCTTTTTTTTTTCCTTTTCCTGACGTCACCGTTCCCTCACGGCTTGACGTTGTGTCGAGATCCACGCCCCTGAGTGCGAAATTAGCGGACTGAGGGTCAAATTTTCTTATAAGTGCCTCGAAAGAGGGGCACTCCAGGATATACAAAGTGAAGCTGTCTTCAAATACGACTGTTTTATTTATTTTTATATATGACACGTTGTTTTCACGTGTCAAATATAGATATGTACTATAACCGCAATAGCAAAAAAATGCATTCAGAAGTTTGTTAATTATTTGTTTGATGACTCTAATTGTTCGCGAGTGGTTATGTGCCCAAGCGCGTAACCCACTTGCGCAAGCAGATGTAGCGTAGATAGCATATCGTTTTTTTATTAAAATTACTGTTAGTTTCAGTAAAAACAGAAAGCAAACGAAGGCGTCTTATACAACACCAGGATAGAAATATCACTTGCCAAATGCTGACAGTTCACGAGGCACTCGTGAAATGTTTAGAACTGGTTTAGGTACATAATCTCACTTGGTGTCAGCGCAACTGACGGGGAACTAAGGCCCAAACTATCCGACTTTCTATTGTGGTCTGCTTCTACAATATCGCGCATCAACCGCAAGGTGTGCCTTGCCAAGACCTCACAACGCTCAAAGGAAGGCCCACAGCCGAAGTCACGGCAAGGGATTCTCACGTGGTCTTCTTGAACTGTGTTGTGCACGTTATTCTGCTCCCTTAAAGGCTCATTTAGCTCCTGCCAGTTTGTCCTGCATATTTGCTCCCCCAAGTCAGCGGAATCAAGTACGCCAGGGCTGTGGAGCAGGGCACAGGGCACGAAACACGTTGCATGTTTCACATAGCACTCTCTACGGCCTGCTTATGAAGCACTCGCAAGCTTGCGAAGTTTTCATAGCGTTTCCCGAGCGGAAAGAAAACAAGGGCGGCGCCAACACATTGCGCAATCGTTTTCAGCCTGTGCGATACGCGCTGTAAACATGAGAGCGCGGCAAGCTGGTTCTTTTTCAATGGCGTATAAGCTGAGCAATTTCACGCCCTTTAAATGTGCTTGAGAAGCTTTTCTGCAAGTGCATATATTAGGGGCTTCGAGCAACAAGCACTTGAGAAGTGACTTCATTTCATTGCAACATTGCCGTTGCGTTGTGTTGCAACACATCATTGCGCTGCAAAATTTCGTTGCATCGCAAGGAAGTTTAAGCACAGGTCGGCCGCTTATCTAGCGCCCGTTACCCGAAGGAATTAATCTCTGTTGTGGCGGAAAAGCTTCTTAAGCAGATCAAAGGTGGTGAAAATGCTCAGCCGCGACGTAAGGCCAGTGGAAAAGAACCAGGTTGCTGAGCTTCCATAGGAGGAGGTGGAAATAAAGGGATAAGGCAGGGATGTTAACCAGAAATGCGTCTGGTTGGCTATCCTACAGTGGTGGACGGGAAAGAGGGAATAGAAAGATAAGATAGAGAGAGGGAGGGGAGGGGGAGGAAAGCCACGGTGAGCTCGCGCACGCACGCAGAGGGCCTGAGCGAGTCAAAGGCATTCACATAGGCCAATCGTCCTCAAGAAAGACAAAAGTGCCTTCACAGCTTTGTGGGTCGACGAGCGACGGGGACGATCTTCAATTATCACCTGCACAGACAATGACCGATCGTCCAGTTTGGGAATGCGATATATAATGTTTGTCTTTCCGACTGAAATCGATGACAGTGGCACCGTAAATGTTCAGTGTTCTCCTCGGCACCGCATACGTCACATGCAGCTCTGTCGTTACTTCCAATCAAAGTAGTGTGCACCTTCGTGAAAGCCATTACTAACTACAGCCGGTGTAGAAACGATGGCTCGCGTCACTGAAGCCCGGCTGGATGACGGAGTTGGAGCGAAGGGTTCAGTTCGTGCGACCTGTAGCGCCTTATATTTGGGTTGTTCCACTCTGTTAAAGAGAGCTTGAGTGCCAGGTGACGAAGCTGCCTTGCAGCGTCTGCCCTGGAAAGAGGAACGGGAACACCGTGTTGTTCTTGATGTGAAGCTCGGGCAGCTTTGTTTGTCTGCTTGATCGTTTCCACTGATACCGCAATGGCCAGGTAGCAACTGGAAAATAATTTCGTGGCCTTCTGTGCTCCCATAATTAAGTCACGTATCCCACAGGCTGAAAACGAATGCTCAACGTGTTGGCATCGCCATTATTTGCTTTCCGCTCAGGAAACGATTTGCAAACTGCAAGGCCGAATGTTTGCTTTGCATCCTTTCGCAGTGTCGCGAGTTTCCCACGTGTTATGTATTCAGGGAGAGGTCCACACCCCTGCGCGTCCGAGCGGCCACCACTTGGGTTTTCCTTGCGATTTTTGAGGGGCCAGAAGGCCCGCGTGGTGTCGGGCGACGAGTAGCGGTGCGCTCCGTGTGGGCGCGGTGCGGGTAACGGATTCGGAGAATGCAGAGAATGCCGAGTTCGGACTCCGTCGATGGTCATTAACTGGTCCACGCACACAAACCTTCAGTGGGACTGCTGGACGCGGTGTTGTGGCACCGGCTCCCGAGTCCTTCGTTGGCTACAGACGCCGCCCGAATTTGATGTGACCTGGCAGTAAATTGTGCGTGCCTAGCGCTTTTGTCCGAGGCCTTCCCTGATTACCTGGAAATAGGAAAGGGAAACGTAGTTGTAGAAATAGGGAAAACAGTTTTGTTTTCCAATAAATTTACTTTTAAGAGTAAGCCCATCCCTTTGGGCTGTGGCTTAACTTCTAACTCTCATTGGCAATTACATCTGTGGCACGGTCGAAAGACCACCACCCCTTTTTCTTTGTCTGTTTGAGCTATAATAATCCAGTCGATGTCCTGTCCCTTAGTCTGGGCTGTAATCAGATTTGATGGTAGATCAGTGAGGCACCTTACAGTAGTATGGGCTCTAACAGTCATTGAGGCAGTCGAAGAGTGACACACTGCTTGCTCCATCTTTCAAGTTGTAATTCATTTGTTTCATCTCCCATGCTCTATAAACCTATAAACATCTTCTTGTCCATCTAGTCTGCCTCGCCTCCTGTCAGCGTTTGATCATCGCTTCCCATCATCCCACGAGAGACTTCACGTTCCAGCAAAGAACGGAGAAGCAAGAAGAACCAACAACAAAAACGTTGCTCAAACTTTACAAGCTTCTGAATGCTTCAGCAGCTGGACGCAGTGGGTGTACTGTGGAGCACAGAACGCGTTTTGTGGCCTGTGCCGTAGCCGTGGTGCACTCGATTCCACTCGCTTACGGGAAGAGATGTGTAGGACAAACGGGCAGGTGCCTAAGTGAGCGTTTAAGGGAGCACGACATTAATGTGCACAACACAGTTCAAGGCCACCTGGGGATACGTTGCCGTGTCTACGGCTGCGTGCCCCTGTTTCAACGTTATGAATCTCTGGCAAAGCACAGATTGTGGCTACATTAGACTACATTAGACTACATTACATTACATTAGGCTACATTAGACTACATTAGACTACATTATAAAGTTTGACAGTTTGGGCTTTAGTTCCCCTTCAATTGCGCTGACACCAAGTGAGATTACGTACCGAAACCAGTTCTAAAGGTTTGACATATGCCTTGTAAATTATTAATACGTGGCGACTGCTATGTTCATCCTGGTGTACAATAAGGCGATTTAGTTTGATACCTTCCTAACTGCGCCAATGGTTATATAGCAGAGCGTCTGCCTCGTATGCGGGATGTCCCGGATCTGAATCGCGGTGCATCCAGAAACCCAACGGTTTTTCTAATGGGTAGACATCTACCACGACCCGGAGCTTGGTTGTTTATATGGGTTCTCATCTGGAAAGAGGTCCCCACAGAGATTTGCGAAGGTCTCTGGGCGCCCCTTAATTGTACCACAGCTTCGGTGAATTTGGTCCAGCAGCCGCCGCTGCTGTGGGAGGCAGTTGAGTGCTGCCCCCGGGTATACCTTCCCGACAAAATAGGTACAAGCGCCCTAGGTACAGATACAGGTGCTCGGCAACTACGGGAATTCTGGACGCTTGGAAGGACATCCACGTGATAGGAAGCTGACCGCATTGGAGCGCCAGACTCCTTTGACAGGTGCTCGATATATTTGAACGTATATATTATTCGTCCTTGCTTCACCAATAAACATTGTTGCAAGTCAGCGTCGTGTGATCCTTTTTTATTTTTATTTTTTTCTGTGTCCCCGTCTTCCGCGCTGTGCTCGTTTCGTCAAGGTGTCACTTGTTTGGCACAGTTCATAGAATAAGCGTCCCGCATGAGAGTCAGAAGCTGATGCATGAATTATGCCTCCATAGTCATACTAAAGTTATGTTACAGAAGCCCGCCCACCCACCCCCGCCCCAACAGAGTGACGGCGTGAAAAAGGCGAAGTGATTGAAAAGTGTGCCAAACGTAGAGGGCTCAATAAGAGGGGTTGCGCTGAACACCGATACTTGTAGCGTTGCGCTCAAGAACAGTGAAAACATGCATTTTTTTATGTGCCTAATGAAACGTTCACAGCTTCCCATTTTAATGCGAAGGTCAACGTAGTACTACGGTTCATCGCTCGCTTGCCGCACCCATAAGCGCTGCGTTTGTAGTCCTTTCGGGTAGCCGAAATTTTAAGATGACGTGCCGCTGCGCACGTTCACCTGCTCGGAGCACGTGCAGTTTGCTGACGGAAGCACGCGGAAGAGAAGGAAGACAGCGCACTTGCTCCAACGCTCAGTGAGCGCACACCGTTAGGACCACCGCCCGAAAAACCGGGTAGAGGTCATTGACGTACGCAGTTGGAGGGGGTCGGCCTGTGTTTTGCACGCATGGCAGGAAGACCCTTCAGTGAACACTTCCCCTCACCGGGACACCCCTTGCCTCCTCCTCTCTGGTCACGTGACCGCAGCGCCCCCCCCCCCCAACCGTGTCCCCCCTTCTTGCAAGAGACGACCGGGGCACCGCGGGCACAAGCCGGGCCGGCAAACCATGACGAACAACCCAAAAGCAGCAGCGGCGGCGGCGGCCGCCCGGGCGCCCGTTTCGGAAGCGGCGCACCGACGTCGTCAGCGGGTCGCCGTCATCGGGGCGGGGGCCAGCGGCTTGACCGCGGTCAAGGCCTGCCTCGAAGAAGGCCTGGACGTCGTGTGCTACGAGCGCACCGACGTGCTCGCCGGCCTGTGGCACTACACGGAGACCGTGGAGCGCGGCCGCGCCTGCGTCATGCGCTCGACGGTGATCAACTCGAGCAAGGAGATGTCCGCCTTCAGCGACTTCCCGCCGGACGACAAGCTGCCGAACTACATGCACAACTCGCACATGGCGCGCTACATCGTCGACTACGGCCGCCGCTACGGCGCCGTCGACAGGGTGCTGCTCCGGCACGAGGTGGCCGACGTGCGGCCGACCAGACCGGGCAGCGAGGACACGACATGGACTCTCAGGGTCCGCAGGCTGGACTCTGAGGGCGAGGAGTTCCAAGAGGAGAGGGACGCCGTCATGTTGTGCACGGGTCACCACGCGCACCCACTGTGGCCCCGCTTCAAGGGCCTGGGCGACGAGTGCGGAGAGGGCCGGGTGTTCGCGGGACGTGTGATGCATTCGCAGGACTACCGGACGCCCCGAGGATTCGAAGACCGTCGGGTGCTCGTCATCGGCGTGGGAAACTCGGCCGGCGACCTGGCCGTCGAGCTGGGAGGCGTCTCTGAACAGGTGAGTGAGTGTATTTGGCAGACTGGCGACGACTGTTCGTGGCGCAGAGGGTGTCGGGCGGGATATGTTTAAATTTGTATAATGAAAGCTATGCCGGGGATGGAAAGCACCGTTGATACAACGTGATTGGATGTTATATGGTGCTGTCCTTTAAAAGACGCGTCAGTATATATGCGAGCAAAATGCCAGACGCACAGGTGTAAAATGTCATTCTGTTAAGATATTGCGGAACAGCATCATGTTGTCTTACAAACAGGCGTGAAATTAGTTTAAAGTTTCGAAATTGACGTCTTCTTGTTTAAGTGGTATCGGTTTACCCGTATAAACTGCGTAGGAGCAGCGACTGTTGACATTCCCAAAGTGATGGCAAGATCGCAGATGCCCTGCCCTCTCCGTGCCCCGCAGGGATCATAGTGTAGGAAAAGCATGCACATTGTTACCTCTGTTTCCATGTGATGCATAGTTAGTTATGATTGAGCTTGAATAAAAACTGAATGTGACATCATTCAGTGATTTTGCGCGTCCCAGCATGGACGCTACAGCTTTGTTACGTGGAAAAAAAAATGAAGAGTGAGATATATTAACGTAGATGTGTTCTCCGGTGGTAACTTCTAATACTCTCGTCCCAACTTATCGCTAAGAAAGCTCATGTTTGTGAAATCAATGTAACTACTTAGAGACATAAACAGAAGCACAAGTAACGTTCCAAAATAACGGTTCTAGATTGACTCAAGCGAATAGCTTTCGTCGCGACGTTGTCAGCTACTGTAATTAAGCCATTGTAACTAAGGAGGGAGCGAATTTATAATAATAATAATAATAATAATAATAATAATAATAATAATAATAATAATAATAATAATAATAATAGAGATATCAAAGTGTCACTGCTTCGATAACCTACTTCGTCGCGCTTTGTGCCTGAAGATTAAGCTTACTCAATCTCAAATCACGTTACCAGGCTTATCTAATCACTGCGGAAATCATCCCTTCGTTTTGCCAGCAACACGACAAAGTTGAATGCTTTAGAAACAGTTAACGGCAGCATTGGACAACGCGTTTCGGCCGCAGAGTTCTGAACACTGAGAAACTCGCGATCGAAGCACGGCATAAAAAATGACAGTCAGTAAAAAATGTTTACGGCGACATGTGATGGCTCAGTGTCCTTGAAAACATGTCAATGTGATGCTGAAAACATGGCTACCTCAAGTTCAAGATACGAGCACGTCGAAGAGTTTCTCTACAGTCTTTCAAGTTCAAAGTCGCAGTTAGGCAACCAGCTTTGCTTCGACGTTATAGCCTATAGACATATAGGCTACAACGTACACAGGCAACCAGTTTTACTTCAAAACACTATAGCTGTAGACACAGCAAGCTTAGTTTCGAACACTTTTAACTGCTGTCAAAGTGAAAGACGTACGACAGTGAGATATGAAGGGAGTGTAAGAGTGTCGGAGTAATTTGGCTGGTGGCTTGGATGTGGTATAAGCAAGTGATTTGAGTAATTGAGCTTTGGAATTACCAGTCAATCAATGAATGCTTTATTTTCTCCATTATCCATGCAAGGTAAAAAATGAAGGACTGAAAAGAAAATGCCGAGTGCACTTCGGCTAGCTGGAAAGCATGCCGAACGTCTCGCTTTATAACCACGGACAGACCCAAATTGTGCGTTCCGTTAATTAAGACAAGCTGTGAAAGGGGCTGGTTGACGCACGTTCAATTGATATTCGGCGATTTGTACATATGACCTTAAAAAGAGGTGTGGTGGATACAGGAAATATTTGTTACTTGTTCGTTTAATAACTCTAGACGAATCGTAGGACAGGTTACATTAAAGCCGCCTACTCGAAGGCATAGTTAACAAATCAACTTCGCACATATAAGACGTATTCGCCTGCACCATAGACGCAACCATATCAAACCCACACAGACGGGACAAATCGAAAGAAAAGACTCGCTGCCTTTCTCCGCCTTCATGCAGTGTCGCTCTTTCAAGAGATAAAGCCAATGTCACGCCAGATTAGTGTACCTATCCGTCCTGTTCCTGTCGACGCGAACGCGACTGTGTTTGTAACCACGCGCGGGCCTATACTGTACTCGCATCCTCTGCATCCCATGCTTCGCTGTCCAGCTAACAAGTCTGGTCGTTGCGACGCACTCTCCGGCCTCCCAGCTCTTTTCTCGTGCCAGCGCGCGCGCTTGCGCTCCGTTGTAGGTCACGGTCAGAGAGAACGAAGAGGAAGCCAGCCGGTGCCGGTCGGTCGCCCGGGGAATCCGCTCCCGCGGACGAGAGAGGGAGGGCATCGTCCTCGCTATAGCGTGGGTCGCGACGAAACTGGGCCAACGGCTCATCGCGCGCGAAGCCTGTTGCCGCCACCGCTGCATGCTCGGGAATCACCGCAGCACCAGTTATATGCTCCGTTTCAAGAACTCCGCGCAATTCGGCAAAGGCAGGGGCTCCTGCCCGCCAGTCGGTAACGAGAGCCGGTTGCGTGTTCCAAGATGGGAAGATGGTTCGCAACCATTGTGCGCCGACTGATTATTCCGCGAAGCTTCCGTTCAGTCGGTACCGCACCGAGGGCGATAACAACGCGTACAATAGAGGATATTTTGGCTGGCTGACGCAACTCATAGCTTTCATTACACTGCACGCAACTGGTCAGACGGATGCCGCTGTCGGGCGCGCACCGATGGCAGGGGATGTCTGGTTGATTGGCCGCGAGATCGCGGGCTTGTCTCGCGAAGTGTTCTCGCGGACGAGCAAAGACAAAGGCGCCTACTGTAGCTGGAAGGAGCGATTGAGTATAATTTACGCTCGTTTTCGATCTTTTGCTGCCTCCTCGCGTACGCGCAAAGTCGCCGTCGTCGTTGTTTTAATAGGTGCAAACACGTAAGGAAACATGATGCCTAAGAGCCGGCTAACCTTAGACGCAGTTATGTGTAACTAACGAACACCAGTAAGTATACCAGGAGATCTAGGTTTCGCAGGCCTAACGCTATTCATTTCTCTGGCATGTGATATTGAATGCCATCTCGTGCATCTATAAGTTAACTAGTTGTCCTGGCCAAGTCATTGTTTTTTTGTTTGCCATTTTTAACAATCTCCAGGAACAAGCAAAAAAAAACTAAAGTTCTGCCTTAGGCGCTCGAGAAGCATCACGGAACAAAAACATTAAATCGAACATGCCGTGCCCCGAAATGCCAAACAACGAAAGTCTCAGACGTTCAATGCTGGCGCAGCATCCCTTGAGCGTCCAGAGTATACGAAGAAGACCAGAGGAAGCCGTGAATGTGACATTGTGCGCACGATATGTGCTCCGCAACCACCGGGACAACTGTCTCGCGTGCGCGCGCACGAACCTCATGCGCAATGCGTCGCAAATGTGGCGGCCACGGCAAATTCATGCGGCGCCATGTCTGACCAACATAGGAAAACAATGGCGACAGGCACTGCATCGTTGAACTGCAACTGAATATTTTTAATGAAACTGATTTCGACATACAACACAGCGCACACGAAGCAAGCGCGGCTGTGCCTCCGGCGGAAGCACCAGGGATGCCGGCACAGCACACTGCGCCTTTTCAGCGACACAAAGACCGCGCGGAACAGCTGGAACGGGGGAAGTCGTGAATGTCACGACGTCCGCACGACAAGAGCTGCTCCTCAAATACTCAATCCGGTTTGCCTCTCGTACGCGAGTGTTTGCATGCCTCGCCGCCCGGGTTCTGCCGTTTCAACGAGGCTCGCCTTTGTTGGCGAAAGCGTGGCTAGACGGGATGCACAAGAAAAAGCCCGCCGTGTTGCGTAAGGCACGCAGCGTGTAGCCGGATGTTTGATCTCGTCCCGGTCTGCAGCGCAGGCTTGAAGGCATATAGTGGGGCAAATCGGCTGTGTACCTCGTCGGCAGACCAAATTTTAGACGAGGGCTGCTGCGGGAACGCAGTTGAGTTTAGGCCTGTCGTTTGTTGCGGATGGAAAAGGGTGGCTGCCTATACGAATGAGCGAGTCGCGTGCGCGTTCAGCCTTGCGCGCGTTTTGCGAGGCCAGGGTCACTCGGCGCTGGCTGTCGTGGCGCGTTCGAGGGCGATGACGACGCGTAGTCGCTGACTTGCCGACTGGAGTGGAAATGACCGCTGGGAAAGCACCGCCGAAATTGCGTTCGGAGTGTACTGGGCTGCCGTGAATAATTGCGCTGACCCAGTTTATAAATAACATGGTCTTCTGTCGACATCTTGGTTAGTCGTAGCGGTCAACCGTCCTCTATATGTACTTTGGAAGTAGGGGTTACTTATTTGCGTACATGTGCGTAGGGCTGCTGTCAGGCCGTGCGTAACGTAAAGCGAGGATCGTAGATTGGCCGCACGTGACAGGCATTCACGCACGCTTCTGTGTACAGTTACGACACATTAGGCAGCTAGCTTTCTTATTTTTTTTTTATATAAGCGCTTCACTACGCATGCCATGCTCACGCTTAATTGCATGCACACTGGCCATAAAAATTCCTGCTTACGTAATACCTTTCCCATCATCGCTAGCTCCCCCATTCAAACCCCGTGTCCTTACTTCTTCATAGACATTATCGCGAGCCAGCGGTTTGATTTAGAGAGATCATACAGCTGAATATTCTTAGAAATACTGAACGACAAGCACAACGCTCAGTATACCACTTAAGAGAGAGGATAAATTCGACTTGTGAATTTGGAATAAAATTCTGCTTCTCGTTCCGCGGTTCCTTGTACCGAGCCTGTTCTGCCTCATAGATGGAAGGAAGGAAACAGAAAAGCAGAAGGCAGGGAGGTTAACCAGAATAACGTCCGGTTGGTTACCCTACACCAGGGGAATGGGAAAGGAAAAAAACAAAGATGACAGGGAGAGAGAGGAGGGAAGGAAAGAAGGAAATTAGCGGTGAGTTCGCTGACACGTAGTCTAAAAGTAATTTCACTAATACTCGCAGACGTTCACACAAGCCCGTCGTCCTCCAGAAGCACAAATGTGCCTTCACCGCTTTATGGGCCGACGAGCGATGGGGGCGCTGTTCCAGCAGCACCTGCACGGAAAGCGGCCGATTGTCCCGTTTTTATAGAGAGCGTTAGCAAGTTATTGTCTTTCTGGGGCATATCGTGGACAGTGGCACTGCAGGTGGTCGATATTTTCTTCGGTGCCGCAGACCTCAAGTGCTGCACTGTTAATGTACAGTATGCCTTTGTGAAGGCAACTCCTAACCAAAGGCGACAGAGAAGCGTAGCTTCACGTCGGGGAAATCCGAATGGAGATCGCCGTTGCAGAGAGGGTTTTAATCGATGCAATCGTGTAACTCTTAAGTTTGGCGAGTTCCACTCGGTCACCCGCCGTGGTTGCTCAGTGGCTATGGTGTTGGGCTGCTGAGCACGAGGTCGTGGGATCGAATCCCGGCCACGGCGGCCGCATTTCTATGGGGGCGCAATGCGAAAACACCCGTGTACTTAGATTAAGGTGCACGTTAAAGAACCCCAGGCGGTCGAAATTTCCAGAGTCCTCCACTACGGCGTGCCTCATAATCAGAAAGTGATTTTGGCACGTAAAACCCCATAATTTAATTTAATTAATCTCCACTCGGTCATTGAGAGACTGCGTGCCAGTTGTCGAAGCTATCTTGCGGCGTCTCTCCTCGAAAGCGGAATTGGAGTGCTGTGCTCTTTTTGGTGTGATGTGCGAGCAGCATTATCGGCGAATCATTGTCACTGATTCCACAATGGGGGGTTAGGTACCCAGTGAAACACAACCTCGTGACTTTTTTGATGGATTTAATGGTGAAGTTTCACGATTTCATGGGTCAGCTGTTCCTGACATCCGCGTCGGAGAACTGAGTGCGTGCACTGTAATGCCCGTTTTGAGTCAGAGAACACAGCCCGTTTTCAAGGTCTTTCAGAATCAATGAATTCCAGTGCACGACGCAGAGCCACTAGTTCTGCCGCCGTTGAGGTCGTGACAGGCGATGTCTTGAACCGCAGTGTTATTCCTCGCGTTGGTATAACCACCGCACCGCACCACCAGAACTGGACGACGTAGTCGATCCATCGGTATAAATGTGCACGTAGTTGCTGTACTTTTCATGCAAGAGCAGTAAGCTCAGCTGTTTTCGAGCAGGGGCCAGCAGATCTAACTTCTTCTGTAGTCCTGGAATCAATATATATGTACTTGTGGATGGCTCAAACAACACGGAGGAAACACTGGCTTGGCTGCACGTGCGTACCTTGAAACGACGCACGATGTGCACTGACAATAGCGCTAAATGTCGAGCAGGGCCTTGCAGCAGTGAGGCTCGCAAAGTGGTGGGAAGGGGTCCTAGCATAATGCCTGAGATGCATACGTATTGCCTCGACGGTAATGTGAGTCGTGATTGGGTAATCCTGCGCAATGTCAATGGTTTCAGCCATTGACGCCCTGCGTGGTAAGCCAAAATATATCGTAAGGGCTTGGGCTTGAATGATCTGAATCGTGCGCAGGTTAGTCTTGCAGGTGTTGGATATTGCAGGCAGGCTGTACCGTAGGAATCTAACGAACATGTACAGCTGTAACATAGCATGTATAGATACTCCCCAACTTTTTCCTGCAAGGAACCTGAACAGGTGACAGATAGCAGTCAGCCGCTTTTTCACGGAATTCACGTGCGGAGTCCAAGACAAGTCTCGATCTGTCAATTACGACTCCCAAGAGCCCGTGTCTTCTGCGGTATGGTATAAGGTGTCCGTTAATCGATATGCCGTAAGCAGACATTGGCTTCCTCGTGAATGAAATCATTGCGCACTTTCCGCATGAAATTTGAAAACCTTGTTGACAAAGGCAGCAAGATGTCATTGTGGCTGCCTTCTGAAGCCAAGCGCGAAGCTGAAGTCGTGTTTCAACTGATGCCCAAACGCAGATGTCGTCCGCATAGATGGAAAGTCGTATGGTGCTTGGCAGGTTGTCAACTAATCCAGTGAGGGTTGCATTGAAAAGCGTCGGGCTAAGCACTCCACCTTGAGGCACTCCTTGGCTACCGTAATGCTCGGATGTCGGGCCATTTTCTGTGTGCACGTAGAATGATCTCCTCTGTAAGTAGTTGCACACCCACATATATATCTTACCACCAAGTCCTACGGCTTCTAAAACGCTAAGGATGGCTTTATGGGTGACATTATCTTAAGCTCCTTTAGCGTCTAGAAACAGAGCAGCAGATAGTCGTTTGCAGGCCTTCTGGTGTTGCACAAATGTTACCAAGTAAACAACGTTGTCTGTTGGTGAATGGCCACGCCTGAATCCGGCCATAGCATCTGGGTAGAGTTCATAGTACTCTAACTACCATTCCAGACGTGTTAAATCATTCTTTCCATTGTTTTGCCGACATAGCTACAAGTGCGATCGGACAGTATGAGGTTCAAAGGGGACTTGCCAGCTTTGAGAAGTGGAATGAGGCTACTTGACTTCCATTCTTGCGGAACCGCACCCGTCTGCCAGGAGTCGTTGTATAGGAGCAAGAGTGCCTTCCGAGCCTGGTCTCCTAGGTTACACAGGCCGCGGTATGCAACGCCATCAGGTCCTGGCGCTGAACAACGCCTGCACAAAGCCAGCGCAGCTTCTAGCTCTTCTATAGAAAAAGGGCATTCCATGCGGGCATCGCGTGAGAATGGTGGGTGGTCGAGCGTTCCCGTATCGGTTTCGTCGGAGTTTGCTTCGCCAGCAATCTTTCTGCAGAAAGATTGAACGGCGTCAATATCTCTACATTGTAGATAGTATAATAACTGCCCTACAGCTTAAGGAAGCACGCGCCAATCTCTCGTCGTCTTCAACTTGAAATACATAATGTCCCAACTGAAACCTTCCGTGAGAAGTTGAATAATACCATGTACGTGTTTCACGTACCCACACACTTACAAAATATGAAGCAGACAATGACGCCCCATCGGCCGTGGTAGCCCAATGGCAATGGCGTTGCGCTACTTAGCTCGAAGTCGCGGGTTCGATCCCGATCGCGGCGGCCGCATTTCGATGGAGGTGAAATGCAAGAACGCTCGTGCGTGACATTTAGGTGCACGTTAAGAGCTCCGGGCGGTCAAAATTGTTCCCGAGTCCTGCACTACGGCGCGCCTCATAATCATATCGTGGTGGGGGTGGTGGTTGTAAACTTTATTGATAAGGGGAAGGGGAAAGGGGGAGGTGGCTGAGGGATCGGGCTCAAGTGAGGCCCAGGGCCTGCTTGGCCTTCTCCGCCCAGTCCACCAGTTCAAGCTATCGGTCGACATCCCCGGAACTGAGCCAGGCTGTGCAGTCAGTTTCGCTGCTGACGGGGGATGAGAAAACGAGATCATATCGTGGTTTTCGCACGTGCGACCTCACAATTTAATCATCTCTCTCTCTTCTTTTTTTTTAATAGCTCGGGGCCAACAGCGATTTTCCTATTCGAGTAATCTAACACAGAGAAATGCTGTCATTAAACAATCACTGGACCGATTTGAATGGAATTCGTTGCACTTGAGAGAAAAAGCTAAATATTTATCAATTTAGTTTTTGTTATACCAATTCAGAACGTTTCCATTTTTAATTAACACGGTTGCAGGAATTCGTATGTACAAAGAAGGAGCATTCGCATCCGTATGCAAAAAGTTTTTTCCTGCGCATGTCGATAACTTCGTAAATATTGCGCATCTTATCCCCACAACTGATGCGGAGTTCATAATCATACGGACTTCACACGGTATTCTTATAACTCCACATAAATTCTGTGGGAAAAAGAAAGGTATATAGAAAATATGCTGAACTACTGAACCGCAGCGCCGCGGTAGGAACGGTGCCTGGTTTTCTACAAGAGAACCTATATTGTTTCAGCCCCTGAACGAACGCACGAAAACAGCTATAGGCAGCGAATTAAGAGATCACACGAACTGTATGCCGATTCGATTCGTCGATACCATAGATACGCTAGTAAGTAACAAGGAACGACCAAGTTGTTTTCGCTCCGTACCTCTGCAGACCACACGGGTGCCTCGAATCAAGGCTGTGCTACCGATACACCTCACCGGGCGTTTATTCCCGACTGAATTTATGACTGAATCTCCGGAACGAGTAATCGGCAGGGAGCGCGGAATGAGCTCGCGTGGCGGTTGCTTGCTCCTTCATACGAATGCCCCCTCGCCCGTTTCCAAGTACGGTGTCACGGCCTCTCGGGGAGCCGCGTTAATTCTGGTCTGCGGCAGGCAGTCGCATACTGGGTCAGGGCTCGACGGCGTTGTATATACGCGCTCCGCTCGGAGAGTCTCGCAGTTCGATAGCTCAGGGACGCCTGCGTAACGAGGCTCGTAACGCTCCCACGATGAAATTACCACAGAGGGAATTCTGGCGCCGCAATTACGTTTAGCCGATATGGGAGTAAGCGTAGCCAATGCGAGCGCCGACGTAAAGCCAACGTGAAAGTACGCGTAATCAATGCGCGGCTCAACGGTCAACCAGTGCGGGAGTACTAACAGCCAGTAGAATAGAATTTATTGACAGGAAAGACGGAGAGGTCGACCTGAGCTAGTGCGCTCTAGTCTGCTATTCTGCACTGGGGAAGAGGGAAGGGGAGTGAAAGTAGTGGGATGATGCTGATAAGAGAAGTGGTGAGTGTTCATGTATATGGGACAGTTGCCTTGCTAGAGCCGCTCGTCAAGCTTGGTGTCCTGTATAAACTTCAACAACACTTTAGTTGCACGCACTGAAGCTGCATTGTCAGGCCATGGGCCGAGGATAGCTTCCTCCGACAGTGGTTTCCTGCCAACGCTGGCTAGGAAACCTTCTAACGTCCTTCGCTCCAGCATACATGCTGGGCAATCGCACAGTATGAAAGCAACGGGTGAAAGCAACGCCCAGCCGAATCTTGTGTAGCAATGACGTTTTGCTCCACGTAACCTTCGGGGGCAAACAAAATTTACCGTCTGGGTCGATCATATGTAGGCGTCTGTGAATGTTGTTATCGTGGGCTCTGTATGCCTTTATAAGGTCCTGCATGAGTGCCTTGATCATGGAGTTGGTGTCATGTCGCGAGTAGGCAATCCGTACTTCATCAGAGAACAGTGAGGCCGATCTTGCCTCACTGTCAGCGAGTTCATTACCAATCACACCACAATGACTAGGCACCCATTGAAAGGTGATCACGTGGCCACTTAACTCGGCACTATGATGAAGTTCGGTGATTTCCAGCACGAGCAGGTGGTATGGCCCTTTCTTTAAAAAAGCATTTTAGCACCTGTAGCACTGATTTGGCATCACAGAATACCGTTCATTTATGAAGTGTCTGCGTTCTAATAAAATGGACAGCCTCTCATATTGCTGCAGGTTCCGCAGCCGTAGATGTCGATTTGTGGTCTAATTAAGATCGCCGAGCAATACCAAGTTTTGGGATGACAAATGCGGCCGTTGTGGCAGATGGCGTGACCGAACCATCGGTATATACTTGTACAGTCCCACTATATTATGTAAATATATGGGACAGGGTGAGCTGTCTCAAGCCAATGGGGGAAACGTGGGATTTCTTCATAATTCCGGGTATCTGAAACCTCACTAGTGGTCCTGGTAATGTCCATGGAGGTGTCTCGGGGATGTTGGTGGCCTGGAACCTGGCAGGTATAATGCTTGAGTGACATGCAATGGCTTTAGAAAAACCATAGCCAAGGGCATGTTGTCCCTGCAAACTTCTTAATGTCATCCGCCCACCTAACTTTCTACCGCCCCCTGCTACGCTTCCCTTCCCTTGGAATCCAGTCCGTAACCCTTAATGACCATCGGTTATCTTCCCTCCTCATTACATGTCCTGCCCATGCCCATTTCTTTTTCTTGATTTCAACTAAGATGTCATTAACCCGCGTTTGTTCCCTCACCCAATCTGCTCTTTTCTTATCCCTTAACGTTACACCCATCAGTCTTCTTTCCATAGCTCGTTGCGTCGTCCTCAATTTAAGCAGAACCCTTTTCGTAAGCCTCCAGGCTTCTGCCCCATACGTGAGTACTGGTAAGACAATATGAACCTCTAAAAAAAGCGTTCGTTTAAGCGAAAATTTATCCGAGTAACTCTGTGCAGATGAGCTTTAGAGTGATCAAGAAACGCAAAAGAGCAATAAGTATGCCATCTGAAGATAATCTAGACCGTTTAGACAGTATCTAAATGCTAATTATTCATCAGTGCAGTTTTACGTGTCGAAGCCATTGTTTGGCCCTATAAGGCTCTCCGTAAAAGGATTATTCCGGGTAAATATTGACCACCTGCATGGGGCTCCTTAACGCGCACCTAAATGTCGAGGAACGAGCCCATTCTTTTTCTTTTCGTTCCACCCCCATGGTTACCGCCATGGCTGGGAACCAAGCCCTCGATTTCATGCTTACAAACAGAATATTCACTATAGCTATAAGAGGCTGCTGACGTCGGTACGACCCCAGCCTTTCGTGTCTTGAGACAGTTGGACGCCATGCGAACACGTTTGCGAACAGAAGTGGTGAGTGAGCGCTTCCACACCACGTCTACCTGGCTGCAGCTAAGGCTACGGCACGGGCTCTAGCCACAGCCACTACGTATTACCTTGAAAGTGTGGCAGGGTGTCAATTACAGTTCAAAGCTTGCATGGCGGAGGCCGCCATAAGCACCTTGATGGTCGAATCGTGCACTTTGCCACTGTTATTACGACACGTGCATTCTTGAGCGTGAACGAAAAAAAAAGGGGGGGAGGGGGGTCGCCCCCCAAGCACCCTCACGCAGGTCAAATGTAGGTAGTTCATTCCCATACATGTTTTTATCTGAAACATGCAACTTTCATTTTAAGTCGTGTTATTTAGAATGCGCACACGATCGCGATAAGTCCCCTGTTTTTTCAGGAATTTTAGGTGGCGTATGGTTGTGCAAGCGCCACCTATTGGAAAGTGTTAGCCATATATCGTAGATTAAAGAGCGTTACTGTTTTGCTTTTTCTTTATCTTTCTCTCTCTTCAAAACCTTGCCACGAAACTTCCTTCCAGCAACCGGATAGAACTGGCCCAACGGCAAGTTCAGTGTCACGGCATTATGCGCTTGACGCTGTATATATAAACGTATATTGTGAACGCAGCAGACAGATCCCAGACAGAAAAAAAAATACTCACGTTCGAGGACAGCTATTTGGAGAATTGCGTTTTGGTGTACGAGTCGCTGAAGAAGTCACATGCACTACTACCATACAGGCTGAATGTACAGGGATATGTTGCTGGCCGCCACTGAGTTATAGTGATTATCCTTCTCCGTTGTCTTTCCCGCGGGGAAGCAGATTACTGTAATCCCGCTTGTGGCGTGTACTATGACTCTCATGGTTTTGGCTCTGCTGTTAAGGCGAGGCTACCGATTTTCATCAAACGTTGCGCTCCCGTTGTTTTGAACCCACATCAGTTCTGTACTGGGTGTCGGAGAAAACATGTTACTCCACACTGGCCCGCGACACTGTCGAAACCAAATTGTGCAAGCACTACATAAAGCAGCGTTACCTCAAGGCGATCTACAATGAGCTAAGAGGAATTTCCCGAGACGAAGCAAGTTTCTTACGACAGCTTTAATACAAGTAATATCCACTCAAGTGCTGCATTAAGGCATAACAGACAGAAAACATTGCCGTGTTTTCAGGTTTTCGATTCTGAAGACATTCTGAATTGTATGCGATATGCAGCGTACGTCGTAAAAGTGCCAATGTTGGAACACTCGAGGCAGTATTGGGCAGTATTGCTTTGCGTATTGCTGGTATTGCTGGCACTTAGCTCCATACCTGCGAAGAATTCATACTTTCGACTTATTTTTGGCTCTGCTGTCAAGACGATCGAGGCTACTGATTTTAGTTAAACGTTGCACTCGCGTTGTTTTGAACGCATACCAATTGTATACCAATTGTGTACTGGGTGTCGGAGAAAACATTTTGCTCCACACGAGTCCACGACGCTGTTTAACCTAATTGTGTAAGCAAAACATAAACCAGTGTTCCTCAAAGCGATCTACAATGAGCTAAGAGGAATTTCCCGAGACGAAGCAAGTTTCTTATGACAGTTTTAATACAATATCCGCCCAAGTGCTGCATTAAGGCATAACAGACAGAAAACATTGCCGTGTTTTTAGGCTTTCGATTCTGAAGACATTCAGAATTGTATATGAAGATTTCTGAATTGCAAGAAGGATTGTGAACTGTATGCAATATGCAGAGTATGTCGTAAAAGTTCCAATGCCATAACACTCAAGGCACTATAGTATAGCTCTGCGTCTTGCTGGTACGTACTGCCAACACTTGGCTCCTTACCTTCAAAGAATTTATACTTTCAACTTGGCACTCATCCACTGGACCAAAGTGGTAAATCCGGATTCGGCCGCCTGGGCCGATGTCATAAACTTACCGGCGTCAAATGTGACCAGCAATCCTGCGGGTCATTCAACGACGGTGCACTTTTGTTTGTCTATCAAAGTGTGAGCCAACAACCGAAATACAGGGTGTTTTTTTTTTAGGCAATACAAATGTTTTATTTAAAAAGAAAGCTATAAGCGCAGCAAACATGGAGTTTTTTTTCCGGACGAGTTCCTTGGTGAGGCGGACATAATTTGCCACTAATAACATGAGCTTCAGAAGACTAATTAAGATAAATTTATTATTTAACTTTTTTCATATCGAAACCGAGTGTCGTGGGAGCGCATAAAAGGTGGCCCCGCCTCCACATCGGACCGAAAGGCCCTGTGGCGACTAGCGCGAGGAAGTTGGAAACCGACCGTCCCGGCCAGGTTGCTGCTGATACGGCACGCTTAGCTTAGCAAGCGTGTGCGGCTGTGTCGGCTCAGGATTCGCTGCGGCATTGCTATCGTTCAGACTTCGCCCTACACGAGGCGTTGCCGCCTAACGCGCAGCTGGACGCACTCAATCTCGACTTTGCCTCGATTGAGCTTTGGAATTTATTGATTGATATCACGAATTAGTTGCGAGTTTCAGGACCTTTAAAAGAAAAGCTGTGCATGCAAGTGTCATTGCCTCCAAATTAGCCATTTAAACGCTGCCCCCAAGGCACTAATCAAAGAATTTTATTTTATGAATTTTTGTTGATCAGTCGTCTGAAGCTCACGTATTTAGGGGAAAAGTATGTCCGCCTCGCTTGGGAACTCGTGTGCACTAAAGCATGCTCGCTGCGCTGATTACAGTATTATTTTAAAAAATCTCTTCGCATTGGCTAAAA
Organism: Dermacentor variabilis; assembly: GCF_050947875.1. NCBI lineage: Eukaryota > Metazoa > Arthropoda > Arachnida > Ixodida > Ixodidae > Dermacentor > Dermacentor variabilis. The sequence continues at coordinate 169,691,328 of NC_134573.1, read as the reverse complement.
AAAAAGGCATCCTGCATATGAAACTTTCCTGACTCGGATATACGGACTAGCTGAGTATTTCGGACACTGCCAACGCAACAAGTTTCAATGCTTTACTATCGCTTACCGTGTTTACCACAGCTGCGGTGTTGTCAGCCGTCACTGCCGGTTTCAGTTGGACTCTCACTCACTTCCTTGTCTTAGGGTATAATAGTCAGGACCCTTCTAATATCTTGAAACCACCAACAGAATTCTGCACAGCAAAGAGCAAGTCGTCCAGGTGTCTGTCGCAAATTCGTGAGGTCTAACACGTTTGTTCTTTGCTGTGTTAGATATCCATCGCGCGAAAATTCTCTCTTCGTAACTTCACATCTGTCGACAGTGGAGTGCCGCGCGGGCCGATACAAATGCCACCGTTTTAAGAGATCACGCGTGCGAGTGTAAACTGTTTACCGAGGATTCGGGAGGGATGCCGCTGTCTACACTGACTTCTGTTAGACTGAAGATATAGATCAAAGCACAGCCCGTCTCGAAACCTTCTCAGTGACTGATGTAGGCATGGTGCATAGTTTCTGCCAAAAGTTTTTAATCCACTCATCGAGTGACCATATCTGTCGCCGGAATCAGTTTCAGAGACGGCTTACTGTTGCTGTCGTTGTTGTTGACGCCACATGTAAAGTCGGGAACAGTAAAAAAGTATAAAAAATTATAGGAGGATTCTTTATTTTTATTGTCAAAGTGCAAGCGTGGTACTATTGTGGTTATCATCGTTGCTTCAGCGTTTATTTGTTATGTGACAATGTTGTTTACAAAGTCGCTTTAAGGGCGTCTTCGGAAGCTCGCCTTGTTACTCTTGGCTTGTATGTGACAACGCCACTTTGTTGTAACTATGATGTATATTGTTATATGTTGTAGGTTGCAAGTTAGTTTCATATGTGCAATATATTCAAGAGCCATGGAGGAGCCGGCACCATACTTGTGCGCCAAAATCTATACTTGTATCACGTCAACAATAATTTAAAAAGAAACAGTAAGTTGAAAATATTGAACAACAAAATTTCACTCGCCATCTAGGCCCTGCGAAAGCGGATACCCAGCGAAGCTGTTGAAAACCCCCACTACAACTGCGGATGGGGTTACGCAATGCCTTATTGCTTTAGAGTAATGGTAGTAATGGAAGTAATTGTAATTTCAAGCGCACGCCGCCACCCATAGCATTGGGAAACGTCATCAAAGTTTCTGACATTGTCTCGCGCAGATTTGCGAGAGAACAGAGGTGTGTTCTTTATTGAAACGTGTGCTGCTCCGTATGTTGTACGCGTGATTCCAAAGAACGCACGCACTGTTCTCTTCGCTTTGCTCAGTGCTTGAAGCCACAGCCTTATGCGGGTACGAGCCACTGCCCCCAGTCCTTCGCTGCCGCTGGGGTCGGCCCACATTTTCGCTGGCGGACACGAAAAATGCCGACCAACTATAGAGGCTAACAGCTTCGCTGTAAAGGATTGGTTACAAGTTCACAAGGGCATGTACAAATGCCAGGCTGAACGCTAACAGTGCACGGGGTCTGTATGAGATTGCTATGTGCGAGAAAGTCACGAAGTGCTGCGACAGCGCGCCTTTTATCATCCGGGTACGACCAGACATCAAAGAAACCTTGAGGCGGATAAAATACACTTATCCAGCAAACGTAAGTAGCTCTGCAGGGTCACGATCTGCCACAGAGGGCATTTAATGAGCAGGTGTGCTGCATAGGTGTATCCGGAGTGTTACTGCGAAAGCAAGCAGGGAACGACATTGCTTCTGTGTGAGAAAGTGTCTGCAGGAAAAAAATTACAGGAGCAAAAAAAGGAAAACATAAAGGTTATAAATGTTGCAGAATCGCACTACGGAATAGACACCCGCAAAAAAATAAGAAAACAAGCAAGCATACCAACACGGTGCAACTTTCAACTGGCGTTCTTTGAAAGATTGAGAAGAAAGATTATGCAAATCGCCCGTGTTCGGGAAATGACGTTCAGAGAGATTCCCTTCAAAAAAGAAACTGTGCACTTGAAGGCAGGTATTTGTTGCGCTCACGATATCTAGCGATCGCTTGTCGTTTCAATGCGTAATTCAGTAGAGCCGAGAGGTTACCGCCGGGACATCTGTGGGGGTACAGTACAGATGGAGCTACATATAATCCGAGACGTTAATGGGAGCCATTCAGGTGAGACAGCATCATCAACAGCAACTGATACGATCAGTAAGGCACGGAATGGTTCGCCTATAAAGCTACGCTTTCAGAAAAGCGAAGAGATCAAGCAGACACAGCGGACAATATTGTCCTCATATGGTTAAGGCACGTGTACAGGCATCACTGACCTTCTTAAAATTAAAATGTGGGGTTTTACGTGCCAAAACCACTTTCTGATTATAAGGCACGCCGTAGTGGAGGACTCCGAAAATTTGGACCACCTGCCCGGGTTCTTTAACGTGCACCTAAATCTAAGTGCACGGGTTGTTTCGCATTTCGCCCCCATCGTAATGCGGCCGCCGTGGCCGGGATTCGATCCCGTGGCCTCGTGTTCAGCAGCCTAACACCACTGTGCTGCCACTGAGCAACCATGGCGGGTCATTGACCTTCTTTCAACAAACGTCAGCTGAAAGCAGCGCTTTGCTTACTGTGCTTGCTCCACTGCGTGAGCCTTGTCTGCATGCGCGCTTTTGCAAGTTTATTGTGAAATGCCAACTCCCTCAAGTTAACAAGCCGCTAAATTAAAAGTTACGCAGAAAGGCTAATAATAGATTAATAAGAAACACGTGCAACTGATTCTTGAGGATTTGGTAACACAAACAGCAAATTTGCGAAACATCGGAGGGATGAAGCGAACGAAGCGATGAAGTGATGCGGGGACAAATGGAAGATAATAAATAAGGATAAAAAAGCACGAAAAATAACAGATAACAAAAGAAAGGAACAACACTTCGATGTATGCCTAAATGCCTGAATTCGTGCTTGCTTTTTTTTTCCGTTCCTTTTCTTTCGTTCGCTTGTTTGTTCTTTCGTTCATTAGCACATGACCGTCGAAGCAGCATCCATTCACAAATCGTCAGTGGCAAGGCAGCTATAGCGTACGAGTCGAGAGCTTCGCGAATTATGGGCACCCGATTGTAGACGCCAACTCCGCAGCTTCTAGAGCACGTCGCAGAGCGCGTTGCTCGGAACGTACGTACATAGACGGCCGCAGGTCTTCCGCTTCGTTTTCCGTGTCCCATTAGGTGCCCTAGCCGTCCGCCCCTCGAATGGGAACCTCATACGTAATTATCGGCGTTTTCCTAATGGTGCCCCGATCGCTCGCTACTACGTCATCTGTGTGACGCGATGCGCGCGCGTAAAAAATATTGCCGCGTCAAAGGGATCCTGTTTTTCCTTATTTCCCAGACTAAAGGATGCTCGCCTTTTCGACAGACGAATTGCGTTTCTGTGACGTCAGGCGCGAATTCACAAGCTCAACGGCATTTTTTTTTTTCGGCGCACTTGATTATTTGCTGATGCCATGACCTCGAAGTGAAGGATGTTCTCATTTCGTATAGGGGTGTTCGAATGGCGAAATCTTCCAATGGAATCGAACAAGAATATGTGAGAACAAAAAAAGTCACCTTCTGATATCGAAAATTATAAAGAAATAGTTGCAATTTCTATACAAAGCGAAATATAAATGTTGTATTTCGCTGGGGAGAAGAAAAAAAGAACGGCGTACTTAGACTATTTGATACACGCGATGCCATCGAGAACTATAGACGTTGGATCAAATGAGAAGCTTGTGAATGAGAAGGGCCTGAAATGTGATGACAAAATATGTGTTTTCACCAGATGCACGTGGTATGCTGTGTTTCTTGGTACTAATTGTGCACCGCACATCCTTTAAAAGGGACACAAGACGGCCTAAGATTGGCCAAATAAAATGTATTAAGTCGCTTAAATCGAGACAACTTCGTAGGCAGCACTAAGGTGAGGCCATGCCTATTGAACGATAGGCGACTACCAGGGGCGTAGCCAGGGGGGCTTATAGGGCTTCAGCTCCCCCCCCCCCCGGAATTTTTTCGCGCTGTCATGCGCCGCCGACGAAAACAACCCCCGGCGCCGGAAATCATGCTCGATTTCGCCTAGAATGTCCTTTTCACGCTCGAAAAGAGATTTTAGCGCGAACATTGCGAAATTGTGCTGGATATAGCGACAAGGGCCATGCACCAGGAGTCACATATCGTAACGCCCAATGAGTTCCACCTGAGCACAAAGTTTCAAAGGCGTTTTAATGGCGAGCGGGCTTGTCGCGGCATCTCGTGCAGGCCGCGGAATCTAGGGAGCGCTTGAATTTCAATTCTCAAGCTTTATAGGTATCAAGTTCTTGTAAACTTATGATGCGAAAGGTGCATTGGCATTTCCAAAGTCGTGCCTTAGGTTTTAAATTCCGGAACTTTGCGGATTTGATGTTGTTATAAACATTCCACGCCAAAGGTGCATTGAGTTTTCTAAAATGTCGTACGTCGGACCATACAATGAGACAAACCAAGTCAACACACTATAAGACAAGTTGACAAAGTACGCAGCGAGGTCCTATGAGTCGAAGCGTTGTGGTGGTTCATCTGTGCCGTCATGTCATAGAAAATAATATCACTATTTTTTTCACCTCCGCCAAAGCATCCATGTCAAGACACTAAAGCCAGCAAAGGTAACTGCGTTCTTATTCATTTTTCTTCCTTAACTTTTATTCGCGAGTACACATTGAGCCTCTTCAATTTTAATGTTGTCGCTAGCCGCGGGCTCTCAGAACCAGCAAGAGCGCATGCGTTTTTTCTCGTGTTGCTCCGACCCCCGCGTGGCGCACTTCGGGGCGCGTTCGTTTTTCTGACCGAGTGGATTTTTGCCTGGCAGAGTTTTGGTCGCTTTCTTGCTAGCAGACGAGTGAAAGAAACAATTACTGGTCACTCGCCGCCATCACTGTGGGGACTCGACGGATTGAAACGCGTTCGCTTCAGCGCGATCTGTCCGGAAAGTCTTGTCTCGCCAGTGTAATTCTCTGTGGGCCAAGCGTCCTACGCTTTCTTCGATATTCCTTCGGTAGCCACATGAGGTGCCTAAAGTAGACATTCGATTGTGGCCAACATACTTTCCTTTGCGTTTCTTTTTTTTTTAATTCGGTGCCGCCGCCCCACAAAAGAAAGAAACATACATTGTTGCGGCGCAGTGAGTTGCCGCATGGTGAAAGTTCGATTTCGTTACTTCTTTTATGGAGGGTAAAGGGCCACGGGACGCTTCAGTAGCCGGGTGCTCTTATTATATTATTGCGATAGCAATTATATAGACACTCCAGGCGCATTCCTGCCGTCGCCGTTGTCTTCATGTGCCGTATGAAGTTCAAGGGCGATAACATCGCGACCGCGTTCCGCATGATGTATATGCGAGTGAAAGCGTAAAGGGGCACAAAGGCGGCATGGGTGAGCAAGCGATGGTGGCTCAGTCTTGTGTGCGCAAGGGAGAAAATCGGGGATGAAGCGCGCCGCCTTCCGTCGCGCAAGCTACATCAGGGGGAGTGGAGTGATAGGGGGCTGTGATCTGTGAATCTATGGTTGCGCAACATGTTTATTGGCCTTGTTTGGCGCATCATGTATAGTGACTTTTTCTTAGATACGAAAATTTATTGGAGACTTATACGTATACTTAGATATCTTGTTTCGAGGTTTTGTGTATATGTGCAGTGAACTTTGTTTCCAGTGACACTTTTTGTCCGAGCTGTTTCTTCGCATTTTTGTATTGCATTGTATCTTCGTATTTCTAATGTACGAAGGCGAGTCAAATGAAAGTGAACCAACACCCCCTGCGCAATAATGGCTCGGTTCATTATCTGCGAGGCATGCCCGTGGCACAGAGGCATCTCCGATTTACAAAAGTGACACGCAGGTGTGAGGATCAAGGTTCTTTAATGCTCTCATACACTGGGTTGAACATGGTTGCGTGACATAATGGACACTCCAAAAGTTGAACAGCGGGGTGTCGTGAGGTTTCTGACAGATGAAGATGTTTCCCAAAAAGAAATTCGTCGTCGTATGGCTGCCGTGTACGTTGAACATTGCATATCATTGACCACTGTGAAGCGTTAGAGCATACGGATCAAAAAAGGACGCGAAAGTTGCAAAGACGATCCACGATCGGGACAAAGTCGCAGTTCAATCACCCCCAACACAGTTGCAAAGGCTGATTAGGCAAGAACGGAGGATAAGCATCGATGAATTGGCAGGGCGTCTGAGTATGAGTCATGATTCGGGTCTCACCATACACCCTAAAACAAAAAACACCCTTTGGGTCGTATCTTGCCACAAAACAATAAACGACATCTGTCTTGTCCGCATTTCCTTTCTTTAACGCTGCGAACTCGGTACTTCCCAGTAATGAACGGCATGCGCGTTATTAGCATGACGTAGCATTCCCAATGGGAAAGTAGCGGGCGCGGCGTTTTCAAGAAAGGAAACGCAAGCAAGGCAGACGACGATTATTGTCCTGTGGCAGATATACACACCAAAGGGTGTACCTTTGTCTAAGAGTGTAATTCATGAATATCTCGGTTATCGGCTCTTGTGTGCGCAATGGACGGCAGAGATTTTGAACCACCGCCAGAAGACGGAGAGGTTCAGCGCTGCCTTGACTCATCTAATCCGGTATCACGATGAGCGTGACGACCTGTTGTCTGCCATTGTCACCGGGCACGAATCATGGTGCCACTACTATGTGCCTGAAACACGACGGCAAAGCTTACAGTGCAAACATTTGAATTCACCACCCCCAGGGAAAGCAAAAGCCGTCATTGCTGCCGGAAAGGTGCTGCTGACTTCTTTTTTTTTTTTTCGATCGTCAGGGGTCATTCTTGATCGAATTTGCTAAACCTGAAAAGACTATCAATCGTTTCCGATATTGTGAAACTTCGGATCGGCTGCGTGTCGCAATCAAGAACAACCAACGTGGAAAATTGAGGAATGGGGTCATTTTGCTCCACGATAATGCCCGTCCCCACGTCGCTGGTGTGGTGAATACAAAACTGGCAAAGTTCAAGCGGCAAACGTTGCAACATGTGCCATGCAGCCCAGACCTGCCGCCTTGCGACTTCCACATTTGGGAGCATTCGAAAAAAAACAGCTCAATAGAACCAGATTCGTGTCGGACAATGACGTGAAAGAGTCAGTCGCACACTTTTTGAAGCAGCAACCCCAGGGACTTTATGAGACAGGAATTACGCGACTCGTTAGTCAGTGGGACATTTTTCTAAATGCTCATGGAGAATATTTAAAAAAAAAGTATCCCGCTTGTCATATATTCGCTCTTGTAAGACTGTACAGGTGAAACCTCTGACAGTGCTTGCACCTGGCTGTCCTTCTTCTGCCTGCACTCTTGCAAAATACCTCCCCTTACCTGGCGCAGTGCCGTTGCGGTGACTCGAAAGACAGTAATAGCGTTTCCTCCCCTTACTTCTTCCTACCCCAACCTTGTGCGGCCACATTGAGGCCTGTCTGTGAGTGAATGAGTGTGTGACCTCTACTCAATACCCCTGTTCTCCACTCGTTTCCTGATCCCACCTCAGAAGAAACATTAAATAATAATTGCTAATCTCTTCCCCCCCCCCCCCTTTTCGCGGCGGTGACCCACTATAAGATGGCGCGTCGCCGGAACGCCGGCTCGATATCGGCGGATCGCTGTGTGTGCTGCCCAATCCGAAACGCAGAACCGCCTCCGTTCGGCACTGCGTGTTTTGTATGCGGTTGCCTGTTGTTGAAATAAGGCAGCAGCTGCTGTCAAAGATCGCATTACCAAGAAGCGCAATCGTCGACCAATTTTTGTTGTTGTTGTTGTTGATGATGATGGTATTGTTGTTGTTGATGATGATTATGATGATGATGATTATTATGATGATGATTATGTAAAAGTAAACAAATGAGTTGTCGCCGATTGCTGGTCGCTGGCGGCTACCCCTTTCGCTTGATTAATATAGAGGATGAAAAAAATAAATGATTTTATTAAGGTAATGCTGAAGCACAAGCACGTCTCTCAAATTAAGAAATCAAACAATCGTCTGCAAACAGTTTGAGCTTTACAGGAGGCTTTGTTATCTCTGCAATATCAATAATATATATATATATATATATCAAAAATAATAACGGCCCGAGAACTCAGCCCTGCAGGACTCCTGAAAATACGTCTAGTGAACCAGAAACGACATCTTCTATTTTCACGCATTATTTCCTAATTTTCAGGTACGCTGCGATCCAAATGCACAAAGTGACTAAGTCCGGCAAGACAGAGTTTATTCATCTGTCTATCTTGAGGCACCTTCTCGAAAGCTTTAGCAAAATCTACACGTACGAGATCAAGTTGCCGTTGAAAGCCCAAAGCAGTCACAAAGTCATGAATTGTTTCGATAAGCTGCGTTCTAGTTGAAACATCGCTCCTGAAAGCATGCTGATAAGAATAAAAATAACTCTTTGGTTTTCAAAGACGCGATAAAGTGTTTGGCTATGACGTGTTCAAATGTTTTGCCGAAAACGGACGTGAGTGAAACCGGCCGGTAATTGTTTGCAGAGAATCGATCACCACTTTTAAACACAGCAATAATGAAAGAGTTGCTCCAGTCACATGGTACCGAATTAGTGCAAAGAGATTTTTGGAAAATAATTTTCAAGTCGCTTTATAAACACTCAGCATAACGCTTCAAAAAAGTGGGTGGGTATTTCATCGGGCCCACTCGCCCTTTTTGAATCAAGCGACAGAAGTTGTTCAAATAATCCTTCTTGGCTGTTAATAATATCTCTAATCCATCCCGATAAGTAGCATGCCGTACACACGTCTCCCTGGTCGCTTTTGCGTTGCTTGAAAAATGACTGAAAAAAAAAAACTGTTCAGGCTGTTTGCAATGTCAGCCTTTTGGGTCAGAATTTCATTACCGCATTTTAGTTCCATAAATTGGCTCGCCTATCAGCCACATAAAGCCAAAACGTTCTAGGCGAATGTTTAAGAAAATAACTGAGCTTCTGATTAAACAAATAGGGCTTAAATTCTAACAGCGCATCCTTCAGTTCCCTTCGTGCACCTGGTATTTCCGTTGAGTGATACTTTCTTTTACGTAGTCTATTTAATTTCCGCTTCTTATGAACAATATCTCGCTTTATGCAGGGATTACGCTTCTTTAGTTTCTTCCCTCTACAAGGAATAACTTCGTCAAGGCAATGTCTGATTATACCTTTGAAGTGCTGCCATAATTCTTCTACAGTTTCCAGCTCGGGTATAAGCTGAAATTGGCCTAATGAATACCATAGTGTGTCGATAATGGAAGTGTCATCTGCGTTCACGTAATCATTCACCTGTACAGTCTTACAAGATCTAGTTCGCGACAGACTTAATGGAATTGTAACCGAAACCATCTCGTGATCAGCAACACCATGATCAACATACATCTCATAATCATCTATTTTATTTCATAGGAACACCAAGTCCAATCTCGATCTAGACAAAGACTCTTGTATATTCACTGACTATTTGCTTTAGGTTCTGAGCAAACATTGTTTCCAACAACTTTTCACCACAGTCAGTCTCAACGTGGCCAGGCAATAAAGCATACCAATTAATATGTGGTGGGTTAAAGTTCCTGGTCAGTCAGTATAAGCCTGGTGCTCCTATTTACATGGCCACAAAAAAAAACTGTTTGATTCGTCCAGAAACTCTGATGCTGTAGCGTGCGGTCTGTATACGACCCAAACAAAGTATACAGCTATTTGAAACGTTTACTTTACACCACACTGTTTCTGGGACATTGCTTTCAACTGTTGAGGCCACAATAGAATTTTTGAGAATTATAGCAACTCCGCCCCCTCGTAGGTCCCCGTCCGATCGAAACATGTTGTTGCCTTCCGACACGACGCAGTCATCGGTCACACCACTGTGCAGCCACGTTTCCGTTATGGCCACCACATCTGGGCTTCTCGAAAGCAAAATATATTCAAGTCACTTTTACACTATATGCATAAAATTGGCTTCTATGCTTGTAATTTCATTCTGCAATCATGCCGCATGGCAACCCAGGCAAATTAAAAGAAAACTGTGTAAAGCGTCGACATATGGCAGTCAATTAAATTAGAGTTCGTTTACGTCCTTAAGAAATATGTCCAACCACTCTGGTGTAACGTACAGAGCATGACACCTATAGTAATATATGTACAGCTCCATAGACGCGTTTATTTACAATATGTGCAGTTTTTAGCGCACGAAAGCTGCATGTTTTCAGCAGTACCTTTATTAGACCTCTGAACTTGCTAACTATGCACTCTATAACTATACAAAAAAAATGAATACAGCCACTTTCAAGGGCAAGAACCTACATATCGTTTTGTGCTATCCCATAATGCTACCGTTGGGCTTGCATGCTTTCCCTATAGCGTAAAATATTACGCAGCTTATTTGCTAGGCGGCACGCCTAACATGCCCCATCAGATCGGAATGACGATAAACGACGGGATGCGCACAGTGAAGGATACGAAGGATACGCACCGACATACACATCTTACACAAAACACACCGCAACACGCAACATATAGATTCATTAAAGACTGGTACACGCTTCCTAGATGGAGGACACGCTTATTCAGTGCCGGCATTACAGAGGCTGCCGTTTCGAATGCGAGTATAGGCTGCAAGAGCAGATTAAGTTACATGGCTACGTCTTCCTGTATACGTTGCGCGCAGGGTGCAGTGGTGATCTTACGCGTTCTTTTTTTTTAAATATAAAGTACTTTGTGTTATCGACACTTAGCGTAATGCGGTGTAAACGTGCCCGACTGCGCATTTCGAGGCCACTCGACACGCGTAACACGCACCTCGAATCGTAAGTGCGAATGTGCCGGTTTACTGTTGCTTTGCATACGGCAATTCCGCCAGCGCTGACATCAGCAACAGCTTGTTTCGGTCCCCCACGGTGCTTTCGCACCAGGAAGGATATTTCGCTCGATCGTCTCTTCTGGGAGTGCGAGCGGATGTTTGTGCATAAATTAGCCACCGCGTTGGCGCGATACCATATCCGTTTCAAGGTTCCCATTCAAAACAATCCTTATATAAGCGCTAAACATGCTCGCTTCCACCCGGAAAACGCCCGAACGAACACAGTTTCCTCCAGAATTTCTGCGCAAACAGATAACACGTTCATACGCAAAGCGCGTTTCGTCGTTAGCGTTACACGTGTCAAAAAGAAGAAACCTTCGTCCGTGCACGGAGGTCCTTGTACACCGTGCCCTCGACCATCGCCTGTAGCGTCCCGCTCGGAGAAATACGACGGCGGCCGCTCAAGACGCTCTCGAGACGCCGGTTACGGTATCCGACTTAATTGGCACGCGCATCGGCCGCGTGTGTTACTTGACTGCCAATGAGTCGCGGTCGCGTCCTTATCGACGCGCTTCTTCCCTGTTCTGCCGCGCGCTCCTTGCCACGCGACGCTCCGGGCAGTCACGTCTCTTCGCGCTGCTGACGACTGCGAGGCGCGTGTCAGCCTTTCCCCCTTACAGATGTATACATGGCCACGGTGAAAAACAACCGTGATTGATATATTCGATGAGGGAGAGAGAGAGGGGGGTGGGATAGTGACTTTAAACAGAAGCTTGAGGCTTCAGCGTAATTAAATACCTTGTATTGCTTACGCCAGGCTTTTTGTGAGGTATATGTACGTAGCGCACGCATCTTCACGTGTGTGCGCAGCCGTGCCCTTTCTATCTTCTCGTCTCTGTATCCTCTACCCCCCCCCCCCCTGCAGGGTAGCAAACTGGACGCGCGTCTGGTTAACCTATCTGCCTTTCCTGCACTCTCTCTCTCTCTCTCTCTCTCTCTCTCTCTGCAAACAGCGATGTTGACTTCAATGAGAAGCTGAAGATGTTATCCTCCGGCTCAAGGTTTTGTGTGCCAGGACCAGGTGTTGACTCGTTCTTCCACTGACCCAAGGCCTGTTACACCTGCGTACTTCCTGTTTTTCTGGGAAAAAAACAGAGCCCGTCGGATCGACACCGCCTGCTTGCACGTCAGAGCCCTTTGCCGTCATATTTTTGATCACCATTACTTCTTAGAAGAACGTGCAGCACCGTGGATCCATAATGTCCAGGCAGCTCCAATTTTGAGTCGCGCTGCAAGCGCTGCAAGGCCTTCAGCAATCTTTCTTTTGTGTGTGTGCGTGCGCGCGCGCGCGCGCGGTTGTGTGCGTGCGTGCGTGGGTGCGTGCGTGCGTGTGTGTGCGTGTGCGTGTGCGTGTGCGTGTGCGTGTGCGTGCGTGTGTGTGTGTGTGTGTGTGTGTGTGTGTGTGTGTGTGTGTGTGTGTGTGTGTGTGTGTGTGTGTGTGTGTGTGTGTGTGTGTGTGTGTGTGTGTGTGTGTGTGTGTGTGTGTGTGTGTGTGTGTGTGTGTGTGTGTGTGTGTGTGTGTGTGTGTGTGTGCGTGTGTGTGTGTGTGTGCAATAACGACAACAGTCACGTATAAACCATGCTTCAAGCCTTCGAGCGTGTTATACACAAAGCAAATTGGCGAGTCTGCACACGCAATGTTTGCGTTGAAGTAGTTTCTGCAGACGACGTTGAGCGGCACCCACACTGCCATGGCAAGGAATTGCGTAAGCTGTCATCGAAAGGAAGAGAAACGGTCTCCACAAGTGCCCGTCGAGTGCCTCTGCAAACACGGGTCCGTCAATCCACTGTCAATCCACTGTCAATCCACTGTGTTTGTTATGTTCGAAACATGATAAATTCCAATGGCAGTCACATCAACGCCACGAAACGGTTTTATAAGGCGGACTACTGCCGCAGCGACGAACTGTCTCACCACACAATACACAATACACAAAACTAACTCAACAGAAATTAGCACTACACTGACCTTATGGTTAACACACTTTTACGCGGATTCACACACATTTATGGCGGGTAAAGCGCCTCACAAATTGTTCCGCTTACATAGGCACATATTCATTCCGCTCATTTAAAATTGTGCATCCGTATAAAAGCGTCATGGTTCCCCCAAAATTAAATTAAGTTCCGGAGTACCACGTGCCAATACCACGATAACATTATTAGGCATGCCGTAGTTGGGGTCCCGAGTTAAATTTGACCACTAGTTTCCGTTTTCTTTTTTTTTAACGCGCATCCAGTGCACGATACCGTTCCACTGGCGTTTCTTTGCTTTTCTCGAATTTTCTCGGTGTATAGCCTGTACGTTTTCTATAGTCCAAAGGACAAACCTACGAGAAGGCGAGCTGTTCTACCCAAAAGTCACGTAGTCGTTATGATGTCTATAAGGAAATGCCGTAGAATTTATTATTATTACTATTCTTTTTGTTAGTACCTACTTCAGGCAGCAGGTGACAGCAACATCGAAAGCAGCGTAATAATAAAACAGATGTCTCGCTCTCGTAAATTATGGCTGTCTCGCCACTGTGATCGTTCTGCCATTCCACCGAGCCACGTCCTTTTTCCTCGATCCGGGAGGCCCGTTTTTGAAAACACTGTTTCGTGCGCAAAAAAAGCTCAGATCACGCGCAACTGCCCCATTTCGTTACATAAAACAGGAAACGGGACGACGACAGGGCCAAGCTCGCGCATTGTATGCCGTATTTTCGGGCATATTACATGCTTCGAAAAATTGAACGCCTGTACTTTTCGCACGTGTCTGTTTATATGGGAGAGAGCGCCATCGTCAATGGGCTTTGCTCGAATATAAACACTTGCCACGGTGGTGCGGCAGCAGTGGCGTTCTGCATCGGCACGTAAAATCTAAAAACGTGGAACTCAAATACAACGACAAATGTTCAAAATAAAAAAAGAAGAAAGATACTGACGGCCCCGAACTTTTGCTGAAGCGAAGAGCAGGCCTTATACGGTAGCATCCGTCCAGAGCAAAGTGATACGCACGTATCATGCCGTGTGCGTGGTTGTGTAGCTTGTGATGAAGGCACTGTTACCCTTCCTAAAGATAACATACCTGTGCAGACGGCGTTAATTGCGGCAGACGTTAACTTGTGTCGACGACTACGTGCATGGGCGTATGCGCGTTGTGTGTGTGTCTCTCTGTCCTCTGTTTCCCTCTTATTTTTCTACGTCCCCTTTTACAGTTGCAGGGTAGCAAACCGTACTTTTCTGTTCTGGTTGGAATCGCCACCTCTTCTTTTCTCCATTTCGTCTCTACCTCTTGAACTAGAGAGAGAGAAAGAGGGGGGGGGGGGGGAGGCGGCGAAAGACACGGATCGAGGTTAACCACATTCTCTTGAAGCTGATAAATATTTAAAATATGTGGTACGCGAACGTTGGACGTGGTTAATCCGTCTCGAATAGTCTTTGCCGATAGTTTGGTACTCGATTCGAGAATTCGCTATTCGATGTCGTCGAACATCAGTTTCAGTTCGAGTACAAGTGATAACCTTCAGGGGAGTGTCAGCGAAGAAAGACCGGCGCAAACAGCGCCTGTCACGAACGGTACCGCTGCGGGAAGGGGGGGGGGGGGAGAGAGAGAGAGAGAGAGAGAGAGAGAGAGAGCGGCGGGTGATGCAAAAAGGTGTCACTTCCTCAGCGAAAAGCGTGGAGCAGCCACCACTTCAGATGCACAATAGCTTCCAGTCATTCAATGAGAGTGTCTCGCCTTTAAGCAGCCTACGAATTTGTTGCTTACGTTTATTTGACGAATCTCATCCCGGCCCCGCCTCTTAGAACCGATTTGCAGTGCTGTATGTTACGTTTGGCTTCCTCAAGAAACACAACCCTCCAGGCGCAAGTCGTCACGCGTTGTTTTTTTAGTATCAAATACTGCCATTTCCACGGGTCACTAGACAACTGAAAGAAGCTGTCTCACAAGCTCCTCATTTGACCGGACGCCCATTTGTGAACGACACTACAGAGTGTACCAGTTAATGTACATAACCCTGCCTTACAACACGGACTCCCCGCAAAATTTATATTTCAGTTTGTTTAGAACCGATAGAAAATTTGGGTATTCGATTCAACATTAGAAGGTTGTTTTGCTCCATTATTCGTGTTCAATCCAATTAAAAAGAAAAGGTTTGCTATTGAACAACCCTACATGCGTCTGGTTGACCTCCCTACCTTTCTTTCCTTCTTTTCCTCCTCATCCTCCTACAAGGGAAACTCGCGTGGGTATCTCAAAAGAAAGCTTCGCAGTTGGAGAAAAAGCGTCCTGGCTGTAGCTTCGTGCTATTATCGGATAAATTACAATCTTTTACCCTTCCATGAAAGAGCTACAGAATTCCGCGGATTTCTGTAGAACTGATTTGACATATTCAGGCCTCCCTACGCTCCGAGTTGTCGTCGATTGGTTCGGCCTCAGCCTGCAATCTGCCAGCCTTCTTGCTAGCTGAGATGATAGAGCGACAGGCCCGGAAAGGTGCTGGTTCGTCGTGGAGTCGATCCCAGGACCTGAGGACGAATTTATCTTCAGCACCGAAGCTTTCTTTCTGAGAAAACCGTGTGGACTTCCTTTGTAGCTTCGTGCGACCGTCGGGCGGATGACAGTTTTCCCACTCGACATCATGACGTGACAGCGTGCGCATTATATGAAATATTAAAATGTGTGCTGTAGAAGAGTTAAAAAGGAAAAGCCGGCGAGTTGGAAACTATCTGTGCTCTTGCGCAGCGCACAGACTAACAAAGGAGAAAGAAAGAAAGAAAGAAAGAAAGGAAGAAAGAAAGAAAGAAAGAAAGAAAGAAAGAAAGAAAGAAAGAAAGAAAGAAAGAAAGAAAGAAAGAAAGAAAGAAAGAAAGAAAGAAAGACGGGACCAGCACTTGTGCCGTCGTCCTCTTTCTGTTGTCTTTGATAGTTAGTGCGCTGTGCAAAAAAGAAGAGAGAAGAAAAAACATGAATAAACTACGTATGTTACTGTCGCGAAACTGCACAATGTCTATGAGAGAATGCCGTAGTGGGGGACTCCGGATTTACAGCGCGCACCACAGTCTTAGTCTTATACCCGAGCGGGATTTTTTTTTTTTTTCACATCATTCCCATGGAAACGCGGTTGCCTCGCGCCCCCGAATCGAACCCGCGATCTCGAGCTCAGCAGCTCAACGCCATGGGCACTGAACTGCCCCGGCGGGTGCTACACGAACTACATACGTGCGGGTAATGGGCGCGAAGTTACGGGATGTTTGTGCCGTCGTGCGCGCGCGCGACGTTTCCTCGCTCGTGGAAACAATCCCACGGCCGTCATTTCCCCGTAATTGCCTTCGCGTTCGTTTTTATACTTTATTTGGCGTTTCACCGAAGATGATATAGTCAGGCGCGAGGCGACGGCGGCGGCAGCGGCGATAGACTGTACACACACGCACAAAGAGAGAGAGAGAGAGAGAGAGAGAGAGAGAGAGAGAGAGAGAGAGAGAGAGAGAGAGAGAGTAGACTGGACTTCGGAAGCAGCGTGGCCCGGACTTCCGGGGGCGTGGTCTCTTGGGTGCGGAAGTGCGCGAGATCCGCACTCCTCCGGCATGTGAGCCACAGCTGCGAGTACGCGTAATTGAGTTGCCATTGCGGTCAGGCTTCACTAAGTGTGGCTTGCGCTCGTTTTTATTTATTTATTTATTTATTTACAGATACTGCAATGCCCAAAGGGATTTTAGCAGGGTGGAAGTACAATATATCAGTGTACAAATGCAGGCAACAAAAAAACAAAGGGAGATGGAGCACATGGCTTGTACATAAGATATCGGTTTTGAATAAAACACGGCAAAGAGGAAGACAGGTAATGAAGAAGGTCATATTTGAGCTTGTCACCCATTCAACAGGGGTTACCAGCAAATGAACACAACGAACGCTGAGTGTAACTTGGATATTAGTCAAGTTATTCCATTCAAGCACAGCCCTGGGGATAAAGCAGTATTTAAAACAATTATTTCTTACGTGAAACGGTTTAATAGTTAGCTGACGCCTCTGTCTTGTGGCATATCCAGAAGAAAATAGAAGAAGCATCAGAGATGTTAATATTGTGTTGTTCATTTACGAGCTGATATAAGAAATTTAGTCGGGAAACTCGATTGCGCTCTGTTAGTGCAGGCAAGTTGGCTTGCTTTAAAACTTCTGTTACTGAGGTACGGGAGAACTTATTGTAAATGAAGCGAACCGCCTTTCTCTGCACCCGTCCGAGTTTGTTTTTTTTTTTTTCTCTTTTATTTTAGTTTGCGTAAATGGAGCCCCAGATAATGGCGACATAATCTAGTACTGGTTGTTAATACTCGTTGGTAATACCCGTTGTTTCACGCTCATCATCGTGTGAAGCGGACGTATCGAAACAAAAACAAAAAAGATTATATTTGAACAACTTTAATGAATTACTTCGCCGAAACAATGGCCATACGTGTAGTGCCGTTCGACCTCGTAAGGCGCTCATAAGCGCGGTTAGCGAGTTCCCGTGAAGAGGATTTCTCAGATCCGACTGCGAGTGGAGCTCTTGATGTCTCTGGAGGCCAAGGAAGGGTGTGAACACAACGACGAATCAGCGCACCATTTATGCGAAGCTGCATTATATACAAAGCCCGTGTCACTTTTTCTCGTTGTCTATTTTCCCTAAGGCTTATTTTTTCAAGTTGTCTTTCTTCCTTCTAGACGAGAAATAGAACAAAAAAGAAAGAATGTTTTTTTTTTAATCTATTGTGGCCTTGTGTGAGAAGCGCAACAAGGTGAACCTTCTTTCTTTCTTTCTTTATTTATTTATTTATTTATTTATTTATTTATTTATTTATTTATTTATTTCACTGAATTCTTAGCATTCTCATCGTTCCTGAAAGTTCTGAAATACATGTTGCCGATATAACGTCACCATTAAGATGCATTATTGGCAGCATTAGGAAAAACCGAGCACGCCATTTTCCCCCCCCAACTTTCCCTCGTACCACCTAAAGTGCTTTGAGACGCTTTGTTAAACTTCCCCCGCCTTCGCGATCGGCCCACTTTCCCCAGTCTTTTCCTCTCACCAGCTATAGCGCTTTGATACGCAGTGTGACATCGTTTTTCCTCGCGAGCTTCTTCATTTCGTTATCGATACAATGTATTTTGTCTTTACCCGTCTATTTGATTTGCAAACGTGTGCGGAAGACAGCCGCAGCTGTGCGTGTACCGCAGTTATTCGCGCACAAGTTCCAACCTGCAGCCCTGCCAACGATACACGCGTTAACGGCGCCCCTCTTCTGCAGCACCGATACTGCGATAGAGGAATGCCGTCATTCCGCCATTAGGTAACTAATCTTTCGCGCGGGGATGCTCGCAGCCGCGTCCAGCGTGGCCAAATGTCCGCAGTTTCTCGTTGGCATCGTCCCGACCGAGAACGCCGCTTCTGGGCGCACTTGCACAGCCGCAGAACGCGCGCGCCCCTAATTCGTAGGCGGCCACTTCCGGCCACTTCCAGCGCTTTCCTCGGAACGCTTCCTTGGGACAAGGGGGGTGTTGCCTCGGGCGATGCTCGATTCCTGCGTAGACTAACTCTATACGTGTGCTGTGCATTTGTCGTGCAGTGTGCATTTCATTTTCATCATACCCATCTGGAGTAGCGCACGCCTAGCAAACATGTCCAGGATTATTTAAGGAGTCTCTCTCTCTCTCTCTCTCTCTCTCTCTCTCTCTCTCTCTCTCTCTCTCTCTCTGTCTCTCTGTCTCTCTCTCAAGGGGAGCCACATATACAGTAACTCATTTCCTGCATAGCCGCGCCTCCATCGCGACGCTACGGCGCCCGTCAGGTCCCGTCTCTGACGTCGGAGTCGACAGGAGAACGAAATCCTTCGGGGAAGGACAGCGCGCTCCCAGCAAGAAGTTACGCCTCTAGCCGTGTACTCCGCGGTGGAGGGAAGGAAAAGAGGTAAACAATGAGTAATTACAGCTACTGTCTACGTATGCTGCCTACGCCATGCACAGTAACTATATAGGAGAGGGAAGAGGCGAAGCACACGGCAAGCCGGTCTACTCAAATGCCGGAGTCCAAGCCGAAGCCCTTCAGTGAATGACGCAAACGCACTGACGACCTCGAAACTAAATTTACAACCCTGCCTGGAGCACCACAATTCAAAGTGCTCCGACAGCCTCTGGTTTACCTTGATTGGCGATAGAAGTAAACACTTACGTGTCGATCCTATGTACGAAATGAGCGTGACCAAGAATATATGCGGTCCACACTCACAACGGCACCGAACGACTCTCAGCGTGGGAAACACACTTCGCGTGAAGTGCACATATGCAAACGGATGGACTGCACACCTGTAGCCTGAGAAGACAATGCGGGAGACTCTCACTTTAGCGTTGGATGCAGAGCGGTATAGCCCCCAAGGTATATATGTACACCCGGCCACAAAATATTACGGACCATGAAATTTGAGAAAAATCTGAATATCTCCGCAAGCTCGCAACGCAGCCTAGTATTTGCATTTCAGGCCTCGACTATAATATGCTAACAACATTGTCGTATACAGTTTTACTGGCTATTGCTACAGGCTTCTTTGGAATTAAACGTTTTCTGAGATCCCGTGGTCCGCAAACTTCTGTGGCCGGGAGTACATATAGGGTGTCCCGGCTTACTTTAGCCAAGCTGTTCAACGAAACAGAAGATTGAAAAAGCACGGTGCAAGACACGATTTTAAGACCTATGGTATGCGGTCGTCAGAGGTCTGAAGACAGAACACCGTAGGTATCATAAGTGAACCTCGCACGATTTTTTGTTGTTGTTGTAGTTGTTGAACAGATTCGCTAAAGTTGGCTTGGTATATGGTCCCCATGTAACGTTAGTCAAGCTGTTCAACGAAAAAAAAAATTGATTTAAAGACACGTTGCTATATGTAAGTATAAAACTTACGATGTTTAGTCGTCAGACCACTGACGACCGCAAATGGCAGGTTTAATAATTGTAACTTGCACCATGTCCTTTTTATTATGAGTTTTCTTTGAATAGCTTGGCTAAAGTTAACCGGGACACATGCGGAGTCTCTGAAGATGGCTTCGGCGATTCTCCGAGTTCTGTATATATATATATATATATATATATATATATATATATATATATATATATATAATGGAAATGAATAAATGAATAATAGGAAAGGTTGGCGCCTGTATGGAGGCATCGGCTAGTCCTTGTCCCATAGCAAAGGAAGCAAACGTGCGCAACAATATATAATAATGTCCCAAAATATGGCGGTCGGTTAGAACACCAGATGTATAAAAACGACGATACAGTCCAACATTGCGTGAATCGCAAAGTACGTGCATGCGTATACGGTACACATGCGCACACATAAAGTCAGATATCTTGAATGGCCAAAACACAGAACACAAGCAATCGCGCTGCAAAGCACGGAACACCGAGTAATTGCACACAGCCGAGGAGCCTCTCCGTGTCTTTCCGTAGCCTCCCTATTGAAGATCAAGCAAATACAGTGTGTCGTGGGCACACGAGTGGCACGCGCGTATAATGGCGCACGTCGCCGTCAAACACGCTGCCAACATACGCGTCGACGACGCCACCCCTGCGCTGCCGACAACCGCGCACATCTTGCACGACGTGCAGCACGACCAGCCCAACGGGCATGGCTCTCAACTTCCCGTCATCGTGACCTTGTTCGCCGCCTAGAAGAGAGAGAGCGTAAACAAAAGAGAAAAAAAATTGATAAAAGAAAGCACGGAGACGGCAACGACCCGTTTTGCCTCTTGGGTTGCGTGCGCGTTTGTTTGTGTTTATCGCAAATACAGCGGCCGCCGTTTCGTTGCTGCAGCAGACGGCCGTCTAATGGCGCCTGCTGACCGATTTCCGCGCATTTTTAGAATCAAAACAAGCACAGACGCGAGAGTGCAACCGGAAGATAGGGTTGTTGATCCGCGCCGGCGTCGGGGCGGCCCGTTGTGTGGGGAAGTGCACGAAAGAAAGTAGGCAGAATCACCAAAGTTTCCTGGCACGCAGGGCACGGCCGGGCCGTTGGGAGCTGTGCGTCCCACTTGGCTGAAAGCGGGCGTGCACGCATGCGCCTCGATGCGGCGTCTGCGGCAAGAGCGTGCCGCGGTGTCAAAGGGCTAATATATGCACACAAACCGTCCCTACCCCTTGTAGGGCGCAATAAACATCGGGCTGGAAATGGACTTCCGCGTCGCGAGTGCCACGCTGATTAATATTGTAGCGGGTTACGTAAAGCCCCGACGTAACTGGGTGCAGGAAGCATTCACGAGACGCAGGCACGTCCTTGAAGTCTGTATGCAGTGGGCATGTGCCCATTGTATACAGTGGGCACAGTGTAATACAGTGGGCATTCAGTTTCAAGTTAACTTGCACCATGTCGTTGAACATTAGATGCAGCTGTTTTACTCGACGTCGTTCGCTGCTGTAATCTGTGCATGCGTGAGTGCCTGTGCAAACTTTCATGCCAGAAATAAAACTAGAGTGGTTACGGCGTTAACCGCCTAGCACCATCGAATTTTTCGACGATCCGATCCAATCCAATTCTTGCCGCGAGCTACGCTGTCTAACAATTTTCTTTTTTGTGACGTTTACCTAATTCACGTAACTTTATTACGGCCTGGTTAACTTCCTTCGTAATCCCAACTATGGGGTCTTGAAGCTACGTGGCTGCACTACGGGACAATGATTTTATTCACGCTTTCTTAGCAGTCGTTTTCCTGTAAGGAACGCTCAGACCCGCACGGCTTTCGTGTCATAAAAGCGCAGAGACACACGGCATCAAATTCAAATTTAGTTAGTTAGTTAGTTAGTTAGTTAGTTAGTTAGTTAGTTAGTTAGTTAGTTAGTTAGTTAGTTAGTTAGTTAGTTAGTTAGTTAGTTAGTTAGTTAGTTAGTTAGTTAGCAAAGGCGTGAAGTTACCTAACAGCGGCCATCTTTATTTAGCCCGAAGATGGGAAGCGTTGAAAGAGAATGAGGTACCAGAACGAGAGCGGTGTTGCGCTTTCGCACGCGGTGCATTCATTTCCGCTCTCCGGGCTGTACCTGGCAAGTCGTATGTGTAATAACATTGCTCCCGACCGAGTGTCCGCAGGCCAGGAAAGGACGTTCGGCCGGGAGTGAGAACCTGAATCAAGAGCCGCCCACATAATCTGGACAATACTTCCTCAGTCACTCGTTGCCTCGCTCCTTCCCCAGCGATAATTAACCGCAAGGGCACGCCCCGCAGCGCGACTTGGAAAGACGCCCGGCATGTCTGGAGATAACTGAATGCGCAACGTTATCAGTAAAACAGAGACCGCTCCTGCAGAGCCGGAAAGTGGTATATCCTCGAACGAGCGGATAGCCTTGTACGTCCGAAATCTTGCATTCGCTTGCGCCATGCCGCCCTTGCATATCCATGAATGACGCCATATACAACGTGCGGCTTCGTACAACGGCGTACAAACGAGTAAATGTGTCGGTGGCCTGTATAGCCTTGTACGTTGAGTATCTCGTGTTAGTTTCTGCTCGCGTGCCTTATCTTCTCACTAAGGAAGCCGGATGAGCAAGAGGAGAACGAGGTACAAGCGGGAGCCAACGTTTCGACAAGTGGACTTGTCTTTTCTTTTTTCTTTTTTTAAGGCAGAATGAAGAAGGAAGTTACGAAAAGTGTACCGTAAACCGGCATCGTGCGATCGGGTTAGTAACTATAGATACCCTTGGATAACCCATCTCACCGCTCCCTGCCAGCTTTCAACGCGTTCACCAAGCGGTAGTTAATGACGTACACGGGCGATCGTGACATCGGTGCTCAGTTCCACTGAATGGCTGCAGTGAGACACAAGCTATCCAGTTGCCATCATCCAATCAGAACTAGCGCGTACCAGCCACACTTCCTTCCTCCGATAAGTAAGCATCCGCATCTACCGATCTCATTTCCTGTCGAGTAGTGAACCAGAAGATACTGAAGAACGCGTGGCGTAAAGTCAAAATAGGTCGCAGACTTCGGGGTTACAAAAAGTAAACACAACTACAGGTGTTTGTGGACACTTGGCAGACTCAGTGGGTGCCCTTGGAGCAACAAGGCCGCGACAGCGTTGAGCCCCAAGTCCGCTGGCATGGATCACGGGCGGAGAGCCGTCGTCACACTGAGCGGTGCCGTGATCTCCATTCACGAGAAAACAATGCCCGAGGAACGCGTTCCGACAAGCCGATCCGGCGGGCGCGCTGCATGTAGGGTTTCTTCAAAAATGGGGATTTCTGCCAAGAAAACCCTATGCATTCATGTCTGACCATAAAATACAAGCACACCGATGACCCGCTCGATTACCGAAATCACTGTTACCGTCCTTGACTGCCAGTCATGCTGCCACGTGACAGACCCGTCAGTGGATGTCTTGTGTTAAGAGCACCAAACACTGCACGAGCGAATGGACGGTCTGAATATAGTGAGCTTAACAAACAGATATGCCGCGCAAGCAAAGTAATCAGCTCTATAGAATAACTTGCACGGTCGTAACCCCGAAGCACACTGCGCTAATCCGCTGAAGTAGTCTTCGCGCACCTACCATTGGCTAAGGTATTACGGAGAAAGCGCAGTTCGCACGTGACATCCGAGATCGCAGGCGAGCTAGAGCCAGTGTGAGGGCCTCTGTGTCACTCGTAGAAGTTGCTCTGCCAGCCGACACCTAGGAAGTTACTCGTTTTCTCTGATGTCAGCCGTGCGCAAGTGAAACGCGTACGTTCAGCACCCCAACGCGGTAATGGTGTACATAGGCGCCGACTATATGGGGAGGCTCCGGGGCCCGAACCCCCTCCAGAGCTTTCAGGAGGAAGCCCCCTTCCCCCTGGCTATGCCAAAGGCTACACCCCTCACCGCCCTCCCCCCCCCCCCCCCCCCCGCACACACACCTAAAATGTGATTACCAGAATTTTGTCACCCGCATGATTTGAGGTTTCGTTTTACTCGCCTCGACCTTTCCACTTAAAACTATATTGTGGCTAATAGCTTACTGCATCATTGTTGGCGCGAACGTGCACGGCTTTCAATTCGTGCTTTCCCTTTATTTCTGCAAATCACCACAATAGGAGGACAAGCGCATTAGAAGCCCCCACTGGCGGCGGCTGCCTCATTCGTATTTTCTCACTTCAACATTGTTTTAAATTTCTGCTGTAAACACCATGCACACATATATATTTAATTATGCGCGCAGGATGAAGTTCACTATATTTTTAAAAGAGGAGAAGGCAGCCACGAAGGAGAAGAAACTTTGTTAAAGAATGGCCCGGCAGTTTTTGTTGTGGTGGCCTCAGGTGGCGGCTCGAAGTCCTTGGACTTCGAGGCTTCGGCTTGCCAGACGGCCCAGAGCTGGTCTGCCAACTCTGAACTTTTGAGAGACGCCTCCCAGCGGCATCCAACTAACAACTATTTCTAGAGGTATGGATAGCCTACGCCTAGAGAATGAATATGGTGTATGTTCCCCTCGCTTCAAATTGCTTTGCGTGCTTTTCTGACCCTGTTAAAAACCTGCAGACCTCAGTGACCCCTTCGTCAGAGTCTTTTACCAACGGCGTGTGAAATGCACGTGAATAATATATGTCTCTGTATTGCTTTTCTTTCCAGTAAGCAATGCTAACGACTCATGAAAAAAAGCTCTTCTAATAATTTACATTTATTAGGGATGGAAACATCGCCATTTGTACGCGAAGGCCATAATTATATGCAGGGCGTCCCAATTAACTGTCTTTCCACAAGATTTAAAAAGAAGAAGAGCAATTTCGTTACACGAAGAAAGCCTGTTGCATTTTGTTTCCGGTACAGTCGAGTGGCTGCCAATACTTTTTTCATTACTGAGATTTAATTAGGTAATTGTAATTAACTATCTAACTCGAGACGTACTATTCTAGTTATCAGTCTGAGGCATATGTAGGTACATTTAATTGCGGTATTTTCAGCGACGTACTAGTTGCACGCTTCTCGATTTAGATAATTAATTATAATTATCAAATTAAGCCTCAGTAAGTAAAAAAATTACTGGCGGCTGCTCTATTGTACTGGAAACAATATAGAGTATGTTTCCTTCGAGTAACACAATTGCTCTTTCTTTTAAGTCTTGGTGCATGATAATTGGAACTCCCTGTATAGTTCACTTAGTAACCCTGAATGAGGCCAAGACGGATTCACTCGAAATCAGAATCAACAGCAGTCATGCGCAGCAGCGCTTATACTCGGACTCACAGAAAAAACAGAGAGAGAGAGAGAGAGAGAGAGAGAGAGAGAGAGAGAGATGCTACAATTTCTCCGGAAAGGCGAAGCAGTATTGGTGAGGTGATAGCGAAGCATAAAAAAATTTCACGAATGAAGACTACGCCACCGAGAGACGCCAGATTCTTGGCGGTGCGAAGATTCAGGCTGCGAAACTGAATCGTCTCCTACTACGAGGTCTTGTACATACTCATACAAGGCCGTCACTTCAGTGAACAATTCTTCGTGGTCACACAAAGTTTCTTCATATATATATATATATATATATATATATATATATATATATATATATATATATATATGAGTTTCGAAAAGCTGGTCGGGCCCCAGCCCCCGCCGGAAAAACTAAAGCTTTCCGTCTATGAATATTGACGATATGTCACCTGGTCGCCAATTGAGTGCTTTGGTTTGGAAGCGCTTGCGACAAGGTCGTTAACCAGTGGCCTTCCTCAACAAAAACCGTGCATCGGCAGTTAGTCTAATACGTGACAAACATCTGAGCACATATCTAATATTTGTTTGTTTGTTTGTTTGTTTGTTTGTTTGTCTGTTTGTTTGTTTGTTTGTTTGTTTGTTTGTTTGTTTGTTTGTTTGTCGTCTCCAGCTTACTTTACAGCTCCCTTGCAATGAAATCGCGCATCGAGGCTGCATGCAAAACTCGTGCGCGTAACTCTACAGCGAAACCGCATTGAGGAAAAAAATTATCTCTCCCAGTCGTGTCCGATGTCATTGGAGATTGCGCGCGAGGCCTTCGCGAAGGGTAAGGACGGAAGCGCAGTGTGTTCCCTCGTGCGCGCGCAATGCGGCGGCGTGCAATTCACGGCTCAAGGAGACAGCCGTTACGCGCGCAGCGATGAACGAAGAGACCGAGGCTAATCGCTACGAACGAGTATTAACGTGCTTGTACGTTGGCGATAGGATCGGGCCTTGAAGCTAAAGATAGCGCTTGCGGCGAAAAGGCTGTGCAAGCACTTGTGCGAGATAAAATGGAAAAGGTAGGGGTTGGGGTTGAGGAAGAATTCAGAGGCGTTAAATAGTGAGGCCGACATCCTCGTATCACTGTCGTTTGCCTCGTTATTTGCTTAGACACCGGTTTGCTGCTCAATTCTTCGGACGAGCGAATGTTGATTTATTTGGATGAAATTAGAAATGTGGCACCTATTATATCACCGCCTTTTCCACAAACAACAAATTGTTCAATGATCAAACGGACGTGAGGTACTGTGATAACCGTTCTGGCAATAAAAAACTTCTCGCAAACGTGTCTCAAGAGCCAACATAAAAAAATTTAGTTAATCCCTCCTTTCAGAGGAATTGGTCATAATACGAAAGTGAAAAGTGCATTCTAAGAAGCAGTGGTAGCTTCGTTGGAAATTCGCAAATACGGGTCCATAAATGTGCGTGGTCTGTTATGAATTATACGGTTTCGCTCGAAGAGCGAAGCAACGGCAGCGATAGCAAGCCCGCGAGGTTTCCGCTGCCGCGCAGCGTAATGCCGCGTTCAGACTACAGTCGCATCCGCTGTAAGTGGCGTATTTATTGCAATTTGCGCAACTGCTGGAACGAGTGTTCCGGAGGCTACGCGTCCCAGGCATGCCCGGCGCAACGGCTAGTGCGTATGTTGCGTATTTGGCGAACACATAGATGGCAAAACTGCATGCGTCGCGAGAGCTGCATCGCGCGCGCCCGCCCGTACGCACCCCGAGGTGAAAGGTGAGTAGCCGCGGCGCCAATAGGTGACCGTTTTCGGGGACCGTTGTCTAAAAAAATTGGAGGACGCTTAAGCTTCGCCTTCAAGAGTGGAACGCGACAGCGTTCCCGTCGACCCGCCAAGGGGTGTAAGAGAATGGGCTATACGGCGCAGCGACTACGCGCCCCGCATCGGACGCGGTGAGCGTCGAGCAACGCAGCGTTCGGCGCGACAACGAAATGTGCGCCTGAGCAAGCGACGCACGCCTGAGCCTGAGAAACAGCTCGTTTCTAAGGCAACACCGCGTTCACTAGAGGCGCTTTTGTACCGCTTTGAAGCATCGAACTCGTGGCCCAGAAAGAACCGCCCTATTGGTTGCCGCTGTTCGATGAGTTGGCTAAATTCAAGCGATTTTAATTTTAGAGAGTCAGCATAAGCTAAGCGGATTCTCTTTTCACAATGTATTCGCATGGCATTTCTGTAACGAGGAAATAAAGAAAAAGAAACTCGTGGCTCAGTGGTAACGTCTCCGTTTCACACTCCGCGAGACCCTGGTTCGATTCCCACCCAGCCCATCTTGCAAGTTGTTTTTTATTCATGAAGTGCCTGCTGGGATTTATCGCTCACGGCCAACGCCGCCGACACCGACGCCGACGACACCGGCTTTTCTGCGACACCAGCTCCTTAACGCTATCGCGTTAAAAGCGCCGCAACATGCTAGGAACGCGATCGCGCGTACTACGTGCCGGCGCGCGAAAGCTCGCGTTTGCCTCACCTCGCGAGTAATGGAAATGTTAACCTACATACAAGACGCGCGCCAGCGCGCCCCTACTTTCCCTCGCTATTTTCGCCTTGGTAGACATCGTTTCCGTGGTTTCTTTTTTCTTTGTTTTTCTTTCCAGAGCACCGATATTTGACGGGGGGAGATATCTGAGCTCGCGCCGCGCTTCGACGCGTACGATCTGTCCTGCATCATCTGCTCATGCGTGAGGCGGCAAGCGTAAGCTTGGCATTCAGACCGCAAGACAACTCCAAGCACTACTATCTTCATTACTCTTGTAGGTGATCAGGCTGCCGCCCACGTTGTCTGCGAAATTATTCAGTGAGAAAACGAATGAAACCTAAACATTCTCTATGCAACAACATCCCCATCGCAACAAATATACGTCACCAGTGAGCCAAACTTTTCTGCGCCTACGTTCTAGAGGTGGGCGAATACCAATTTCTTCGAATACGAATCGAATACGATTAGTAAGTATTGAATATCGAACCGAATAGTACGTCACACAAAAGAATTGACTAACCATTCTCCTATCGGAAAATGGGGGTAAGCGAAGCTTGTCCTGTGCGCACCTGACCTCCTTCGTTACGGTTAAGTAAACTTCAGGTATAACGGTGCCGGATTGCTTCGGCCTCCCGCTCCCTCAGCTCAGGATTGTCTTCTCGTTGCTGTCGGATCGCCTGGGCTCGCGCGGCTCTAACAGCTGGATCGGCGCACCGACGGCGAGCCCTTTTACGGGCGAGTTCTCGCAGCCGCTCGTCGAACACTGCCCGTTCCTCGGGGGAAAGCGTGACGCGTGGCTGCCCCATCCGTTTTCCGAGAATGAACTGAACGGAAGCGAAGCCGGCGGCAGCGCGCGCAAATTCCTTTCCTGCCATTTCCGTCCCCGGCGGAAGCGAAACGGCTCTGATTGGCTGCGCAGGTGGCGTGAGCGCGCGCCTAGGCAGCTGGAATCTTTGCTAATGACTCACGCTCCGGCTCCGGCGCAGCTGTCAACTCATCAAACCACCGTTTCCCGTAGCTGCTCTGCTCTGGGAGGAACTTCTTTTTTTTGCGTGACCACGACAACGTCACTTGCGAGCCAATACAAGCTTCGCTTAAAAATCCATATACGCGTTTATAGCAGCAATATTTGTTTCTACATAAGTAGGTACCACGCCTGAACTGACAACTTCAAGAGACAGCTATCAGGAACAAAAAATCAGTTTTAAAAACAAGTACACTAACAGCTGTCAGTCAAAAGCTGCATGGATAGCTTCTCAAATCTGTAAAGCGTGGTTGCAAACAGGCTTTACAATACTGATTGGCTGCTATAGAATGGAGTACCGCAATAAAACGCTAAATAAATGGTGTAGTAATGGAATGGAAAAGTAAAGGAATCGAAAAATAAAGAAATAGTAATGGAAGAAGAAAAAAAGAAAGAAGCTATTCAAGGGCTTGTATGCTGTAGAAAAAGTTCCCGTTGTAAGGAAAACATCATCGGTCGTAGCGTAAAGGATAAATATCATACTTGGCTAACCTGCCGAATGACAGAGTAGACGCAAAACTTACACTTCGTCATGTAGGCTTCCGCCACGAAGCTGAATACAAAACTTGCATAATCAATTTTGTTTTGTTCATTGTATTCCTTCGAAAACTTTTGTCGTCGTTTCAGTTCTGATAATTTACGATACTTTTTGTCAGATGGAAAACAGCAACAAGCACCTAACAGTCGGTTATCACGAAATATTTGGTCAGTTTTGAATATTAGAAATTACAGAATAGTTCATTTTCGAATACGAACAGTGAATGGGTGATATTCGATTCGCTTCCGAAACTTCGAATATCCGCCCACCCCTACTACTATCCTAACCATTAGGCAGGCACAGTTTCTGCGATTAGGCGCCATGTCAATCAGTCCAACACTATGTCTTTCTGTTCCAGAGTGCAGCTTCGTAGTGCTGCATTTCATTCGACACTCTCGTACATAATGCGCAATGTAATTCGCTCAGTGCATTCTTCAGGGTAGACGGGATAGCGTCGCTTCAGGGTAACCAGTCACGATGCTCGCAGTCTTCAAAAGCTCGGCGGATTCTTGGCCACGCGCAGTAAGCCGTAGTAGCGCGGCTTAGGCGATAAGAGCATAACGCCGTGCTGCTGAATGGCGACGCTTACTTGTCGTTGTCGAAGGGCATCGATCGGGTGCGGATGTGCGAGCCGGTGTGGCCGGAACGGATGTGACGATGCGGAGACATTCGGCTGGTGCCACGCCTCCTCCGTTTCCTTCCTGCTGCGCTTATCTTTGAACAGACGCACAGTGATGGGTTTGTTTACCTTGGAGAAAGGGGAAACGACAAGCGTGCAAGACTGAAAGATAGCAAGACAGCGGTGCGCATTGCCGAGCAAACGGGTGTAGCCAATATCCTGGTCAAATTTTAAAAAGATAGTGGACAAAACAACCAGTAGTGAATAAGAGTCGCAGGAAGGGAAACGCAGTCGAGGACCACAGGGGATTATGGGTAGTGCGTTGCGATCAGGAAATTTGTAGGCGTACAATGTAGTAAGCTGATACAAAACAGGGCTGTACGGAGATCGCTGGGAGATTGCGTATCGCGGACGCCGTAGTATAGACGCCTTTGGCGGACGCCGTAGGGACGCGTTGGCAGCGCTCGCGTGTCGTGTACGGTTTGGCACTACATTACTGGCCTTCCCGCTTTCATCTGGTGTTTGTGATGGCAGAGCCACGCATATTCGCCTTCTTTTTTCAAACGCGCCTCTGACGTCTTGTTGTTTGCGCTTGCTCGAGAAAACAGACGGCACAGAGGCTTGAGGCGTTGCCTTTTCAATGACACCCCGAGGCTTTGCGATCGCTCGCAATGGGCAGGAAGCAGTGCGGTAGGTTAACGTGACGCGATATCCGGTTTTGCGGAGCATTCAGAGAACGCCGCTAAGTGCGGCTATTTGAGAAATATTCCTTAAAATAATTACTTTTCGCTCATTTCTGCTCACAATGAGCGTTGTTTTGGTCACTCTCGGTGCGATAGCTGTCATTGGAGCCAAAACATTGGAGACAATTTTTTTTTTATTCTGTATCCCTTTAATCAAGGTTAGTTCAGCGATTTTCAAGACATACAGTCAAACAGTGATATCACAAACAATCTCAGCAAGCGCAGGATGCTTTTCATTAAGGATAGTCCTGTGTTACAGTTTTATCATTCAAAATCGTTGCGTTTTCGGCGAGTTGGTTGTACATGCATGGTTCTTATTAGACTTTAGCGCGCACAAAGACAGGACGTCGAACGGAGAAGGGACACACAATGGACACACAATGATGTGTGTCCCTTCTTCGTTCGACGTCTTGTCTCTGTGCGCGCAAAATACTCATAAGAACCATTTACAGTTTTATCGGCCAGCTTATTTCAATCTACTGTGTTTCTAGGGAAAAAAATAAATACTTGAAGTATCTGACACGTGTAGTAAATGGAGTTACAGCTAGCGAGTGTCTGCGTCTGATAGTTCAATCTGTTGTATATATGAGAAGGTGAGATGCGTTGATGTTGTAGTGGTCATTTATTAGCTGGAAAAAGAATTTTAAACGACATACACAATTTCTATCAGTTACAGAAGGCAAGCCGCTCTTAGATAAAAAGTTAGTAATTGAAGTACGCCCGTATGATAGATGAATCGAAATTTTTTTTTTTTTTGTAAGCTTTCTAGTTTCCCAACATCGCTTTCAGTGAACGGGGCCCATATACTTACAGCAAGTTCTAAAACGGGGCGGACGATTGTTCTGTAAGCCAATAGACGTACTGTTGGTGTGGATGATTCTAATACGCGTGTCAGAAAAAAAAAAGAACTTGCGGCAGCAGTTTGCTATTACTCTGTCAGAGTGCCTTGGCCAGGAAAGATCCTTTGTTATGTACAAGCCAAAGTATATACATTGTACTTTGGAAGAACTTGTTGGGCGAGTTGGGGCCTATTAGCAAACATGTTCGTTTTTTATGTGTGCTAACAGACGACCACATAGAGAGAGCAAACAAGGCGCTACCTCTGACGAAAAAACGTTTTCAGCGCCATATCGATATAGTAGTGCGTGCGTGCGCGCGTGTGTGCGTGCGTGCGTGTGTGTGTGTGTGTGTGTGTGTGTGTGTGTGTGTGTGTGTGTGTGTGTGTGTGTGTGTGTGTGTGTGTGTGTGTGTGTGTGTGTGTGTGTGTGTGTGTGTGTGTGTGTGTGTGTGTGTGTGTGTGTGTGTGTGTGTGTGTGTGTGTGTTTTAATGCTATCCGCATATATACTCTTCTTTGAAAATTAATGCGCGTTTGCCATTGTTTACACCATTCAACTGCCGTATTAATGTCCCTGTTTAACCTTAACCTGAGCTGTTTATCTCTTACTGCAGATATCATCTGCCCATACGTACTGCGACGTACAGCAGATTTAACGCCCTGAAGTGCTGCTTTTGAGCCACGAAACAGGACCCATTTCTCTGCTGGTTGGCCAGTGACATTTCATCAGACACTCAAACGTGCCGCTGCGAAATATATCAAGACAAGGCCCGCGGGAAATAGGCCCTCACCGCGGGACAGGCAAGCGGTAATTTCTAGCCACCGAGCGCGCCACAGTAGAGCGGAGAGCAGGTGGCAAGGGTCGATCGGACGAAGCGTCAAATATAATGGGGCACTATAACGTAAAACTATTCCGAACTTTCTCATTCCAATTCTGCAATCAGCCCTCCACGATTGGTCAAAACTTTTTTGGACCACCCCCACCTAACCTGTGTGTCACGCGACGTCACTAAAACCGTGATAGCTCCCCATCTGATATGACCTGTACACACTGATTATGCATGATTTGGTCGAACAAAAGAAAAAATAGTTATTTCTTATTCGGCCCCTTTTCGCCATTAGCTTTCAGCTATTGGTCAAAGGTTTTTGGGCTGCACCCGCTTCACCTCCCTGTCACGCGACGTCACAACACCGCAAAAACTCACGCGTCAAAGTGACGTGTGCGCGATAATGTTGCGTTAATATGCCAAATAAAACTGAATATACTTCTGAATAGCCTCAGGCTGCCCCGTTCCGAAAGGAATAAAAGATGGCTGCCACCGATCGCTCAGGCACTGGCGACTCGCAACTGCCGGAGAGCATGGGTTTAATTGCGTGTAGTAATTAGAACTTTTTGCGTGGCCGTGTAACGTTTTCTAGCACTTTCGGCACGTTTACGAACTCGTTCTGCCAAATCCTATTTGTTGAGGATCCGTTTTAGCGTCATTCTTAAGCTTTCGTTGCATGCCGCCGCGATTTTCGACGAGCCACCACAAACTAAATTAGGCAAAGCGGACCATCCGCGGACGCCGGCACCACCCTCTTCATCCGATTATCGATTTCCAGTGCAGTGGCTCGGCCCCCATAGAATCCCTCTCCACTTGAGCGTGCTCCTCACCTCTTGTCAGCCATTTAGATAAAACAAGCCGTTCATTGTAGGCAATGTTATTCGTTTTTCAAAGCAAACAGAAGTGACTTCCTATGAACGAGGAGGGCGTTTGATTGGTCTATTCAGACAATTCTGCGGGTCACCGCCCGTTCCTTGAGTCGGCGGTTATGCAAATTTGACGTCAGGAGGTTGTAATAAAAACATATTGGAATAGTTTTACGTTATAGGGCCCTTGAATGCGAAAGCCTTAGGACTTGTCTAAGTTATCACGTTAAAACGAAAACTACGCCTTAATCCACCTTGCTTTAATTTTTGCAACCTTTATTCCACCTTCCTCTAATTTGTACTAACCTTAATCCACCTTAATCCATTTTAACCCACCTTAATCCAATTTTGGAAGTGCGCCACGGTGTCCGTCTGACGCCGTGGCGGTTATCCGTGAGATTTCGCAATGCAAACCGCAGTAGTTCCAGCGGCGGGAACGTGACGTTATCACTTGTTCACGTGGGTTTTCTCGCCATCCGA
Source organism: Dermacentor variabilis (assembly GCF_050947875.1). Classification (NCBI taxonomy): domain Eukaryota; kingdom Metazoa; phylum Arthropoda; class Arachnida; order Ixodida; family Ixodidae; genus Dermacentor; species Dermacentor variabilis. The sequence goes on along the minus strand of NC_134573.1, from coordinate 169,657,726 downwards.
TGTTAACAGCAGACGCTCACCGGATTTTCCGCTTCATCATCATCGTTATCATCATCATAATCATCATCCTATTTTAAGTCCACTGCAGGACGAAGGCCTCCTCCGGCGAGTGAAGAGGGACGTAGTGGCCGAATACTGCACCGGGGAGGCCAATTCCTGTTCTGGCGAGGGAGTGCCTTTGTTGAAGCTTAGTGGGCCTTCCTCATTGGATTAGTACAGCCCCACTGGTTCTCGACGTTTTGCCAGGACGTTTTGCCACTCCAGCCTTCATGGTGCACATAAGGATTTCGCCTTAATAAGAGCTTCCACGCACCGAACGTTGTTTTAAAAGGTCCGGCAACCTTGTAGGGCCTACTTCCCAAGAGCCAACGAGCAGATAGGCTCCATTGGGAGGGACGGGCGGGGCCGGAGGAGGTTGACTTGCCGAGGCTTGACTTGCCTGATGTCATGCTCCTTCCTAGTCTTTTTTCCTTCATGGCCAAGCAGCGTACTGGATGATGATGCAAGATGCACTCAGAGAGGCACTGTTCGTGCTGAGAAATTGCTGGCAACTATTGCAAGGCCTACTCCGCCTACTGAAAATATCCTCCTTTTGTAATACCTCTAACGACGCCCTTATTTGCTCGCATTAGGCCACCGCTGGATTTGTCACAATGCAATAAGAAAACGTTACTGCTAACTTAATTAATTGTTTAATCGGCCAATAAGAGCACGTTTCATATCAGGAGGATTGGCGTTAAGAAAACGTAGAAAGACTACAGCAAGCGTCCGGTTCTTCATTACGTATTCACAGTGTGTGAAAAAGAACGTTATGTGCGCAAAAGGAAGCAACAATGGCAATAGCGCATATATCGCGTGTTAAACGTCCGCCCAATTTCGATAGCATATGTAAGCTTACTCGAAGTGAGAGGGCGGGAGAACGTTTATAGTTAACCTAAATCAAGGTGGTAAGCTGACACAATTACTGGGCTTATACGGCTTGCGTAACTTTTACGGAACAAATCAACAATATGCGGTGAGAGCTGTGAGAAGGTATATTTTAACAAACAAGTTCTGATTCGCTCGCGCAGTGTCCGATTGAATGCGCTTGAAACCGTGCTCGTAACTCGTTGCGGACGCTCTCTGAGCATCCTCTTCTGTGCATTTAGAACGTCGCCGTTCGTGCCCTGGTGATCGCGGAAGCGGCACCGCATTACGACTACCCAAAACCGGAAGAATTATAACGCGCACACTGCACTGCATTTCTAGGTCTTATAGAGTTTTTCTAGGTACCGACTGATCTTGGTGCTTGACGCGTCGTCTGTCCACGTGTGTGCCACATCGAGTGTGCCTAGGAAAACGCTTTCGCTTCTTCCGCAGTGTCGCCACCTTTGCGTTTCTGCAGATTGCGAGACGCTAGTGTGAAGTGGTGAGGCCACAAAACGTTTGCCGACTCTTACCTCAGAAGCAACTTGCAGGAGTGCCGAATGTACGAGGAGTACACAGACAACACCCTTGCTCAACGGAGTATAGTTCCGGGAGTAACCACCTGAATATTGTGCAGGATTAGAGAGATTTATTTCTGCTTTGTACATGATACGTTGCAGCAATACGTGACGTGTTCGGCCCTTTGCGCATGTAGGTCGTATACCGCGAATTACTGTGGCGGTTGCCACGGGCAACCGTAATGTCCGCCCTAACCGCGATTACGTATAGCAACATGGCGGCGCCCATACAGCCCAGACCGCCAGTTTCAATCCTAATTCGCGCTTGTTACTGGTTCCCCGCCCTGACAGAAAGAAATAAGTGATAAGATTCTGTCGTCGCTTAGTGTCATATCAAGCTGAAGTAAAACATGAGGCATGTTTTTATCGTTATTCTTGAGATTCGCTGTTTGGTTTAACGCTGCCAGGGCTATACAGAGGAGGGGCCGAGCCGTAAAAGTAGTTTGATTCCCAGTTAGCAGATGGCGCCGCAGCATTAGCACTGATCATGCGACAACGATGCGGAACGTTATAAAGGCCTACTTGTTCACTGCATCACAAATTTACTGCTCCGGCCTAGTATGTTACGTGAGGATGGTGGCGAGCAAACGCTACCGAGCAGACGATGCGGTGATATACTCCGTTTCATACATCAGGTGCAACGCTATGGAAGCTACGCAAGTAGTGCGGTCTCCAAATGTTATCACTCCACGCGTTCCGCCTATGCTTCGCTGGGCGCCAGCGGCGTTTGGTCGCGCGAGCATGCACGTGAAGCTGCCGCGACTTGGATGCAAATAAAAAATAACGAAAAGAAAATTGATACAAAACGTGTTAGCAGCCGAGTGAGCGCATTGTTTGCCTGCTTCTAAGGGTAAATTCTTTAAAAAATTTTGGGGTTTTACGTGCCAAAACTACTTTCTGATTATGAGGCACGCCGTGGTGGAGGACTCCGGAAATTTCGACCACCTGGGGTTCTTTACGTGCACCTAAATCTAAGTACACGGGTGTTTTCGCCCCCATTGGAATGCAGCCGCTGTGGCCGGGATTCGATCCCGCGACCTCGTGCTCAGCAGCCCAACACCATAGCCACTGAGCAACCACGGCGGGTAGGGTAAATTCTTATTGTGTTTACAACGTCAAACCAACGTCAAAACTTGTGTTTACAACGTCAAACCATTTGTTACGTCAATCCACCAACTGTGGACCATGTGTCGACAGGATGGCAAGGCAGCCGCCGAGCAGACGACACGGCGCGATGGAGACACCTTGCGGTGTATTCGCCATTCCTATTCCCTAAGCAGTCCTATAGCTTCCACAGTGTTGCAAGGAACTACTGAGTTACATTCATTCGACCTTCGACACGCTGTTGTTTGTGGCATGGCATATTCTGAATAAAAAATAAAAAAAAAACTACTGGTTCTCTCGTAATCGATAATAGATATAATAGAAATTAATTAATAGAAGATAATAGAAATTGCAACCGGTAACGCAGATTGTTTGGAGATTATACTCATTCATTCATTCACAAAACTTTATTAGTGTCCTGAAGCCCGGTCTTTTCAGACCGAGGCGGGCCGCGTCCACGTCGGCACCGCCAGGCCGAGCCTTATGGCGTCATCGTGGACCTTCTGGACGGCCCGTAGTTGATCGTGATAAGAAGAGCTTGATATCATCCTGTGCCAGTAAAGCCATTTTTCTTCGGGGTCGGCGAGAGTCGCGGGACAGCCCGCCAGCATGTGTCTGATGTCAATGATGCCATCGCACACGTTACATTCTTTCCTAATTTCTCTTTCGGGGTGAATTTTATTTATGAAATACGGAGTGGGGTACGTCCCGGTTTGCAGTAAACGTAGCGTGACTGCCTGAGCCCTGTTCAATCTTACGTGTGGCAGTGGGAATTGCCTAAGCCCCGAGTAGTAATATTTAGTGATGTCGTTGTAAGTTAGTAAGTGATCGTTATGCTCCCCGGAATGGTAGTGGGCGTCGGTTCGGTTCTGACCGGCACGGCAAGCCCAGTCCTCGTGCCAGGTCGTTCGTAACCTCGTTGAGGTTGGGCCGAGTCTCATCCACTTGTCCCATATGTGCAGGAAACCATCGGATTTCAGTTTCGGTAGCTTCGACCTTTTCGATAATTTTAGCCGCAGTCCCAGCTACATAGCCTTTGTCAAAGCTCTTAATTGCTGCTTTGGAATCGCTATAGATGAAAGACCATTTACGGTTCCTGGTGGCTAGAGCATACTAGCCACAATATTAAAATGGGTATAGTGCATGTTCGCAACGGCACACCCCACCCACCGCACCGCACCACGATATAGAGATTGTGAAGAGGAAGAGCCGCTCACGACAGGAAGTGAAAGACGCCAGGGAGGCCGAGCGCACTACACAGCTAGGAGAAGAAAAGCGCCTGAAGGAGGCACTACCAAACGTCTCAGCAAATCTCGATTCTTGCTCCGTGATCTGGACCCAAGAGGTCACGTGTTGGGCCGCCACTAAGCAGAGGGCTGCCTTCAGGGAGCGTTCGCTTGCTTAGGCTGGCTGCATGACGTAGTGCTCTCTCCATTTTCCTTCCTCCATGAAGGCAAAGCAGCGCATCAGACGCTCCAACCGGCTTTCCTTTCTTTAGATCACTTTCATCATCATCTTCTTCCGGCTCCACGCCACACAGCAGCTCGGCGAGCGCAGTAGATCCGCAGCAAATTCCATTTCCCAGAATTCAAGTATATGGTGCCCTGTATCTGCCTTTCGAACGTCGCTATTGAAAATGGCAAATACAACTTCAGCGCGCTATAGAGGTCACAGCTTGAGTGATATTGCGAACAAACATGAGAAAGAAGTTGGAAGCAATACTTTTTGTAACTTGTTCGGGCATTAACTAGCGTGTGCGATGCGGCCCTATACAAAGGGTTGGGGGATCTCGTTTTGATCTCGCTACTTGCCCGGATATTCTCGTTCGAGTGCCCGAATAACGGCTCTCGACTCAAGGTCACTTCAAAGTCGCCGACAACGGGAGCAACCGGAGCTAAAAGCATTTCATGCTTAAAAAGCACCCAGGCATCCGGGGAGACAGAGAGAGAGAATGAACCATACGTGAATACGCAACAGTGGAATGTTAAGAACATTCAATGAACAAGAGTGATAAAGTTAACACAGCCGCTGCGCCGCACGAGTCCCTGAATGCACAGCACGCGCTACACAATTTATACGGCCTCTTAGGCAGCGGAACCTTCACAAAAGTTGTTCCAACCTGGCTTTCACACAACCTCTATGACCCAAAACGTGACTGCTCGTCCAGCGCTAAAACGCAGATTATTCTTGTACTGGTGCACAATTCTTTTTCTTCTGTGAATTGTTTCCTATGATATTTGATGCGCGAAAGCAAGCACAGTCAACAGCTACCCAGCTTATCTTCCTACTTTTGAAGCCACATATATTCCAGCTGGGTTTACGTATTCTCCGCAGAAATTTCATTACTCCTTTCTCTATTATACTTAATACCGAATGCATCGGCCTCAACGAATTCCATCTGCTAGAAAGCCCTTTTATACCACCATGGACACAAAGAAGAATTTTCCTAACGAAGACCACGGTACCATACTCGGACAACGTAGTTTCCGGGGATTCCCGATTAGGTTTGATGCCCCATAGTTCTTCAAAATTCTTTTCGACGTTTTTGTGTTTTGTTACAATCAAAACACGGCGCGGCGGCCGCGATCGAACCCGCGACCTTCAACTCAGCAACGCCATAGCCACTGGACTCCCGTGGCGGGTAAGCAAAAAGTAAGGATACATAAATTATGGAGGAGGGGGAAAGTGGCAGCGATGCCCGACAATTTCGAGACAGAGTTTCCATAGATCGCTTTCACTTCCTCTAGAATGCGGTCATGCGAGGAGGGCGTTGTACACCAACGTAGGAGGTGGTGGGAAAAGGCGAAACGCTGTCCGCTGCTGACCGAGAAATAAGTGCCCCGAATTAACCCCGGCCCGGTGCTCCGAAGGCCCGAATAGCCCTCCGCAGATTAACGTTGATAAGAGCGAATGGTCGGTTGCCGTGCAATCCGTGAAATCTATTCGATATGCAAACGCCGGTCCCCTTGAAACGACGAAGCGAAAGACGTAAGCAACGGCCTCGACGTGTCGTCTGCGGCCACGCAACGCTTGTGCAACGCGCAGGATTCGTCCAGACTTAGTACGCTCCCGCCCCGCGTTATCTACGCGATCAGTGATGTCATTGACTGATAAGCAAGCGATGTATAGCTACTTTCGTGAAGTCTAAGGACGAGGGAACAGTGCCGTGCGTGTTCGTTTTGCTCTTTCGGTCTGTTCCGTTCTCGGTGCCTTTATTTCTCTTTTGAATTTCTCTCTTCTGCTTCCTGCAGAGTTAAGCCCGAGCGTGCGCCGAGCGTACCAAAAGGATGAACAAAGAAAGATTACGCGACGCGGCCATCTAATCATTTCGAGCGGACGTGCGTCTTCGTCCGGGCTTCCCGATAAGATCGGCCCTTGGGGACAAAGAGGGGACAAAGATAGACTCCAGCAACGCCTTCGTGCGCGCTAGAACTACTACAAAGCAAGTTGGTCGATGCACTCGGCCCGGCTATCTACAACTGCGAAGCAACGACGGAAAAGTCCCTATCTACATGTCTTGGGCGACCTTGCCGCCCCTTTTACCTGGTGAAACAAGGTCAGTGAATCTGACTGTGTCTGGCTTCGGGGTGGCGAGGAGATGAAGTGGTAAAGTGCCTCCACTGAGTGGCAAGGAAGTCGCCGTGACACACGATCTGCTGCCTGTCTGCAGGGCAGGCGTGTCGTGCGTACGTGTTTCTGACGTTACACTGTAATCGTCGTGTCACTGGACGTGAGAAAGCGTAGCCAGCCAGTACCCCACAGGCGGGCGCAAGGCGTCCACGCGGCGCCTGAAACAGAGGCGTTGGTAAACTACCCGCAGAAACTCGGAAAGAGGACGCAGGAAATCGTAAGCGGAGCAGTTCTTTTCTGCTGCGTCTGACTACGCTGTTTGACACAAGGAACGCAGATCTCTACGAAAGACGCTGGAGTGGCAAACGGTCGTCAAGGCTTCTTTTACGTGCACCTAAATCTTCGTTTACACGGATATTCTTGCATTCCGTCCTCTTCAAAACGTAGTCGCCGCGGCCGGGATCCAAACCTGCAACTTTGTGCGCAGCGGCAGCACGCCACAGCCACTGCGACACCACGGCGCGTTTAAGGCAGTGCGCACCCGACCCGCCCAAAGGTATACAACTTACTGCAACATCTTACGCACACTTTACGTCTTAACCTGTACATTATTGAACTTGAAACTGCCTGAAACTATACCTTATTACAGAAAAAGACATTTGAAAAGCACTATGCACGATACAATTATAAGTTAGAGTGTTCGGTAGTCAGACATCTGCTGGCCGAGAATCGTAGGCCTCCTTATCTCGCACAGTGTGTGTGTGTGTGTGTGTGTGTGTGTGTGTGTGTGTGTGTGTGTGTGTGTGTGTGTGTGTGTGTGTGTGTGTGTGTGTTCTTTTTATTTTATTATCCTTTTTTAGGCAGCTTGGCTAACGCCAGCTGGGACATACGGTGGAATGCGTGCCCACGGAACGGGTCAGCCAGCGTGGCCGCCGCCGGGCTGTTGCGGGATCGGTCGCTTCCGGTTCGGCCGCGCCCACGACGACGCGAACGGCTTGACGCAGTCCGCGCACGCTCGTAGCAACCCGTTAAACACCAGCAGGGGAGAGGATGCCTCCGAGCGGCCTCCTGCCGCCACTATAGAACAGATACGCAGCCAGCGCAACTGCGGCGCGGTGTTGAGTGCCCCGTTCCACTTCTCACGCGCACAGACGGTTATGACGAACCACGTATACACGAATGCGTCAAGTGCCTCAGTAAAGAGAGCTCAACCGGTACCCGCCAATATGCTCGATTCGCTGCTCAGGTTGCGTGAACTTAAACCGCTAAATACGAAGCCAGCGCCCCGTCCGAACCTGGCGCTTGATCGGAGCTAGGAACGCTCGTTCAGAAACGTACACCCGGAAACGTGGGCGAGGTAATCATCGAGAGCGCGCCCATAATTTGAAGGCTAGGCGAGAGTGACAGCGTTCACTTTGCGTGCACCAAAATTATACCGCCGTCCACCTGGTGCCCCAGCGTGTATAAAAGTCGACGATAGTCGCTATGTGTGGGCTTGTTAGCACGGCAGCGCAGGAGGATGGAAAGAGAAAAGCAGAAGGCAGGGAGGTTAACCAGGATAACGTCCGGTTTGCTACCCCACACCGGGGGAATGGGAAAGGGGAAACAAAGATGACAGGGAGAGAGAGGAGGGAAGGAAAGAAGGAAATTAGCGGTGAGTTCGCTGACGCGTGTAGTCTTACAGAAATTGCATTAATAGTCACAGATGTTCGCACAAGCCCGTCGTCCTCAAGAAGCACAAAAGCCCCTTCACCGCTTTGTGGGCCGACGAGCGATGGGGGCGGTGTTCCAGCAGCACCTGCACAGAAAGCGGCCGATTGTCCAGTTTTTGAAGAGCGTTGGCAAGTTCTTGTCGCTTAGTAGCGCAAGCAGAAACACGACAAATACGCACACTCAGCGCTAACTCACGTGCAAGCGCTGATTTCAACTCTTCATAAAGATTGCTTGTAACAGATTTCTTTTTTCGTCATCATCATCAGCAACATCCTGTTTTATGACCACTGCAGGATGAAGGCATCTCCCTGTGATCTCCAATTACCCCTGTCCTGCGCCAACCGATTCCAACTAGTGCCTGCGAACTTCTTTTTTTCTATATTTCTATATACGGGGCGACCATATTAATGTTTTCCGGAATTAAAAAAAGATTCCCTGTTGCAGACAGATAACATAATTCTAGTCCTTGAGCCGGATTGTTGAAAGAGGCCGACATTGGCACGAGTAATCGAAACACATATTCAGTTAATTAAAACATTCAAGGATTAACTTTTTACTAAGTTACTCTATGGCACATACTGCAATTACTAATTGCAGCCGTTGATCTGCAAGGCATATTCACTTGGAATGAATTTGCAGAATGACATCAGTTTGGAGGTATGCGCCATCAAACTTGTCGTTAAAAATGCACCGTTGTTCCACTTACTTTATTTAAGAAAATGCCCTTGTGCATTGAAGCACAGAAGCAACTAGAACGCCCATGTGTTTTTCTCATACTTTGGGAAATAATATCGATACTGGCGTCCTCCTGGATATTCGTTTCAAGTGGGTAAGTCTTGCAAACTCACCGGCTACAATTCGTAAATTGCTATATGCGTCGTAATTTGTAAGGAAGCTAATTAGTGATTTTGGTTATTGAATTAAACATGAGTTTCGATTTTTCATGCTAATAATTAATGCACGCCTCGTCGAATAATCCAGCTCAATTGGACAAGAATTATGCTATCCGCCACAAGCAATTTTCACAAAAAGAACCCCGAAACCTCCAAATGATCACCCCGTACTGTGACGTGTACGGTGGACGGTTTAAGTGTGGCTGGTGGCCGAAAATAAACTATTGTTAGAAATTAGCGCTGCGTGCCTATATTTGCGTCTTCTTGTGCCCTTTCTCCTGCTCGCGCTGGAATAAAACACCTTAAGGTGCATAAAGAGAGGAACAAGATTTTTACCGCTAAAGCCGCTTGGATGCTTTCTTCTTAAACACATCTATAATGAAGTACCCTGTAACTACTTAGCCTACTTCGTCCAAGCAGAAAAAAAAATGTTCCCTCCACGTTGATATTGTGAAGGTGCATGCACGTAGTTCAGCGTGCCTTGTAACTTCCTTCAGGTATAGTGGGGTGGCCGTCGTTTCGGAAGAGGTTTCAAAACATGGGGTGAGTGCTTGTTACGAAAGGATAGAATTCAAAAATCACCGACCCAGCACTCCTTGCAGATGGTGAACCACTGAAGCTGAAATGTGGGGCCCCTTGTTTATCTCTGGCTTGATTAATCGCGACGGTTCATTAAACGATGGCTCGGTAGGCTGCCGGATCCTCGGTACACCCAGCTGCTGCTTGCGCTCGGCTGCACGAGCCTGTTCTTGTGCCCGGTCTGCAGCATCGGCACGGCGTATAGACGAGCTTGTTCCCGGTTCTGCTTGCGGCGTTGCTTGTCGAAAGCTGCCTGCTCCTCGGGAATGCGTAGAAGCGTGGCTTACCCATTTCTGAGCCGGAGAGAAACTTCTGCGCGCGTGCTCGGCTGCGACGGTGAGCGACGACGTCACTACTGGCGCAGCCAATCGCGCGCTTCTCTTTCTCTTTTTTTTTTCACGCATGCGTATGGGGTTGCACTGGAGGAGTTTTTGGCGTACAGGCGACAGACGGACAGACTAGCCATATACAGCTTCACTGTAAACGTGTTGGGTGGACGCTTATTCGGCCACGTGGGCTTATTCAGTGTTTTACTGCACGTGAGCGTCGAAACCTAGAACCAGCCTCATCCGCGTGGCGGCATCGGACACGGATCTCACTTCTTGAAAGCCTATGTGTATGACTCCCGTAAGGCCGAACGCTTTTTGAATGATTCGCAAGCCCTAACTAAGAACACGGACTAGTATCAAAATGATGTTGACTGGCATATTTTGCGCACGCTTTACGAGTAATGAACAGATGAGCGCTGAATCAAACGACGACGTGGGCGCGGACATGAACGTGCTGGTCCATATGTCACCATTAAATTTCGTGCGGCTTTAAATAGAACTTTGCATCAGAGTTTGTTGTCGCTGATTATCGTAAAGGAAGCGATGGCGGGCGTCTGTATAACATTGAAAGCAACTGTGTAGAAGCAACAGCCATTGAAACGGCGGTCGCCATTTGCGAATGTGATAGTCTGGGCGCGATGTAGTCTTGAGCAGCTGCGCTGTACGTCAATTTGCGTTGAGCCATCTGCGTCTAACTCGTAACGAGAAGGTGTCACCACAGACGAAGGTCAGTGCCGAAAGGGCTCAGCGGGACGTGACCTTCTCGACGCTGTCATCGGCGAAAGCGAAGCGTAGCAGGCCTTGAAACAAAGGAAATGATTATCGGAAGACTCCCACAGCCGTCTGCATATGTGCATTTTTGCTTCGCTAATAACAAACCAGCGTGCAGCGTCCAGTTGACGTATAGGCCAGTGGCCTCGGCTGCGTGGTGCACGAATCCAACGACCACTCACGCCTTTCGACTACTGACAGCTCATCGAGACTTGCGGCGAAGATGACGCGTTTCGATAAGCCAGCCTCGGCAAGCAGTCGCGTATTCAAATGAGCCGGGTGGCGCATACTTATTGTCGGAAGTGCATTGCCGTCGGCTCCCCTTTCGCGGTGCCCTGCATATCGCGCTCTGTGAGCCGAGTGAACGAACACGTGCCTGTGGCCGGCCGGTGCTCTCGGTCGCCGAAAGCTCAGACGCTCTGCGCCCTTGCGTATGCAGGATGCGCAGCCGGTGCTCAGGTTCGAGCGGACGCGCTTCTGAGGTCGCGCCTGCGTAGCACGTACACGAATGGCTTCGTCGTTGAGACCTCGTCGCTTTTTCTCAGCGGAGGCGAACACGTACACGTCTCCCGCGGAGTGTGGGTGACACACTTACACGGACGTGATTGCACCCGGAAGCCATTTCTACCGCAATGGGCACAGTATCGAAGAAGCGAGATGGTAGCGCGGCTATACGGATCGCATGACGGCGTGACCAAAGATCGGGGCGAATCAGTTTGACGCCTGTCGTGCGTAGGCGCATCGCGGTGCCTGGCGTTCCATTATGGGTTGTCGCGGGTTTCCATCTAATGGGATGAGTGAAGAAGGTTGAGCTAAAGACGGCGGGGTACAGGAAGCTGCAATCAAAATAAAAACACAGCGCACAAATGCTGATGAGTGATATCGCCGACGAGAGGCAAAGCTGCGCTTCAAACTCAGGCTTCTTCACGCTACTGACTCTTTTATGTCCACGGGCGAATGGCAGCAATCGGAACTGTTTGTGATGGGACTACGACCCGAGATGGACCCGCGACGAGCCAGTTGTGTTACGCCTCCGCCGCGTCAAATACTCGCCATATGTCACCGTAACGATGGCGACGATTCATAACCTCGGAACTATGAACCAGCTGCTTTGGCAGGCACAATGTATATATATATATATATATATATATATATATATATATATATATATATATATATATATATATATATATACTTCACTCTTGTGACCACCTTGTACGGAGGTCAAGACATCCGTCTAGAACGCATGAGGTGCGCACAACGGACTGTGCTGGCGACAGTAGATAACACGTGGTACGAAACCAACTGATGTGACATGTATGAGATGCCTTGATTTCCGTACATTATATTGCACGTTGCGTTCAATCCTTTACAATATTACCTCGCAAATGATCACGTAAAATATTCATCCAGGATGCGAACTGAAGTCAGATCCGCGCGAACTGCATGAAAGTCGTTCAGTCGTATTCTTGCAGTCAGCTTTTGAGAAAATTGACACTAATTTGGCGTAGCTGTACCGGAGCGTCGTCACAGACCAGGAAAATCTCCCGTGAAGTGCGTGCGTTTGAAATACCGCAAAATGCTACAGAAATCCAAGATGCTGCGTTGATATTCCAACCAGCCACAAGGCGTTACATCTTCGTATCTGCGAACAGCGGGCAGTGGACAGTGGTTTTCGTCAACACAAACACGAGGAGACGGTTACATTGTCCACATATACGAATATGCTGCATTCGGCGTTTAATTGTGGTACAATCGACTCCCATTAATTCGGACTCAGTTAATTCGACTTTTCTCTTAATTAGAACGAACTGAAAGTCCCGGCGAGAAATCATACAGTGCAGGTGAAGGAAAGCGCGTTTAGTCCGAGCGCGAAAATATGTCGCATCGGATAGTTCGACCTCCACCAGCGCCCTCTCTCTCATGCAAACACGATCAGCTATGGGTAATTGTGTAACTGAAAGCTTGAAATGGAAACAGGCTTTGCAGACGGTGCTATTGCTTCCCTATTGGAGTGAAGTTGTTTTATTTACATATGTTAGTGGCCGACGCTCCTTCAATCCCTGAAGCTATCCGTTCCCACTTGTTTCGTTTTGTATCACGCTGGGGCAGCGTTTAAACATGTCCGTGATCTCCTCCGCATGCTGGTTGAGTCTCGCTTCAAGAGCGGGAAGCAAAAAGACATTACAGACTGCTTTAAGGGATGGAAGATACTTAAATTCGTTTATTTTCCCGACGCTTGCTAATTCGACCTTTCGGATAATTCGACCTAATTTGTGATATCGCATGGATCTAATTAAAGGGAGTCGACTGCATTTAGAGAAAAATTGGGTTACATACCAATCGGCAAAAATAAGTACTTTGAAAACTGAGCTGCCTTCAGGTTTGAAGAGGTGTTTTTTTTTTCTCCCCCTCATGTAAAGCTCCATAACAGCGCAATTTGTGACATGATGCCTCAATGAAATGAAACGACCACCATTGACAGCGGCTTGTCTGCATTCGCAGGTGTGGCTGAGCACCCGTCGCGGCTCGTGGGTAATCGGCCGCGTGGGACCGAGGGGTCGGCCGTTCGACGCGTATTACCAGACGCGGCTGCTGAACGCCTTCATGCACCTGCTGCCTTACGAGCTGATCTGCCTGATCTGCGAGAGCGCCATCAACCAGCGTTTTGATCACGCCACCTACCGGCTGAGGCCCAAGCACCGCATTCTCGGCCAGCATCCAATGGTCAACGACGCCCTGCCCAACCGCATACTGTCAGGCACCGTGTGCATAAAAGGTACGCACGGCTCCGGTCAGAATGCGGCCACCGCGGCGGCGACCCGAAACCACAACCTCGTGCTCAGCTGCTGAATGCCGTAGTCACCAACGCTCTGTAGCCACAGAGCAGGTCCCTTGATTCAAACAACTGTTTCCGCGAATGTCGAATTTCACTGCGTTTCTCAACGGCGAATAGTTTATAATGCGTCAACTGCGTGGTCATATTTCTGAGGGGGGAAAAGGGGGTTGGTGTATGTGTGTGCGGGGGGGGGGGGGGGAGATGGGGTAACGTGCTACACCTCACGCCGCTAAGAAAAACACTTCGCGCTGGCCGAGACTCGAGTCTGGGTCCACCACAAAAGAGACGAACGCTCTACCGTGAACCCAATCTCACTGTTCACGAAGCGCTGCACAAATTAGTATAGATAAACCATCAGCTCCGATATGCCCGGCGCGGCGCTCTGCATCCCTGTGATCTCGGAAGCGCGCGCCTGCATGCGTCACGAGCCGCAGCGCCCCCTATAGGTAGGATGACACAAAGACGCTACATTTCAAAAAGGCTGCGCAGAGAGGGGATGACTGTAATTTGCGAGCACTTTCAAAGTAACTCGGGGGGTTTCCAAACTGGTTCGAATGGTTGACGCCACAGAAACCACCGTTCGCTGAGATCTGGAATTCTCAAAATATATGTCTGTGCAGACCAGGGGTAATCCGTCCCGCTTCGTCACCGACTTCCCGAAATGGCGGCGAATTCACGCCCTCGATCGCCACGCTTCCTCCCTGCAGGCCAAGTGAAGGAGTTCACGACGGACGGCGTGCTCTTCGAGGACGACCCACCGGGCGCCGAGCCCCTCCGCGTGGACGACGTCGTCCTGGCGACCGGCTACCGCGTCTCGTTCCCGTGCCTGGCGCCCGGCGTGCTCGACGTGTCCCAGGACAACCAGGTCGGCGTGTACCGGCTGGTCTTCCCGCCGGAACGACCGGGGCTCGCGCTGATCGGACTGGCGCAGCCCATCGGCGCCCTGCTGCCCATATCCGAGCTGCAGAGCCGCTGGGCGGCCAGGGTGTTCGCCGGCAACGCGGCGCTGCCCAGCGCGAAGGACATGTGGCGGCAGGTGAGAGCGGCCGCGCCCCAGCGCCCCTTGTGTTCTGTCTCGCTATCGCTGCGCACCAAGACGTTGGCTTAGTCTAGGTAAGGTACGGTCGCCTTAGCCAGAGACATTAGCCAGAGGGAGCTCGTGACGCGCTCGTCAGAAGCTGTAGCTCCTATACGCTAGCGGACCACTTGTCCCCGACCCGTTTCCAAGGGGATGCCAGTACGCCATCATCATCAGCCTTATTTTTGTCCCTCTTTCTCTGCGCGCACTACAATATGTGTGCGCCGCGCATATGTATGTAGTACAATCGTCGTCTAGCGCCCCGAAGCACTGTGCCCGTGAATGGAGCAGCCACCTTGAGCAGGAACCTCTGTGAAACTCGGCATGTTTTTCTTTCTTTCTTTTTTTTTTTTTTTTTTTTACGACGAACTACTCTTTGCCTCTTACGAGACACTTAGCCTTTTAGGCCTCGGCCTATAGCCAATGAAAAAGAAGATTACATGTCCGATGAAGGCGTTCGAACCGTGGTCCTCCAGCGCCATAGTCCGTCGCTCTGCACATTAGGCTACAGATGCATTTTCTTTTTTAATTCTGCGTCTTCCTTATTTTTCTTTAACATAGCAGGTACCATGCATACATGGTGCCAGAGAACAGGCGCATCAGCGCACACCTTCCAACGTGCAAGTTAGCACTTTGAGACGGCTCTTGTGTGCCTCACGTCACGTATCAGCAATTTGCGTCCCTCGTGCGAGCGCACACCAGTTTGTCCCATTCTTCTCTCGCGGCAGCTGGAGCTTTGAGACGCTATGTGACACTGCAAGTTTCAGCGTCTTCGGGATCGGCCCTGTTTGCCCACCTGCGCAATTGGGCGAGGAGTTAACGAAACAGGTCGTAACATCTCGTTGCCGGAGTAGAATAAATCGGCCGTCGTGCCATCCTGTTCTAGTTGTCGTCACACACGCGCAGCTGTTCACCCTTCACGAACGCGTTGCGTTATCTCGTAACACTTTGCGAAACCCCGTGTGATGATAGACAGCTAGCGACCTGCAAATTTAAATCATTCCTATATACATATATCCCCACAGAACGTGAGAACTGCGCAGCTCTTTGCATTCAAGATCGCGATGCTCTAATACAGGAATGGGAGGGGAGAGGGTGATGGTTATATCTCCCAGTAGCAAGCACTGTCGAGGCCGAAAGGTATAGTTACCACATATACTGTGAAAGGGAGTGTTAAACAAACCCACTTGGTTCGGTCACCGTGCCAAATGCACTGTTCGCTCTAACAACTGTTCTCATTTATTTATTTATTTATTTATTTACAAATAATGTCGGTCCGAAACAGGACTAACACAAGAGTAGGAGAAAAGAACAATGATCGTTCAACATACAACACAGAGTGATCACAATACGAAATAAAATCAATCTAACCATATATACTATACTGTTGCAAATATTCAAAAATCAGAGTATAAAGCCGTTAGCGAGTGCTTGCGTTTACAGCATGTGTAGGAAAACAATTCAAATAACGCGCTGTTGAAAGAAAGAAGAGTAATTGTAACAATGTTTGTAAAAACGCTCTTCCTTAACGTGTCTATTATGATTATTACGTATTATTCGAGATGTTCTCTCATTTATTTACAAAAGCTTATTGACTATCGAACTAGTTCGTTCGTGATTGAATAGAAATAATAAAGCCTTTTTTTTTCTCTGAACATCAAGACAATTAAAGTTCTTTGTCAGTAAAGTTCTTTGTCTGTATGTCCGAACACCAAGTAGAGGCAGGTTCGCTTTCGAATATAGCGGTATTACTGCGTCTTGTCGCCTATACTGCGACAAAAATAAACCACAGCTCGCATCTTTTCACTTTCTCCAGATTTCGCAACACCGAATCTTTTTTTTTTTTTTGACACATCTCACACTTCTCACGCATATATACACTCGAATAGTGCGCAACGCGCCATGGCTCCCGTTGTCGCCACACCCTGTTCTTGCATGAAATATCACGGCGAAAACTTTCTCGTGAGAAAGGAACCACAGCTTCCTTCGTTTCCCGAGGGAGCATTCGTTCACACATGCGCAGTCGCTGACGTGCAACGCGTCGGCGGCTAGCTAATCGCGCGATAACAGCGAATTGCGTCCGCTTCCGAAACGCAGTCAAGAACGCGCGCGGTCAGCCGGAGAGATCTCGCCTTCAGTCGTGACGACATCCGGTTACCAACTTTCTCTCGGCCTGCAGCTCTCGGGCGTAGCTCAGACGAGAGACGAAAAACAAAGAAAGCAAACGCCTTCAGCTTACGTTTAGGGCCCGTATCGGAACAAACTCGTTCCTTCTCACGCGCTCCATCGCATTCTCTCGTATATCGCGAGTAATACGCAAAACGCGCTTGCCTTGAAAGCCAAAGCCCGCACGGGAACTTGGCACCGTTTTCTTGGGAACCTGCACTTGTGATGCGTCCGTTGTTTAAGCTTTGGATGCGTGAGCATGCACGGTCGTTTGTTTTATCAATTCTGTATGCATGCGGAACGTTCTGACGTCAACCCTATACAAACAACCACAACGCCTGGCTGGCAATAATAGCATCGGGCAGGATGTTTTAACGCCGGCCCTTTGAGAATTTACCACGCTCATATTTGCGTTTTGGCCATGGCAAAAACACACACACTGCTCAAAATAAACACACTTAACTATTATAAACAATCGAACGCCACGGCCAAGTGAGACCGCGCGACGCACCGCGGCCCCTTAAGCGAGCGCCTTCAACAAATTCGGCGCCAACTTCATCTCACAATCATAACGAACACATCCAAGTACGTCTCCCAAGGCCTATTTATTTCTCACCGTTGTCGTGCTGCCAAAGTAACCTACGAATGCGTTCCAACGTTCCCGTTTCTTACTCACTGTTTTATTATACATCAAGTATACGAGTGTCACAAAGTTGAGTCACCCATTCATCGTTGCTTACCGATTCAACTGCAGTTCGCAGTAATGAATGAATGGCAGCAACAAACCAAATCGGCTGATACTTTTTCCCCTTGTTTTCCAACACATGCAGACTTAACTGCACAGAATGCCACTTGACTCCAACGCGAATAACTGACCTCCAGTAAGTTCTAACAAGCACGCAACTTCTTTAAGCTCACTAAGACGCTCGTCTGTAGCCTGAAGAATTCCGTCCATTTATCCCGTGCACTGGCAGCGTCGTTTACTTTAACATTTGTCTGTAGCGAGCAGCAATTTATTTTTCACCGACTCGGCAGCATTCAAGAATGAAGCGGTCGAAGCAAGAAAGCTTTTAGTGCTGTGGCTATATATTGCATCATTTTTAACGCTAGTTTGCTCTTATCTACATGTAATGAAAATGCTACACGTAATTGTGAAGCTCCAACTCCCAGCGAAAGATTAAAACAAAAGGTGGTAATGTGGTCGATGAGGCCAGTTGAGCAAGTCTGGCGGCCGATCGGGACGAAGACGCACGCCGAGTCCGGCTTACGTCTGCAGAATGTGGTGCGGGTTTACCTCTTCCACTATATATGCAGCACGCAGTGGAACGGGCAGTTAGAAGAGGCATCGGTACATCCCCGAATTCATACCGAATCGCTCAACTCTCATCGCTTCTACAGTATGTCCCCACCGTGCGCGTAGGAATATAGTGCGAAAGCCGCCCTCACGCGAACTCTTCGGAGGGACGCCTCCTCTTCGCGGGCATACGAGGCCGCCCGCGGGAGGTGGGAATGTTTCCTCGAAGCAATGGTCACATTCTTACACCTCCGCTATACGGATATAGTCGCCTCAGAGAAACGTTCTGGTTTCAGTGTCGCCTTAGAGCGAACAGAAAGTATACGGGACAGGCGAATATCGTATACGTTCTGCTAAGCCAGGAAACGCAACGTATAAAAAAACCTGCGGCGCTAACCACAGACGCTACGAGCGCGCGCATGCAGGCATAAGTATACACCTTTGGCCGGCGTCGTCGTTCGCGCGAAAGGTTTAGTTTGGTAACGCGAGTGTTATGGACGCTTCACAGGAACCGGTAACAAAGGAAGTCCCAGACGCGCGCGCGCTGAAAGCAGACTACACGGTCTACGGGCTTCCGTTAATCATCTTCTCTCGCTTCCGTTAATCATCTTCTCTTTCCACTCTCCCGGACGTCTGGGCACACGTAGCTCACATGCAGGGCGCGGCTAACCAGGCCACACGCGCGCTCACCGGTGCCCTAATTACACGAAAAATAAAAAAATAAAAAAACAGGGACAGGTGGCTCGTCGACATGCAGACTAGAGCTGCCTCACTCGCCTCGCAGAGCTTCGCGGGTCCTGTAACGAGTTTTTTCAGTCTCCGGTCCAACTGTTATCGTTGGCGGTTGAAAAGTGAAAAATGGAAAATTTGCCGCCTTATAAGCTTGTTGTCTAATTGTAGCTGGCTATAAAAAAAACTTTTCAGACTTGCTCAGTTCTATCAACCGTATATACAAACAATGCAAAATGTTTTGACTATACACTGTGCTATACTCGAAACTAGGAACGAGAGCGTGAGCATGAAAATCATACTCAGCTATAGCTAAGCTGGCATACATCAAAGCGCACAAAATGCTACAGGTGCCTGTGCATAGTGCGAAATGCAATTTGCTTGATGGTTTTAACTCATGGTAAAGCCGTCATGTCTTTCACCCGATCTCTTAGCGCGGTGGTTGTTTCAGAGTTAAACTGCACCTTCACTCCAGTGCTGGTGCTGAACGGTGGTAATTTGCATGTGTCGCTCTGGTCGAATGCTTCTGGCTCGTGTTACCGTGCCGCGTAGTGACTCGTATGTTTTCATTTTGATTTTAGACGAAGTGTTGCTTTGTTGGCGACACGTTTGGCACAGTGGGCGCCCTAATAAGTGGCCCACTTTCACAGTCTTTCTTCTTTTGTTGGTCTCTCTTTTTACTTGCTAATACGCATGAACAGCGCCCTGAAAGCACGCAAACCATGCTGGCGCGATTTTTTTCCATCCACCGCTTGTTTCACTAAAGCGGCAGAAACAATTCTGAATTAAAGTTGACCGCGCGCCGCACGAATAAGGCGGACGACTGCAGCTCCAACAGAGATGTGTGCCGGTATAATGTCAATGATATGTCAATCTTACCGTTCACAGCCGGCCGATCCCGTTGGTAACGCGGGCGGTGCGTCACTCTGACCTTTCGACGAAGCCTGAAAAATGCGAAAAAGAAGCGGCATCAGAAGAAAGCATCGCCGCAAAATCGAGGTCATGCGGTCATGCTTTCGCCGTCGCGATCTTCTGGCGATCTGAGCAACTGAGCTATAAAGTGTACGCCCAGCTGAGCAAGAGAGACTATAAGACTCGTGAAAAGCTCGATTCGTTTGGCGCGAAGGAGAGCGCCGGACTTATTTGGCTCCGCGGTCTTTCGATCGGCCGAGCTATATAGCCGTGATCTGCACGCGTCCATGCATCAGGTGGTTAATAAATGCGCGCTAGTTTATTCTCAAGCTGGACAACGAATGAGTCACCGGTGTTATAAAGGAAGTCGATATAAGCAACCGCTGCAAAATGCAGCCGAAGCACTGTGTGCATTTGTCGAGCATGAGTTACCCGAGTAAGGAAAAGTAAAAAGTACACACCGAGAGAAGTGTTCCGATTATTTATGCTAGGAAGAGCTCGATGGCTTCCGGGGAAAAAAATATTATAGTAAAAGGCGGAACGCCTATGTGTGTCACCGGACAACTTTGGGAAGTGTGATGCTAAAACTGGCGCCAATCTCGGGATTACTGATATAAGGCGACCCGCCGTGGTTGCTTAGTGGATGTATACGGTGTTGGGCTGCTAAGCATGAGGTTGCGGGATCGAATCCCGGCCACGGCGACCGCATTTCGAAGGGGGGCGAAATGCAAAAAAAAAAAAAAGAACACCCGTGCACTTAAATTTAGATGCACGTTAAGAAACCCCAGATGGCCCAAATTAATCCGGACTCATCCGCTCTATGGCGTGCCTCACGATCAGATCGTGATTTTGGCAACCCCGTGCGGGTAACAAACACCCCGTAATTCAATATAAGCCTCGTGCATTGCACACTGCAACTTCAGCTCCGTTCGATCTGTGGCGCGTAGAAAGCCACTGCCATTCAACAAAAGCGGACCGCGCAAGGAGAGTACAGAAATCGAGGCTATACACGCACCACGAGAGCTCGCCGCAACGTTAGATGCTTCCGGAAGACGCCTGCGCGTCATGGACGCTGTCGAAAGGGGGAAGAAAAATTAGGGCGCCTGTCCGTCTCGTTTGACGAGCCGTCGACCACACGTTGCCCCCTCCTCGCATTGCGCAGGTGAACGAGTACCAGGAGCGCTGCAGGCAACGCTACTACCAGGAGCCCCGTCACACGCTGCAGGTCGACTGGATCGACTACCTGGACGAGGTGAGGACAGCGCCATATGCCATCCTTTTTTTTTTTCGCTTTCGTTAAGATTAGGTTAGATAGAGAGACAGATGCCACATCCCACATTACAATTATTTTTAGTATGTAGTATTATTACATTACTTTGCATGTCCATTTGGCAGCATTACTATGCCTATCCAGTGCACGAAAGTAAGCGCAGGTGTGACGTGGTAGTTACGTCGTGCTCGCGTTTCACGTTGCGACCGATATGGCTCCTCATCCGCTTCCGCGCTGGTTAAGCAAGTCAGGCAGCGCTCCTTGCGTCTTAGGACATGCGGGGAATCAAAAATACGGCCCCACGTTGACGTCACCTATACGAACGCCTCAACTCAATCGGTCAATCGTCTTTTTTCTTTCTTCTTTTTGGCCGATTCGCCCTAATTTTGTGCGTGCCTCTTTGTCGGGCACAAAACTGGCGGCGAATGCTACCATTTCGTTTTCGCGCAGAAAGAGGGAAAGAGCGTCGATGATGATTATCGCATAGTTGCAACACACACACACACACGAAGAAACAAAACTCTTCGTTTGGTGCCGTTCTTAAATTTAGTCTAACACAGAAGGACTGGAACGCAAGGCTTGCATGCGGAAGGGTTCCTTATGTTCCGACGTAGTAGCACGTCCATGAGACATTTAATGTCTTATGGACAGACTTGTTAAAATGAAATAATTCTAAATGTAACTTTTTCTTTCCTTTCCTTTTTTGCTGCTGTGATAAACTGAGCACTAACCTGAATCTGAACCTGAACCTGAAGTTTGCATGCTTTGTCTGTTTATGTGTCTACACTTATTGTAAATGGTGTGTGTTCCACACCTTTAGCGTGTTTTATTTATTTATTATTTTTTTGTGGCAATGAAGAAAAAGAAAATTCTGCGGTCACACTATAGATGTAACACCTCTGCCTGTCACGCCGCGGTCCGGGATTTGATTCCCCATCGGGACCTTTCCTCATTTTTTTCCCCGCTCGGTTATTTTCTTTTCTCTTCTTTTCGGTAGCCTCTCAGACGTGCCGGAAAAACATTTTCGTCACTTAGCTCTGACAACGGCAAAGACAGCAAGCGACGCGTCCTCATGGCCGCTCGCTGCAGCCACACCAAGTGCGCCGCCGGGTCATGCGCTCAAATGTGCGCTCATTGCGCTGTTTCTGCAATAAGTTCATTCCGCTGTCCTTACACGTGCTCTGTAACGCATGTTAAAAAAAACGGCGCAAAAAGCTTAGTGAAACGCGTGACCAGAGCTGTCCGACGCGTGGCATAGTCCGGCGCAGCAGTGATGACGACACGCTGCTTCGTGTCGTCTCGCGCCTTGTGAGATGCAAGTCGCGAAAAGCGTAGAGTTTCTTGCAATTGCTGCATGTAACTGCGAGGCTGGGGTCTACGGGAACTGCTAGCAAGCAGGGCAGTTCAGCCAGCATAAGAATGAATACGTGGATTTGCCTAAACCTCGTCCTTCTGGCTTTATAGATGGCTTCGCGACTTTGCAGAGTGATCATTTTTAACAATGTACTGCGTTGTATGCAACCAAATAAGCATTATATTACAACTGGCCGAGGGCAGGATTCGAACATAGGACTGCTGGCCCAGAATCCCGATATTGAAGCCACTACGCCGAGGAAGCATGGACAAGCGGAACCACTGCAATTGGCAGCGATTACGCTTGCTGGCGAAGTGTTGTTACCTTCTGCGTTAAATGAAAAAATATTAATTGCTTTGGAATTCAGGTCAAATTTAAGCACAGATAAAGCGCAATAAACGAAGCCACAAGAACGTTTGAAGCCCCAAGCACGAACATCCAGACAAATCCATCTACTATATATACCCATCATTCCCGTGCTGAATGTACGATCGCAGCGCCAGATTGCCCTCGAGTCATTGTAGGAGACTCTACGGCGAAAAGGCTTTCGCCACGACAGGCGAAGTACCGCAGACGAGCGTAGAAATCGGAGATTATAGCGCGACGCTATAATCGGCCCGCGGCTTGCGATAGTTTCCGTACTTGTAATATTAACCACTGGCTGTAAACTGTTCAGCGTTCTGCCGCATAATTTTTTTGTTGATATCGATGTTTAAAAAAATAACAATTTTTGTGCGATTCACGTACGTTCCACTCTAATCTCTAATCTACAACGTATCGAACACAGATACCATGCACACCGCTTGTTTCGTTGGAAAAGCGAGCGCCATCAGCCGCATTGGCTCTGATAACAATCGAAGCTAACAATCGCACCTGTCTTTATTCTCGATCACATTTGCGCAACATGCAATCTATACAGCGTCCACTACTTCAACTAGGCAAAACAACATCAAAGTAGAAGTGTGTACATTCTACTGACACGGCCGAAAATTCTATAAACACATGCAGAACTATACCATGTCTTAGACGACGACGCACCTCGCGCTACCAATTTCTAACTTTCTTATTAATGGTCGGCCTAGCGATATGAATTAAGCAGTCTCCCGAAGAAGCGTCTACAAAGAATTTCTTTGAGCGACTCAGCGACAAAGCAAGCGGTACAACAATAGTCACTCGTGTTCGCGGAAGAAAACTGTAGGAGATTTTTCGGATAACGGTGAGCGGAGCTAACTGTATGGAGAAGAGTACCTATAGCGCGTCTCTGCTTTCGTCACTTAGCGATTCTGTTAATATGTGCATTGCAGTTTCGACCGATACTATATAGATCTCCGTAATTGCGAAATGCTGCATTACGAGCGTACTTCCACCGGTCGCTTAGTGTATCGATGTAGCGGAGGCTATATCGAGGGGCACACGAATTGAGATGCACTTTCCTTGCGGTGAAAGCG
The DNA here is from genome assembly GCF_050947875.1 of Dermacentor variabilis. Lineage (NCBI taxonomy): Eukaryota > Metazoa > Arthropoda > Arachnida > Ixodida > Ixodidae > Dermacentor > Dermacentor variabilis. Next base: position 169,634,193 of record NC_134573.1, on the reverse strand, counting down.
CGCAACTACGCCGTGGAAGCGGGTGCGGCAATTGCTGCAGCAATGATGAGCCCACCGACCTGCGCGGCCTACGACGAAACGGGCAGCCACGAGCAGAAAACAGCGCTAAACAACAACAACAAAAATATGGGGTTTTACGTGCCAAAACCACTGTCTGATTGTGAGGTACGCCGTAGTGGAGGCCTCCGGAATGATTTGGACCAACTGGGGTTCCTTAACGTGTGCCTAAATCTAAGTACAGGAGTGTTCTCTCTCATTTCGCCCCCATCGAAATGCGGCCGCCGTGGCCGGGATTCGATCCCACGACCTCGTGCACAGCAGCCCAACACCATAGCCGATGAGCAACCACGGCGGGTCGCTAAACAACAGGACGAAGAGAGGGACACAGACCACAGCGCTGACTAACAACCTCGTTGTTATTTCGGTCAGCACACACATATACTCTACCGCTATCTCAAAACACAAAAGTAACAGAAATTCAGCATGCGCAGGGGCAATAAATTGCAATCAATGAGATAGGAAAGCTATTTCCTTCGGAAGGAGAGAAATGGAGGGGAGGCTGACACGTGCTTCGCCGCTACTATGAATGCGAAAGGATTTGGAAATAAGACGTGCGGGGTCATCTCGGTACTTTGACAAATAGGTCGAAACTTTAAAAGACGGCTCGATGCCACATTAATTGCAATGCAGTGACAACTGACTATCTCTAGCTTGTTTTTGAACCTTGTTTGAGTGTTCGCTCTTGCGGTCATTGATTCACCGCCCCGTTTGACCGATATAGAAACGTTTGCATGAAAGAGGAATCTTATAAACCACACAGTCACAACAGTCAACAACAAACGTCTCCGTGCAGTGTGCTGCTTTATACAGCTTTTTTTTTTTTTTTTTTGTTCTCGGTCACCCGATTGACTTGGTGGCACAGGCTACGTAACTTATTTCTGGCAGTGAACAACAACCTAGCGCCTGCCTTGCTTGCAACCTTTTTAAAGTTATGCGCAACCTGGTGCACATATGGGATAAACGCAACCATTTGCCGTGAGTGATTCTCAGATTGAGGGAGTGCCGATTGCTTTCTTTTAAGGTTTGTTGCGAGGCTTTCAGCGATGCTAGTAGGCAGCCACAACACACACGCACACAATAAGCGCAGCTGAGGCGGAGGAATAGTGTATTTAGCTGTTCAGCTGGGACTTATGCCCGTCGTATGCTATAACGTGAAACGTGGGGAAAAAAACCAGCGAGAAAACGTCGTACGTGCTTCCATAAAAAACGCTACCGGGTCCATCTAACGTACAGTCGTCCACAAAATTTTATGGACCAAGAAATCTGAGAAACAGCTTTATATCTCAGCAGCCTCACAACGGAGCCTGGTGTTGGCGTTTCCAGCCACTGCTTGACGATGCGAACAACATATATGGATGTCCGGTTTTGCTGGCTACCTTTACAGGCTGCTCGCAGCTTTTCGGTTTTGCTAGGACCCGTGGTCCGTAAACTTTTGTGGTTGACTGTATTTGCAAATAGTGTTTAAGGGAGACGTCGGACATACGTTTAACCACAGCCATAATGCTATAAACGGCTACGATAACATCGATTGCTTGGCATGTGCGCAAATTTCTGCGAACACGAATATTGCCACTTCTGCCACCGAGCAAACATGAATACGAGAAGCAGAGCAAAGGTCTTGCGAGAAGGAAGTTACTAGTTGTCGTTCGGGCTGACTCGAAGATCACGCGTCGATTAACTTCCATCGCGCGCGTGTGCACACATTCAATAACCAAGCATTCGGCATTTTTTCCTCAGTTGTGGTGGGCGGTGCAAGCGGCACGTGCAGCTCGTGGCGCGCGTGGAGTTGCGTTCTCTCGACGGCCGTGTCTGAAGCAGCAAAGCTTTAAATACGTAAGTTAGAATCGATTTCAGATATGCAAAAGGCTAGATAGCGATACGGGTAATAGAACGTAACTAAATCAAGCAGGCTAGGTGACTATTTGTCCCCGCCCCGTTTAAAATGGGATGCCAATAAATATCATCATCATCATCGATATACCCAGAGCACGACCTTCGGGATTGGCTCAGGTCGTAAAGGAAAAACCAGCAGAAGCCATGTCACTACGACTGTCGACGGTAATGCATTTGGCATTGAATCCACACAGCGACGCAACGTACTGCCACCGTCGAAACGAGTTGTGTATGAGGCGTGTACTGCAGCGCGACTCCTCTATCCCGGTTCCCCTAAGAACACTCGATGCCATCTGGCGCACCCCTGCCGCGAAGCCTGCGCGTGGCCCGCGATATGCGTGGCGGGCCGGCATGTGCGAACCCTGAGGAACGCGTCATGCGCCAACCGGGCTCCTCCATCTCGCTTCTTTCTGGACACGCTGCGCCATCTGGTGGCACTGCCGAGAAGTGCGCGCGTTACCTCCGAGACGAGAAGCGTGGCGCGCCGGTGCCTGCGAAAGCTGAGAATCGTTCCCTCGCTTGCCGCACACTCGGTGGCACATACTCGGTGACTCAAGCTGGCGAGACGTTCATTGAAGAGCGGCGCATACCCAGTGCGTTCATGGCGCAGCTGGCTAAAGGGTCGGCGTCGAAGGCATTCGTCGAAAAGCGGCATCTGCTCAGTGTATTTGTGGCACAGCCTGCTAATGCGTCCGGTTGCTGTCCTTGAGGAAACTTTGTGACGAGGGTTTGACTCGTCCCAGTATCGGAGAAATCTTAAGGGATCTTTTTCGTCATTGTAGGGTGGCACATGGCCAGTGGCGTAGACCTAGTTACCCAAGTTGGCGTCAAAGACGTTTATTGAAGAGCGGTATACACGCCTACTTGCGCGTGCCTGGCTGCTCAAGCTGTCATCGAAGAGGCTCACTGAAGACAAGCGCAGGCCGAGTGGCACGTACCCAGTGCTCCAAGTCGGCCTCAGAGTTTCTTCGAACAGTAGTACCTGCGCAGTGACGCATCTGACGTGACCCATGTTGCAGTGAAAGAGCGGCACATGGTGTGCCGTTGCCACATATTCAGTGACCCAAGTTGGTTCGACGGTTGATTTCGAACCGTCTCCTCACCACAGCAGCCCGATACGCTACCCATTCGAACACTGACTACTCAGGCGGGAAAATAGATAGATAGATAGATAGATAGATAGATAGATAGATAGATAGATAGATAGATAGATAGATAGATAGATAGATAGATAGATAGATAGATAGATAGATAGATAGATAGATAGATAGATAGATAGATAGATAGATAGATAGCGCCCTAAAAGTGCGTGAAGTACTCTAAGAATGTTAACGCATTAAAACAGTTTGTAATGTTCACGTTTCCTCGCCAGAGCGCAACAAATCAGTCGTCGTGGATTTTCACAGCGCGTGAGATCTGCGTGTATATTTATTAATTTGTTACACAATTTGTTATCAGGGACGAAAGTATCCGAACGAGAATTCTTCTGCTATGTTGTCGATAGCAGATATCACAAGACGGCGGGCTCCTGAAATGAGATATCATTATCCTACGCCGTGATGCCGCATCAGCACGCCTTTTTCCTGTGGAAAAGTTTGCAATAAAGCCAAGTTCGCTCATGGCCAAATGTCTCTATAGCGGGAGGTTAGAGATAACAACGGTAATTACAGTAGAATACGGCTAACAGCACATGTACTGAAGGCGCTAGTCACCGGTTATCACACACCGGTGACGATAAGCAGTGGCGATTTCGTCACAAATTAGTGCAACGCAAGCAATTAGGCCGCGCAGCGAGACCCATAACGAGTAGTTTGGGCGCATGTACTGAAAAAGTAGGTAGTTATGTCGGAATATAAAAAAGGTGACCTTCATATTAATCCGTGACGCGTATGGCTGGCCTTCAAGAACATTTCCTGCATGTAGGAATTCCGTATTTCTCAAGGCCTCCTATACAGCTGTGCATACGTGGAACCAATAGGAAAATTATTTGCTGGTCTACATTCAAGGACTGCCTATCTTTCTTTCAGTGCTGAAATTGTTAATATATAGTGATCGTTACCCACCATGCAGATCAACAACCAGAACTCCACCGAAGTATAGCTGCAGTAGTGAGGATAATTGGGCTATAGTTGGTCCGTCATTATTGGGAAAATAGGGCATGCGACGACCGAACACGAAGAAATTTAAAAGTACAGCGCTTGGCTTGCGTTCTTCTCCAATCTGTTCGCGTTTCCTTCCGTCGCAACGCTCTACTTTTCGAAATAATAAGCTATAGTTAGGTGATACAAGTACGCCGCGTGGTGAAGCATGCACGTGCCCTTGTTAGTTTATATAATTTGGGATGATAACGTCGCTCGAAACTGCACGATGGATTATGAGCAGGGTTTAGCAGGGCAGCTGCAGATTAATTTTGACCACGTGCGGTTCTTTAACGCGTACCAAAACTTAAGTGCACGAGCGTTTCTTTTTTTGTATTTAAAATTTGTCTCCGTCGAAGTGCGGCGTGTTGGGATTCGAACCTGCCGCTACCTCAGCAGCAGAATTAACGCCATAGCCGCTGATTCATCGTGGTGGCGGCTATGTTAATTCTAAGCGTGCGCAAAGCGATAAATGTATACGCCCGTTCGCTTATAGATTAACAATTAAGTCACGGCCCGAAGGAGCAATTTATTCGCTACACGACTAGTGTATTTTGCACAGCTTTAGAGATTTTGTAAATTTCGAACAACATCCCCGATGCGCCTATACAACTTCGAAATTTGTCCGCGATGTCCCCTTCCCACAACGTACACACTATTACGTTTAACGTCGATGCGCATTGTATGTTCTCAAACTGCGAACGTTTTCGTCCACCGAAGAGCATAAGGAAACTGACTCAGCGCAAATTTGATAACCTCAAACAGCGTCCCCAGGTCCTACAACGTTACAGTTTGCTTAACGTGTTCTTCCCAAAGATACAAGATATGCCTGTTTCCTATACCATGCTCCACTTAGGTATTACCAGAGTCATTCAATAGCTGAATTATATCAATAACTTCATCTGTTAAAGGACTCCTGAATGACTAATATTTCTGAAACAGGGCGCTGTTAAGAAACCCCGCGGACCTAGAGAAATTAACAGAACGCTGGTATTCTCCCAAGACGCCAGTAAATTACCTCACACGCAACTTAACTTGCCGACGAATCAAGCATAAAGAAAGGATCAAGCTTGATACGCACACGCCCAGCACCCTCTCCCAAGTTTATTTCGCCGGCTCCGATTGTTCTCCCGGGGGATTTCCGTCCACATCTCGCGACATCGCCAGCGCGCTAACAGCTGCATGCGGCTATGAACGGGCGTCGTGGCGTTCTGAGCTCGAACGGGGGCCGGGACAAACAAGCGCACCAGCCAATAAGCCGGCGATTTCGAACGCGGACACGGCTCGGTTGGTTGGTTGGTTACAAACTTTATTTCTATTTACAAGAGCGTCCCTGGCAAGAAAGGCGCGACTCCGCGACCGTCATTGCCCGCCCGTGCAGGCCGCGGGGCTCGCCAGTATATAGTCACCGTCGTCCCAAATCCGCGTGGTCGGGGCAACACCCAAACGCCGGTGCCCTTTTTCCTTAGTCTACATGCTGTAATATAAAAAATTTTAAAAAACGGCGGTGATTTTGTGTGTGTGTGTGTGTCTTTCTTTCGTCACGTTCCGCTGAAGCGAGAAACGACTGGCAAGGACGGCGGAAAGCCCGGAACGAGCGAACTTTGCAGCGGAAATCGCGCGCCTTCCTGGCGCGATTTTTGTCGCGGCGATTAGCGCGAGGAAGCGACCTTGCGCGAACTCGCTCGTCAAGTGATGTACCGGCGATATTCGGGAACACTGTAGATGTTTGCCATCCGACGTCGTGTTCTTTTTTTTTTTTTCTCTTTCCTGTCGCGAGGCGAAACCATTTGCGAGCTGCGAGTCACGGAGCAACGTATCCGCGGTTTAATCAAACGCGTCTCCTAACTGATCAAGTCGGAAACTCTAAGTAGATTTTTTTCTTTTTTATGTTTTTCGAGCGGGAATTTCTCGTGATGATGACACTCACGTTATTTATCGCGGGGACACAGAGACAAAGAAACAACGCGAGTATGCGCCACGGCGCACTTTGTATTCAACCGTGGTTTTATTGAGAACTGACTGGCAGCTTTGTACAGGAAGTAAAGCTGCAGTTTTCGTCTTAGCTATAGCTCAAACGAGCAAAACAAGATTCTCTTACTCGTGGTGTGTACCCGGACCTGACATGCGACTATGTTCCAAACAGCTTGATCACTTGTTGAACCTTGAACTCTCATTTGAACATTTTTATGTTGGACGTATATGTTGAGTCGTCATATAGTGCATCACCTGGGCACAGACTTACGAGTCGTTTAACGTTACACACGTTTCGATTGCTTTCATACGGTCCGTAAACAAGTTTTAGTTATTTCTAACTGCTCTCTTCAAAGACAAGGCAGCATACATTTAAAAGGAGTCACGTAAACGATATATGAGCTCCCTCACCCCCCCCCCCCCTGCCTTCACCTCCTGATGATACCGATTATACACTGGACGTACACTGGAAGAGCGTGACTAGGTTAACATATGAAATGCGCACTATGGTTTTGTACTGGTTCTAGTTATTGATTAATAATAAATTCCTGACTAGGATCACACAAAGGTCCTGCATATTCAAGCTTAGACTTTACAGGTGCTTTATATAACGTTAATTTATGAGGAAACGGTGCCTTTGAAAAGTTGCGGTGTAAATAACCTACCGTGCTATTAGCATTATTAATAGATAGTTAACATGAGTTTGCCAAGAAATATTGGCAGTTATGTGAACTCCTAGATAATGAGAAGAGGTTGCTTCGTCTAGCACAGAACAATTAACGCTATAAAAAGGAGGGTTAAAAGTAGCCGATTGATTTTCGGAGGATTCTCTTTACCACGCACGCACGCACGCACGCACGCACGCACGCACACACACACACACACACACACACACACACACACACACACACACACACACACACACACACACCACCCTATATATATATATATATATATATATATATATATATATATATATATATATATATATAGCATTCAAACACTTGCCAAGCGCACCAGTTACTGATAGCGTAAAGGTCAGTCTAAAGCACTGTAACACCAGTGTAAGATAGTATTACGCGATAAATTACGAAGTCATCTGCATATAGCCTAATAGATGACTGAACTAGATTAGTTAGGTCTCCAATATAAATGAAAGATAGCAGGAGGCTGAGGTCAGCACCCTGCGGCACACCCGAAGTAAGTGAACAGAAAGTCGAATCGAAATCACTAGCTGTCACAAATTGATCCGATAATTCATTCTTAATTATCAAATCAGATACGACTCTTTTCCCCTTTCCTTGGTTGCCTTTTCATGTCACATATTTAAAAAGTTTGTGACTTTGACGTCGAAATGAACATTCGGAAGTATACCGCCTTATCGTGTTTTCGTCTAAGCTGCACTGATGCTACCGTGTCTCACAAATCGCACCATCTCGCCAAACAACGTGTACCACTGAATGTAGTTCCGATGCTTCTTAGCCGTGTACCTGCCGGGCCGGCTGACCGCACCAACACACCCGAGACCTACAATGCTGTCTTCTCCCGTTTCTATACGCAGTTGGCCGACGAGATCGGCGTGAAGCCGAGCCTGGCACGCCTCGCCATCAAGGACCCGCAGCTCGCTTTCCGGCTGCTGGTCGGGCCCAGCCTGTCGTACCAGTATCGACTGCAAGGGCCTCACACCTGGCCCGGGGCGCGGGACGCCATCTTGGGCTACGAACAGCGCGTGCGCAGAGCGCTCTGCACGGGACCCGACTTCACCGCCACGAATGACGGGAAGGGGACGCTGCTTACCAAGCCCAGCGTCGAGTTCCTGCTGCTCATCACTCTAGCTGTGCTGTTGTTCTCGTGGCTTCTGTCCAGCGGTCTCTTCTTCCCGCAATCCTGGTCGCCGCCTCTGCGTGTCTGACGAAGGCAGAACGAAGTGCAACTGACTCTTCCAATATGCGCGACGTTCTCGACAAAATGAGTGCGAGAGTTATTCTGTCCCTGTAAAGGGATTGTAACATTATACATCTCAATCTGGTGCTGGAAACACCTTATTAAAAGAGACAGCGCATCCGAACGTGCTCTCTGGTGTTGCATATTGGTCTTCGTGGTACGACTGACTTCGAAAACTTACACAGAGGTACACACAGAAGTACCATTGTTTTTCCTACGTCATAGAATCGCGTGTGCCAACAGGGTGAGCTCATTGATCGCAAGGTTTCGTCAGGGTGAAGAAAGCAACATCGCTTTAGAACAAAATATATACGGCAGAGGAGACATCGGTCGGGTGTGTACCACGAATGTTGTCAAGCCAAAGAAATCTGTGAAATATTTTAATGTTTAATATTTAATGTTAGCTCCGGGTGCACAGAGCAATCGGATCGCGCAGTCCTCAGAATTGTCCCTGCGGCGATGAGAACAAGATATTATACCGGGCCATTCGCGACGTGGGATCGCGTGCTACGCGCACGGGGCGTACTTGTACGTTCATCCAGCTGGCGATTTAAAAGGGCAGCAGCGACTCCACCCAGAATTGTGCTCAATCGTAGCCTCGAACCACGCACGATGCTGGCCTCCACGAACGTCCTTCCCAGGCAGCCCGCAACCTAGGTAAATGACATTTAGGCGAACCCCAAAAGCGCCTACGTATACTTGGTTCCAAGCACGTGTACTTTGTCCAATTATACAACCGTCGGTCGTTTTTCCTCCAATTTCCGGGCTGACGCGTGCGCGCTCATTTGCCTAATGCGTGGCACGAGACTTCCGGTATAGTTTTGGGCGCACAAACGAGCGCACATAGCGATCACGGTGTTCCAATCTCAAACAGTTCGGTGGGTCATGCAGCCATTATTTCGTGGCGTTTCAGCTCGTGTGCTGGATTCGCGCCTCTCGAAACGGGCCCGTGGCACGCGAGGTCTGCGCGAGCTTAAGGCTAAATAGGGACCACGTGACCTACAACCTGGCGGCAGGCAGTACGGCACGCGTCTGCCTTTTGCGGCCGGTTCGCTCGACCTTAATCGCGGGCGATTACAACCCGTGGGACGAGCCTGCACAAGTTTCGCGCGTGGTTCAGCCCCGCAAGTCACCTTGCGGCGCAAATCGGGAGCCTCGGCAAAACGCTTTCGCTTATTGCCGGTCCTTGCGCAGGCGCCGTGTCGCGGAGGTCGCTCGTGGCTCCTGCTCGCGTTTACGTCAGGACTGATTTTTTTCTTGCCGTCGCCGTCAGGCCAACGACTGTGGCGAGCTGCATGCTTTTTTAACACAATACATCTCGAACCTACAGGGTTTGTATCTCTGAGTTTTCAGTAACTCGCACAACAGGACATGAGTAATCGGCTTGCTCGTTGAAGCGAGACGCTATACCGCCGCGATTGCGTGCACCGAATGTGCAGTATTCCCTGAGATGATCGCGGTGACTAAAACTGAAGAACGGCTTTGATAGAGCATCTGCCGTCGAGACAGGGAAAATGAATCGAATCAAATAAAGACAGGATAAGGGATATACTGCACAGGAGGAAGAGGATCGTTGAAGAGGCCGAATGGACGTACCCAGGTGTAGCCCGTAAGTAAACAGTGTACACGCCAACTTTCCCGGAGCGCCTTTTATCGCCGGTGCAATAGCAAATCGAGACGTCCCTATACGGTATGCAGGGAATTCCCCTTGCCTCAGAAACCCTGAATGTCTCCCTCAAGGTGGGCGCCTGAGGCAGTCGACAGTATTTTGAAAGCCTGAAGTATTTGGCGACGGAAGAGCGAGGTAATCGTCGTTTGGCGTTTCCTGGTTGCCTTTCAGCCAAGAACTGACTGACGTCCTTCTTGTATATTTCCGGTGTTCCGACGAGAACCGGCATATTCAGCCTGACATGGCCGCTGGTCATTCCATCGTATTCTAGCTGTAACGTTGCACTCCTCCATATATCGGGTGTCCCCGTTAACTTAGACCAAAATTTCAAAGAAAACTCAAGAGCTCTATAGAAATCGTACCGACTGCATAGTATCCGTAGTCGTTTGTACTTACAGCCAGTATTTATTTTTCATCGTGATTTATTTATTAATTATTTTCTTTTCATTAGGGACCTCAATTATTGCTTGAGTCGCAAACATATAAATTAGAAAGTTGTAGAGCCCCTAAAATAACCTCCGAATCAAGCATTCATTTCGTGCTCAGCTTTGCCTCGTTGTTTTTCAGAGAAAAAACAAAAGCGTGCGAAACATCCAAAATATACGAAATAGACACGCGCTGTCGCACCGCTACTCAACGCTCCCAAGCGAATAGCCACGGATGCACGACTTTACTAGCGGCGGCAGCTCGATACAGCGCTTCATGCTATGTGGTTGTCGCGGCATCATGAGAACACACCGTCGATGCATTGATAAGCGTAGAGGAGCCGTATAGTGGGAGATTGCGACGCCGGGAAATCCTGACGGCGCACTTGGGACTGTAATGTTGCGCACTCATCTTGTTCTGCAGGCATAGGCGCGCCCGGAACGTATGTTCCTTTTGTTCCCGTTAGCAATAGAAACAAATTTTGTGCAGGCCATGCCCATCTAATGCGTTTTGGCGGATCTGTACGGCCAGCATATGCTGTTGTCGAATACGTAAGTCATTTTTGCTTCACGTGTCGGTGCGTAGATGATAACGGGATCTCAACGGTACCACGCCAGTGACCTGCTCTTCAATAAGACAGTCGTGCCCTTCACGAACGATCGGAAGGCTAAAATGATGCTGGCTCTGGGGGCTGCACACGGCGACAAGAGGAAGGCAGCCAAGCTATTCCGGATGTGGAATTGTGGAGGACGGCCTAGTCCGTCAACAATACTTAGAACGTAACAAGTCCTTTGCGAGACGGGTAGCTTCACAAGAAAGCGACACAGGGCTGCGACGGTGGCTCAAGAAGAGGAAGCGGATGTTTTGACACATTATTTGCTGCTAACCCTCATGGTAGTGTGCGCGACGCCAGTGCGGAGGCCGGAACCTCAACGTCATCAGCGTGGAAGATATTAAAGAAAGGTCATATGCACCCGTACCATGTACATCTCCATCAAAAACTTGAAGATGGAGATTTTGAAAACAGACTTGACTTGGCCAGTTGTATTTTCACGAAATGTGAACAAGAACTGAAATTTCTCACTCGCGTGCTTTGGACGGATCAGGCTAATTTCTCCAGAAACGCACAAGTTAATCCTCGCGACACGCACTACTGGAGCGATAGGAATCCCCACATGCTGGCAGAAACATGACACCAATACCAGTGGTCGTTTAATGTGTGGTGCGGTATTTTTGATGGCAACATCATCGGACCCATCTTTTTTTACAACACACTAACGACGCAACGCTACGTCAACGACATCCTCGAGGGCCCCGTGAACGACGTCTGTTGCAACGTTCCACTTGCGCCCCATCGCAACAACTGGTTTCAACACGATGGTGCTCCTGCGCATAGTATATTAGTCAATCTCGAGCGCGGCTCGACAAGCTTATCCCTGAACAGTGGATTGGCCGGCACGGACCTGTGCCCTGGCCTGCAAGGTCGCCGGACATGACACCACTGGACTTCTCCTTGTGGAGCTGCGTGAAAGATCGCGTGTATAGCAGCGAAACTACCGCACCGGACGCCTTAAAGGCAAAAATAAGAAGAGCCTGCCGCGAGACTCCAACGTCGTTGGCCAAAGCTGCAACAGAACAAGTGAGTGCTGGAAAGCAGCAAGTACTGCATTGCTTCAGACGGTGACCATGCAGTTGGAGCCCGTGCTATAAGTGGCAGTGGAAAATAACTGCTCAATACTGGTGCAAAATGGGACTAACGCACCTTCATGATGTCACCCTATCCTTACACAAAAGAAGTTTTCGACAAAGATAGAAATAGGCAAAAAACTGCTTTGTTTTGCCCCTTTTCGGGAGTTCAAGAAACAGAAAGGGTAAATGGCTATAGCAGTTGCACATTTTGGGTGTTTCTCTGTGGACGGCTGTGACGCCTTACGTGCTTTTGGTTTATTTTTTAATGAAATAAACTCCTGAGCACCTCTTTTCTGTACTTCTGAGAGCTGCCTTATTTGATTTTTCGTGCTCTTTTGCGCAGCTTTTTTTAACATTGATTGAATGTCTTTTGTAGCTTTGTTTCATGATACGCGAAGGTTAAAGCTATCCCGCGTGCCTCACGATCGAGCACATTCTTGCGTCCGCAGGTGTTGATGCTTATCGCACCACGCTAGTTAGGTCGCGAAACCTCTCGAGCCATCTTACATGACGAAGCCTTGTACGATGCGGCTATAAACGAACGCCGCCGTATATATTTCAAAGGTTGCTTGGAGGCGCTTGAGTAGCGGCGCGCGAGCGCGCACCTATACACTCTTAGACAAAGGTACACCCTTTGGGGTGCATATCTTCCACACAACGATAATCATCTGCCTTGCTTGCGTTCCCTTTCTTAAAAACACCGCGCCCGCTCCTTTCCTGTCGGGAATGCTATGTCATGCTGATAACGCGCATGCCGTTCGTTACTGGAAAGTACCGGGCTCGCCGCGTTAAAGAAAGGAAATGCGGACCAGACAGATGACAATTATCGTTGTGTGGCAAGATACGACCCAAACGGTGTAATTTTGTTTGAGAGTGTATTATATTCGCGTATTTCGCGGGCTTTTCTTTTTTCTTGGAAAAAGCAAGCAGGCACACTTCAGCACGAAATAAATGCTTGATTCGGAGGTTATTTAAGGTGCCCTACAACTTTCTAATTGACATGTTTGCGATTCAAGCAATAACTACACTCTAAGAAAAGTTTACACCCTTTGGAGTGCCCCTTCTGCCACACAACGATAATCGTCATCTGCCTTGATGCGTTTCCTTTCTTTAACGCTGCGAGCCCAGTACTTTCCAGTAACGAACGGCATGCGCGTTATTAGCATGATAGTATTCCCGACAGGAAAGTAGCGGGCGCGGCGTTTTCAAGAAAGGAAACGCATCAAGGCAGATGACGATTATCGTTGTGTGGCAGAAGGGGCACTCCAAAGGTTGTAAACTTTTCTTGGAGTGTAAAAGGTTAACTAATTAATAGCAACTATTAATGCTTCGCGATGAAAAAAATACTGGCTGTAAGTACAAACAACTGCCGCTACTATGCAGTCGGTACGATTTCTCTAGGGCCTCTTGGTTTTTTTTTTTAATCTTTGTCCAAGTTAACTGGGACACCCGGTATAATTTTCCACGCGGACCGATAACGCCGCAACCTTTAGGATGAAATCTTGCCAGAACCTTGCGGGTTGCAAAGGTCTCGCTAGGCGATGCAACTCAGAGTCGGTCAATTTATGCGCTGAAGCTTCGCGAGCACGTTCGCATAACTCGCAATAAAATTCAACCCGTTCGTCAAGACGCAGCGAACCAACAAAGCTGCCGAGAAAGCTCGAGCATCACGACGGGTTTAAAGAAAGGTACGGTAGACACACTAGCTGCTGGCGTCTCAATCCTGAAATGTGTACTTTGTGCAACTCTCGTGAACATGGACAAACCAAACGTTGAAAAATCGTGCCCTCGAAAGGCACGAACGTACGCCCAGGAGATGCTTAAGCACTCCCTTTCTCTTTGCCTTTCTAGAGCCTTTGCCGTACACCTGTTTCCTTTGCGACTGCTGCGCCGCATTCATTCCAAGTTCGGCTGCACAAAACAACGAAGTCTTATGATAGTGCCTAGTAATTACCTGTACGAGCCGAGTTTCCACACTTACATTCATTCATTCATTCATTCATTCATTCATTCATTCATTCATTCATTCATTCATTCATTCATTTGTTCGTCTATTTAGTTTATTTTATTTAACACAATAAGCACATAAATCATGCTCGTTGAACCCTTCGTGACATCGTGCTTTGCACTGACCAGCATAAGAGCACAGCCACTCATCCACACTGGCGCGTTCGTTCACACGACGCACATTCACGTAGGTCAGGGCAATATGGTGATCGAGTGGACTAGACGAGCCGCTTGCAGGTCGGGCTCGCGCAAGTATACGCCAAGACTTAACGGGCCGGTTTCACCGTTCGTCAAGTCGGCCCGAGTCACCTTGGCTGAGCAGGGTATAAATGAAATGAACTCGACTACAAGCCTTTGAAAAGGTCCACCTTGTTCTCCGAAGCGCGATCAGGTACGGCGTCAGCGGAGCGCAGTCAGCCACCACAAATAGCTGGAATCAGTTTTTGTTCGCACGCTATCACCCCCAGTGGCGTAGCAATAGGGGGGGCCGGGGGGCCGTGGGCCCCGGGTGAAAGGGGCCTGTGGAGGGGGGGGGGGGTGTCATATACGTCTGAAGACACCCCTCTTTCCGCCGGCTACACACGGGGGGGGGGAGGGGGGTGTGACAGAAGACCTGTGGGCCCCGGGTGCCAGACGACCTAGCTACGCCACTGATCACCCCCCATCGACATTCGGAGCACCGAATCGTACATGAATACGCAATCCGTTCGGGCAGTGGAAGTCAGACTTCTGACGGGTCATTCCATTTTGCGGTGCCAGCTGTTCATTTGAGCACGTCTGTTCTTATATCCACAGCATTCTGTTGTTTCCCGCCTACGTCATCGGCTGCGCGGTGGCTCGCAGGGTAAATCGTTGCTCATTAAGCTATGCAAGTCCGTAAAGATAGGCGGCCACCGAAAGGCCAGTTATTAGAAATGTAAAAGCATCAATAATAAAGCCCAGCGATTAAGAACTGCGAATAAAGAAACTTTAAACAAAGAGCAGAAAGGAAACAGTATATATATATATATATATATATATATATATATATATATATATATATATATATATATATATATATATATATATATATATATAACGCACCAACTCAGAGAGCACAATGTAACTGCAAAACGTGAACGTCATTTTCACAGAGCAGATTACCGGTATACAGAGGGGGTGTGGTATTCAGCTACTGAGCGCGAAGTCGCCTGGTCGGTTCCTGCCGCCGCGACGGTTGAACAGGTTACTGATCGAGGCGCAATTCAAATCGCTGTCGCGTACTTAGACTTCGGTGCGCGTAAATGACCATAAGTGGTCGACGTTAATCGCGCCTACACTCTAAAAACAGTTGCACCCTTCGGGGTGTATATTTGCCACACTACAATAATCGTCATCTGCACTCTTAAACAAATGTACACCCTTTGGGGTGTATATTTGCCACACAACGATAATCATCATCTGTCTTGCTTGCACTTTCCTGTCGAGAATGTTCTGTCGCTGATTACCCGCATGCCATTCATGACTTGCAAGTACCAGGCTCGCAGCGTTAAAGAAAGGAAATGCGGACAAGACTGATGACGATTATCGTTGCGTGACAAGACCCAAGGGGTGCAATTTTCTTTAAGAGTGTAGACGCCGCGCTATATCGAAGGCCGGCTTGCAGAATACAATACAATACAATAAAATACAATCTTTATTGTGCATAAAGAAAACAAAGTACATATAGCAGGCCTACCAAAGCCTCAGAGGGCTTGACTGGCAGTGCCTGACAGTCAAGTCACAGAAAATTGCATAGGGTTAATAGCGGAGTTAGCTATTAGCGGGTCGGAGCAAAATGTTGAACAGTTATACAAAATGTTACATTAAACACCGACAATTCTAAGTAGTTTCTTAATCCCACGTCCTGTGTTTGCTTCTAACACAGGAGAAGGATACAGGAGCGCTCTGACTGACAGACTCGGCAAGACCATATTTTAAGCAATGGGCGTCCTTACTTCTTTCACTGGAAGGTTAACGTCGGACATCTTGCATCCACTGAAAAGAGTGTGGAGTTCCAAATACAGGTGACAGCCGGTGTAAAGAGTACGCCGGCCCACGCAGCCTCTCAGCACGACTTTCTCCACCCTATATGAAAGATATAAACGAGTACAAAATAACAGGGACGGAAAAGGACACAGGACTGTCCTGTATCTCCTACTTCGTCCCTGTTTATTCTGTGCTGGCTTATATTTTTCAAACATGAGTACCAACTGTCCAAACAACATACATTGCTAAGGTACAATCCTCCACCGTATATTAAGGCGATGTAAGGATCTACAGAAGGCGGGATAAGGGCGTGCGTGTCCCATCTGGCGTACGTAATCTGTACATGGAAGCGGGAGGGCGATGAAGGGAATATCCGGATCGGGTGCGTTCTGTCAGCAGCAATGCTGTGCGAGCTCCCAGCATGGCCTCGAACGAAGCCAGTGTACTTTGACGCAGCTATACCTGCATTCGGATTACACTCTTAAACAAAGGTTACACCCTTTGGAGTGTATCTTGTTCCCAGACAATGACCGTCATCTGCCCTGCTTGCGTTTCCTTTCTTGAAAACGCTGCGCTTGCTACTTTCCTGTCGATAACGTTATGTGATGGTGATAGCGTGCACGCCGTTCGTGACCTGAAAGTGCCGGGTGCGTGGCGTTAAAGAAAGCAAAAGCGTGCAAGATAGATGAGGGTTATTGTTTCAGGGCAAGATAAACCCTAAAGGGTGCACTCTTTTTTTCTTTTTTTTTTTACAGTGTAAAGTGTGTATCGCCCCAGAGTCTTCCGTTGCCTTGTGAGCTTTCTTGAGCTCTTGAATGAACGCTGAGATCTATGTGTCCGATCGTAGGCATCTTATAGATAACAGCTTTCATGAAGAACCTATTCCAGTGTTCCAGTGGTCGGCGTCCGTGTTTTTACAAAACTGCGCCGTGACCAACGCCAATCAGATTAGCTTTCGTCAAGACCAGCTCATCAATCAAAAAATCATTCAGTCAATCAGTCAGTTATACAAGGAAGCATTCACAGACTCGTTGAGCTCTGTGCCATCTGAGAAAAAGTGCCCGCTATTATTGCCGTGGTGAGGAAACGGGGAAATCAGCGACGAACAACTACTTGCGCAAATGTAGGCTTTCTCCTCAAAGAAGAAGCGGCCTAACCCGTGCACGAGAAGTTCATGCAAACACTGCGTTCCCTCCGGCTGTCTCGGCATGAGTTCTCGTGATATCTGAGGCTTGCACAATTCCGCTCATTTGCAGCACCAGATCATGCAAATACGCTCGCCTGTCACTCTTCGAGAGCTCTTCCACTGTCGTACCATCGAGTGATCTTCGCAACTTGTTCCAAGCCATACCGTATGCTCAGTTGCGTTTGACGCAAGCACGCTATTTCTCGCCGGTTTTCACCCCTCCAGGCGCACGTGAAAATGAAAAGAGAGAGAGAGAGAGAGACTGAGCGAGTGAAGAAAAGTTTCTACCGCCCGTTGTTTGTCGTTACATGATTCGTGAATGCGTCACGAACATCACCATTAACATTCCAGATTAACGACGATGAATCATATGCAATACGGCACTGTTCTCTCGCACTGCACATGTTTAATTCCATAGGACAAGGAGATCTTTACACCAGACCGTGCCTCCGTCGTCTTAAACGGAAGTGAGGTACATTGACTAGCTCGCTATTTGAACAGGTAGGTCTGCCCGTTTTTTATTAGAGTGGGCAACCGCCGGCCGTGTTATTGTCAACCTTCCCGCCGCCGAGTTCTATCGAACCAATAAATCAACCAATAAATAAATTAATCATACACTCCCGTAAAAAAAAAGAAAACAAGACATCTGAGCAGAAGCGCGGGCTATTGCTCGAGTAAACGAAGAGATCAGCGACTAATGACTTGCGCAACTAGTTGTTCTCTGTTCCAAAAGAGAGAAAAAAAAAGGATGATGACCTGCGCGCGAGAAGTTCATGCAAATATTGCGTCCATCCCTCCCGTCTCGAGAGCTTACGTGAAAACCGAGCGCTCATTCGCAGCCACGCATAGCAGAAACGTGGTCGACATAGTCAAGCCGCAGACGCGCGAGTTCCACGGCGAATCCTTCGCTGGCAAGTCAGCGAGCGCACCTGTTCTCGCACATCGCGTAACCCCTTCCAAGCCATGCAGGCCCTTTATGCAGGTGCGCTGTACGCAAATGCACAATCTTCTCTCAGTTTCCTCTGCGACACGCCACTCTGCTGGCCACATCGATATCATCAACATCATCATCACCAGGAGTATCCGACTTGAAACAAAGTGGTACACGCCACCAAGCTAGTTTTTTAGCGCTTCTGGTCTAAATGCGTAAATTACAAGCTAGAGTATTAGAAAATGAAAGTTCGCTTCACTGCATATTTTCAGTATCGAGGCACCCTAATATGGGTGGATGGATCGATGAGCGTGTCTTTGAAACAGGGCGATGAGTTGCGCCATCAAGCTTGTGTTCTTATTTTGTCTAATGCCCTACCTGTCTTTGAACACACGCACGCACGCACGCACGCACGCCCGCCCGCCCGCACGCACACACACACACACACACACACAAAGAATTCCCTCCATCAAACTTTCTGAACCACTATTCGGAACTTTGTTTCAGTACGCCGCCGTTGTTTGTGGTCTAATTACTTTTCTCCCTGCTAATTTGTGTTGCGGACATGTTTACTTTCTTCCTCTGCTATCTCTAAACCCAAGGGCTTCAAGGAGGCCAGAGCAGCCTAAACCGGCAGCTGGGTAGATATCTTCTCATTCTAATAAACCATTTTCCATCATTTCTATAGCTTTACCGCAACAAGCACATGCTTCTTCTTTGGTGTACATCGTTTTATAACAACGCATTTAAGACATCCTGATCTCCCTTGGAAAAGTAAGGAACTTCCCTTTGAGTTATCATAAATTGCTCCTTTCCTGATTTCGTTTTTACCTCTTAGGTAGATACTAATAGCGAGCCTCTTTTTCCATTGCCGCCACCCAGAAGATTGCCTCAGCCTCTCCGACTTTGCGTTTGACGTTCTCCGTTGCCATGTTGCTTAATATACCGGTCGCATACTTGTTGGTAATTTTTATAGTTCTATGCCTCTACTGTGAGTCAATGTTCTTCCTGTACAAATACTTCGACACTCTCGCAACCCATTTACTTTCCTTCGTATTTCTCAATCGTTCCTCGAAATCAATTTTAGTCACAGCTTCCCTCACTTCAAAACTTGTCCAACACATATCATCCTGCGCAACTTCATTTGTAGTCTTCCCGTGAGCGCCCAATGCGAGCCGTCCCACTGACTTTTGGTTGCCATTGAGTCCTAATTGTACCTCTGACTTCAAGCAAACAACTGCATTTCCAAATGTAAGTCCTGGAACCGTTACACTTTTCCCCATACCCCGAAGCAGCTCATACCTATTTATCCCCACAGCGCTCTGTGTTTCATTATGGCCGCATTTCTCTTCCCCTTTGTTATTACTGTTTTAATGTGTTTCCATACATATATATCTATTGCATTTGTTTATGCATACACAAAGGCATTTGCATTCTTTTACCCGAAGTATTTCCTGGCCCTGAATTGACACTGTCTGTTCACTGTTTTCATTGAATACCATAACACCCGATTTTTTAACGCTAGATTTCAGACCTAGATTCACTCCTTCCTGTCCACAGATATTGGCCAGACGTTGCATATCATTTTGCTCGTAAGCTAGCAACACAATGTCGTCCGCATAAAACAAACCTGGAAGCTGCTGCTCTGTACCCGCTTGTTTGTATGAGAGCTTAAACCCGATATATTACTTTCGTCTAGCGCCCTTTTCCATCCTCACCATGTACATCATAAACAGCAGCGGGGATAAAAGGCACCCCTGCTTCAGTTCCTTGCTGATATATCAACTTTCTCTTCGCTCCTCATCCCTTCCCATTCAACGCTAACGGTATTTCCTAGGTAAATCTACCTCGCAAGCTGTATACAGCAGGTGCCTAAGCGTTCCCCTTCCAGAATATCCCACAAAATGTCGCGGTCCACGTTGTCATACGCGTAATTGTGGGAGCGTGACGCCCTCTCTATGCGCTCTTCTGACTCAATGCAGGCGGTAGCGTCGTGCAGAGCGTGACCTCGAAGACTACCAACGTATTGTAATCAACGTAAGCCACCTTATTCGTGGCGGGTGATTTCGATTGCGGATGGACTCCGCAGTCACTTTAGTGGCAAGTTTTTCTGCTACTGTCATCTCCTATAAATATGAACGTCAAGCCTTCGTCCAATTCTTTGCGCTATTTCCGTTCGAAACACCACATGTACCAACTGGCCCAGCAGTGAATTTTCTTCAAGGAGTTTGCATCACCTAGTCGGTTATGCTCCTTTGTTCTAAGACTCTCTGTACACTAAATATTTTAGCCGGTACTTAATAAAACCTTCAGTCGCCAGTCAGCGCTTGCTCCGTCTCCTCGTTGCAGTGGTGCGTGCATTTTTTTTTTCCCGCTCTTTTCAGTATGGCACAATACACCACGCGCTCAAGGGTGCACGCATGCAGGTATGTGACGTAGGCACTATTCAATTAGAGCTCCCTAACCAGATTCAAAAAATAAATTGTTAGTCCTCATCACGTGGCCTCTGCATACACCCACAGTCAAAAGTGCACAAGTTCGCAGAACAAGTTCATAAGACAAAACGGTGTCTGAATGTTAAGTATATATGCACTGAGCCGTTTTTGCATTAAAGTTTTCTTAGTGCTGTTTTGGAATCCCATACGCCTGCTTCACGTGGTGCCATTTAGCAATGCGTTTCTCTCGTGTACGAGTTCCGCAAATACGAACTTCGCATTGCCGTCTCACTAGCATCGAGCGCGGCAGTATCGCATTCGCGAGCACCTAGCCGAGGACCTGATTATTCTTGGCGACAGTTACCCCGCTTCGATGAAAACAAAGTAAAACAGCTGAGCAACTGTTTCCGTGAAAGCTTTTTGCATTTGCGTACCGTTACTTCATCAAAACAAAAACTGACTAGGCAGAACACGGTCTACCGATCCGCTCTTCCCCGTCCTTGCAGCACGTGCGTTTTCGTAGAGAAATTCAGCACTCCGAACATAGAAAAATATAATTATGGCAGAATAGCGCAAATTAAACACGGACACAAAGAACAAAGTGGACAAGGACGGCCGCTTCTTGTCCACTTGTTATTTGTGTCCGGCTACAGTTGGTCTAGCAAGGCCACCTCGCCCAACAGTCAGTCAGCCTAAACATATATAGAAATATCGCAGCAACAAGGCTCCGACGACCCATTTGCCGCAACTGCGAAATCGCAAGTGTGAAAACGCAAGCGAATTCGCGCCATGTGAAACAGGCTTTGATTGTGTTTTCTGTTATTGTGTTTCCTACTCTACACCATACAAGAGGAGTAGAAAGATCCTGTGTTTTTGTTCCGCAATCTATGAGAGAAGAGCTCTTGTACACTTGATAAATAGATTACACCCCTTGATGCGAATGAGAATTCTACGCTCTACCTTCCTGTCAGTAATGCCACATCACATTGATATCACGCGTGCCGTTTGTGGCCTGCAAGTACCGGGCGCTTAGAGAGAGAAAAGGCTCGCAAGACAGATAACAATTATTGCTGCGGGACAAAGATAAGCCGCAAAAGGTCTAAATTGTTTTCTGAGTTTAGACTACTATTATATTAAGTGGAATAGAAAATAATCTTGTGTTTTCTACTCCACAACTTACAAGAGGAGTGTTCTTGTAGAGTGGAATACTAGAAAACACGCTTGGGTTTTCTACTCTATACTCTACAAAAGGAGTACTCTTGAAGCGTGTCCTCTTTTGGAGAGTACTATATCTTTACCACAAGAGAAGTAGAAAACTCGCGGGTATTCTACTCTACAAATTATAATAGAACTACTCTTTAGAGAAGAGTATAGTCTATTTGATGGTAAGTCGCACAAAAAGTGAGGAGGAAAAGAAGGGCGAAATGACACCTTATTAACATGTGATGTTCTCGGCAGAGAGGCACGGTTCCCTGATCTACGTTCCCCACCCATCCCCAAAGGACTGCAACTACCAGCGAAAAAGAAGAAGAAAAAAGCTGGTTATCATCTCTCTCTCTCTCTCTCTCTCTCTCTCTCTCTCTCTCTCTCTCTCTCTCTCTCTCTCTCTCTTCCCCCTGCAGAACAGCGGCGCACTGCTTTTTCTATATACTACACACCTTCGAGGAAAATTGTCTGCCATCTACGTCCACCTGATAGGTTCAGACGCTGCGTGACCGATTCACGAGGGAATGGCCGAGTACCAGGGTTAAAGAAATAGAAACTCTACGGTTAAAGTTGTCCGTGGTTCTGGAACGACCCAAGGTAGCGCTCCGCGTTGGTGTAGCTACTGCGTAGAGCGGGACACACACAGCGGGGGAAAACGGAAACAGTAGCAGCACCGCAGACTGGTAATCGTCATTGGCTGTGTTGTGAACCGTGGTGAAACCGCCTAAGTATACAACATGTACGCCTAATTTGTCATCTTTCTCGCGTTTACCCTGTCGTTCTTTGCCCTCATGACCGAACGCACGAAGGAGGTACGTCTGTGGCCGTTTAGCTCGCCACTCCAGTTCAATGGCGCGCGTCTAGCGCTATCGGATCCAGAAGGAAAGAATGACCCTGCCAACCCCCCCCCCCCCACTTCATAAGACATGCCAGAACTTCATCTGCGCTGACAAAGTGAAGCGTACGGCGAGTCCTTTCTTCCCTTAATTCACAATTCCTCTTTTTTTTTTTTTTTTGAGGGGGGGAATGGGGGGGGGCTGCTTGGATACTCCAGTGGCGTTTAGCTTTACCTTACTTACTCAAGAGTTGGACGAAAACTCGTCTGGACACGCAGCATGTTGTACTAATGAAAAATTGCGGTCACTAACCAAGTCAAAAATAAAATATTTTGACGTTTCGGTAGCTGTGCAGGTTCCTTGTTCACAATGCGTGTTCACTTGCATTGTTCACTTGAGCATTTTTCACATGCACTGTGAAAAAGAAACCTGTACAGGTTCCCAAATGTCAAAACTTCATTTTTGGCTTGGTCAGTGACCGTAATCTTTCATTAACACAACATGCTCATTCTCGTTATTGAGAATGCTCAGTAGTCAACGCCACCTTTCGGTGGCGGGCTAGCAGGTGCACGAGCGTAAGATTTTATCCTTTCCGTCTAGCCTTGCACGTTCATGTCTTTCTGCAAAAAATTATTATTAATATTATTATTAATATTATTATTATTATTATTATTATTATTATTATTATTATTATTATTATTATTATTATTATTATTATTATTATTATTATTATTATTATTATTATTATTCCGAAACGTCAAAAATCTTCATTCTTGACTTGGTCAGTGGCCGTTATTTTTCATTAGTATACCTCGTACAGCCTTACCTTGTTGCCCATTTACGTGCTTTTCATCCTTCTGTCTTCCTTTTCGTCTTGCAACAGCCGTCTTGCACGGCGACGGCGACGGCACAAATGCGCCTGGAGTGTCCATATAACTGCTATCGCAATAATAATAAATGGCCCCTAGATAAGCAAAGTTAGCTATGTCGTGAGCACAGGTTTAACAATGTGTTGGCATCGCAGCGCATCGGTATTGAATTTGTCGGCATCGCAGATTGCTTTCAAGGTGCGGTCGCTGCACCGTCACTGCATCGTATCGTACGGCGATACAATCAAAAAGGTGTTCTTCGCATACGTTAAGACCAAACAAAGACAACGCCATGGAATGTATGTCTCAGTCGTCAAAAAGCACGTGCGTTTGACGACGACTTGATTCAAGTCGGCCACGAAAATTGCAAATAAACGCAGCGCGAACATGCGGCACTTAGGAGAGCGAAAAACTAACGAAGCCGCATAGAACAAGTGGTAGCACATGAGATTAGTGATAAGCGAAGAATCGCTCGCTTACCTCACAGAGCCGGGACCATAGCGTTGGGTCAAAATCAGCCGGGCTGATACTTTGAAGTCAGGCCTTCCTCCGTGCCGCGTCTCGCTTCGCAGATGGAATAGGGAAAATTCGCCTGCTGTCAGTTTCACAAGAGATGCATCCAAAAGCACAGCAACACGGTTTCGCGAACACAGAACTGTACTCGCGGTCAACTTTCTGTGGCAGTGAAGGGAAAGCTGCCGAGGCGAAGCGCGCACAAGTGAGAGGCTTCTGAAAAGAGTGCCGTGTTTTCATCCACGTTAGTTGAAGCTGGGGAAGAGAAAACATAAACACCTCATTCATCATCGCCATCATCATGAGCCTGTTTTACGTCCACTGCAGGACGAAGGCCTCTCCCTGCGATCTCCAATTAGCCCTGTCCTGCGTCAACCGATTCCAACTAGCGCCTGCGAATTTCCTAATTTCATCGCTCCACCTTGTCTTCTGCCGTCCTCGACTGTTCTCTTAGTACACATTCTGTAACCCTAATGGTCCAACGGTTATCTAACTGGCGCATTAGATGACGTGCCCAGCTCCATTTTTTTTCTCTTGATGCCAATTAGAATATCGGCTATACACGTTTGCTCACAGATCCAAACCGCTCTCTTTCTGTCTCTTAACGTAATGCCTAGAAATCTTCGTTCCATCGCTCTTTGCGCGGTTCTTAACTTGTTCTCAAGCTTCTTTGTCAGTCTTCAAGTCACTGCAGCATATGTCAGCGCTGGTAAAATGTACTTATTGTACACCTTCCTTTTCAATGATAATGGTAAGTCAGGAGCTGACAATGTCTGCCGTGTGCGATCAAACGCATTTTTATTCTCCTATGGATTTCCTTCTTATTATCAGGGTTCCCTGTGATTAATTGACCTAGGTAAACGTACTCCTTCACAGACTCTAGAGGCTGACTGGCGATCTTGAACTCTTGTTGCCTTGCCCGGCTATTCATCATTATCTTTGTCTTCTGCATATTAATCTTCAAACCCACTCTAACACTCTATCTGTTAAGGTCCTCAATCATTTGTTGTAATTCGTCTGCATTGTTTCTGAGTAGAACAATGTCATCTGTAAACCGAACGTTGCTGATATATTCGCCGTCGATTTTAACTCCTAAGCCTTCCCAGTTTAATAGCTTGAATACTTCTTCCAAGCACGCAGTGAATAGCATTGGAGAGATTGTGTCTCCCTGTCTGACCCCCTTCCATATAGGTATCTTCCTGCGTTTCTTATGTAGAATTAAGGTAGCTATGGAACCTCTGTAGATATTTTCCAAGGTATTTACGTAAGTGGGTCTGTGCTCCTTGATTACGTAATGCCTCCAAGACTGTTGGTATCTCTACTGGATCAAATGCTTTTCGTAATCTATGAAAGTCATATATAGAGGCTTATTGTACTCTGCGGATTTTTCGATAACCTGATTAATGACATGGATGCGATCCATTGTATATAGAGTATCCTTTCCTGAAGCCAGCCTGTTCCCTTGGTTGACTAAAGTCCAGTATTGCCCTTATTCTATTTGAGATTATTTTGGAAAAAAATATTTTATATACTACTGGGAGTAAGCTAATGGGCCTATAATTTTTGAATTCTTTAGCGTCTCCCTTTTTGTGGATTAGTATAATCATTCTTCCAGTTTTCTGGGACCCTTGAAGTCGCGTGAGATTTCGTATGAAGGGCCACAAGCATTTCAAGCTAGATGTCTCCTGCATCATTTAATAAATCGACTGTTATTCCATCTTCTCCTGCCGCCCTTCCTCGTTTCATGTCTTGCAAGGCGCTTCTGACCTCATCGCTAGTTATATGAGGAGTTTCTGTGCCCTGTTCATTACTGTTTCTAATTGAGGTATCCTGACTCCTCTGGGTACTGTACAGGTCAGTATAGAGTTCTTCCGCTGCTTTTACTATATCTTCGAGATTGCTGATGATATGTTACGGGGATGCTGGGAGCATAGACGATTATATTTACAATATATATCCAAAATGGGTCTGAGTAGTTAAGATGGCTGACCACCAAAACCTGCAGCAGCCAGCGTCTCGCGATCTTCTTCTTCCTCTCTTCGTTCATCCCTCCATAACAATATTACCCTGCTCATCTTGCAGCGCATACATCTTGGTTTGACCTATGCCAAGTTTCCTTCTCACTGATTTAATGCTAAGAAGTGCTAAGAAGGTGTATCAGTGAGAAACAGCTTATTAGCAACTGTTGAATAAGATAAAACACACAACTGAATGTAAAAGTTTGCTTACTTTGCTGCTTTTCCCTTCCGCGTCTGGGCAAACGCGAAACCGTCGCACGTGAATCTGCGTCGATTGTATCGTCTGTTCCGAGCAACCAAAAGCACTGTGAAACGCTGGCGAACTACTTGGAGCGGTAACACATGTGCAGCAGCCACGCGCCCGTAGCTTTCCCTTCATTGCCACAGAAAGCTGTACGCGAGTATATACACACTAAGTTTACACCCTTTATTTTTTGGGATGTATATTTGCCCCACGACGATAATCGTCATCTGCCTTGCTTGCGTTTCCTCTCTTGAAAAACTCGGTGCTCGCGACTTTCCTGTTGAAAATGCTGTGTCAAGCTGATAATGCGCAAGCCGTTCGTGACCGGGCTCTCAGCGTTTATGTAAGGAAATGCGGACCAGACAGATGACGATTATCGTTGTGTGGCAAGATAGGACCCAAAGGGTGTAAACTTTTTTTAAGAGTGTACGCTACAAAAGCACAAAGGAGGCGCGAAACGTGGCGTCTGCGTACGCCGCTCGCGATGTTTGGCACCGCTATGCCGGCGGAAGCAAAAACAAGCAAAAAAGGAAACGCGTGACGGCGTTCGGCCAATTAGTCGCGAATTGGCCGAATTAGTTGCGAGTCTCCCATAGCAGAGACCTACGCGACGTGTACTTTGTTTACATAAGCAGTACGTGGTCGTATTTGGGGCGCTTAATCGTACTGTACGCCAACAGGCTTGCATTCGCGGACATGTAACGCTGCGTGCGAAAACGTGATTACGAAACCTTTAGGATTCAGCGCATTCCTTTTGATTAATTTGAGGCTCGAGCTTGAAAACTCATCTTAGGAAAGAAACTCTCTGCATTTTGTGGTTACTAACTAGCCTTGTTTAGAGCGAATAGCTTTGTTTGCCTCTTTTGTTCGTGTTCGTCATGGCGGTCGCCCAGTGGATTTGCGTTACAAAGGAAAAGTGTGCGTGCTCTCCCGAAACCGCGTTCGTCACCGAACGACAGCATCAAAAAGCTTTGAGACGTAGGTGTTCATTCGTGTCAGCTTTAAAGTGTGGCTATGTTAAGATGCGGCGGTGGTGCACTGGCAAAGAAAACATGCGGCCGCCCTCTCGTTCGCTGGATGGTTTAGTCGTTCGGTTAGTCCTTCGCTTACTCGCTTGTTCAACTTTTAGTTCGTTCTACCACTATGTCTCTGAGACACACGTAATGAGACAACAAATGGTGCCTCAATATGAACGACTGCATCATTTCACTTACCGCATTTGGGGCCGTGTCATTGCACGGTCGTCACTTCACCAAAGTCATATCTCGCAAACGTTATTTCAGAGCGAGCGCGGCCGTCCTCAATGCATACACCTCAGTGCGACCCGGATCGCGAAAAGTACAGCCGCCCTGATTTTTAATAATATAGCGCGAGCGTCGACTGAACTGCTGGTGAGCGCCTTATAACGGCGATAAGCGTGCAACAAGAGCGTGCAACAAGGCAACAAGGCTCGTGCGCGAACTCTCGCCTTGTTGCACGCTTATCGCCGTTATAAGGCGCTCACCAGCAGTTCAGTCGACGCTCGCGCTATATTATTAAAAATCAGGGCGGCTGTACGTCAGTTCATGAACGGACGAGCTAACGGACGAGCTAACGCACGATGAAATGTTATTCGTGACGAGTCACTAACCTGAAAAGAATGCGCTTGTTTGAGCCCTGAATAAAGCGCTGTTACCGCATTCCAGATTCGCGAACGAATACTAAAAAACTGATTTCATTTTGTATGTATGCAGAATCCGAGTATTTCTGTCGACTTTGAGGCGCGAGAAATATAGCACCAGCGCCCACCCCTGAGCCTTTGCGCGTGCTTAGAAGATTGACAAGCACGCACGTCGGCGGCAGTGTCGCCAGTGTCGCTCGTAATACTCTTTCGAACATTCGGAGCAGCGTTCGTTCGTGCCTTCTGTCAGCCCTTGTACATTATAGCTGATACGCGCCTCGAATTCACATTGCAAGGACGGCGCAGAATATTTAGGCTACTGAGGGTTTGCTGGAGGTCAGGATGTTGGCATTCGATTGTACATGTGTTATTTATAACAATTAGCAACATGCTCTTGCGACACGCGCTCGACAAATGTTGCGTACCTAATTGTAGCGCACACGATACATTCGGAGTTGTCATGCCACAGCGTTAGCGCTCGTTCTGATACTTTAAAAAATAGTTATCAAAAAAGGAAAAGAAAAGCTACCGTCGCCGAATTTGCATAACCGTCCGTATAAAAATTATATGCTGTACACGAAGTTACTTGAAGCTAGAAAGCCAACGCGAGCGCTTAAGAGGAAGCTTTAGCTCGAGTGCTCCTATCTAAATACATGTAAAAGGAGAATTCGTTTTTCTCGGCAACCACTGCACCGAATTTGACGAGGTTTGTTGTATTTAAAACACAAACTTAAAATCTAGTGACTGTTGGTTTCGAATTTTTGAGTTAGGTCGTCAATTTTTTATTAAAAATTGCCAAAAATCGAAAATTTTCAAAAAACGAAACTATCAAGTTTACAACTCTGTAACTCAACCACTAAAAACGATACTACAATTCTGTGAATGGCATCTAAAAGTACATCTAAAGCGGACAAAATTGATATGTTACACATGAATATAAAAAAAAATTAATGATAGAGAAATACAACTTTTGCAAAACCATTGTAACCGAAGTAACAAATTCACGTAAGATGTAAAATGACCTACTGAATTTGTCCGCTTTGAATGATCTAATGGATGCCGTTTACAGAACTGCGATATCAGTTCTTGATGGAGAGCTATGAATTTGTAAACTTCGTGCTTCTATTTTTTTCAAACGGTCAAATATTTGAAAATCGTTTTAAGAAAATTCAAGCCCTAAATCGAAATTCCGCTTCCAACAGTCACTGGAATTTAACTTTCTCTTTCAAATGCAACAAATTTCATCAAAATCGATCCAGGGGTTATCTCATAAAAACGTTTTTGCGTTTTACATGCATTTGAATAGGCCGCGTCGGAGCTGGGCCCGAGCTAAAGCTTCCTCTTAAAGCGCACCGCGCCTTGCTATGCGTGCATTCACTCTGCGTAAGGTCGTCTGCTACGTTCGAGCGGTGTAGGCGGCGCTCGCCATGGTCGAGGAAGGAGAGTGAAAGAGAGGAGAAACAAGGAGTGAACAAAATGAGTGAAGGCGGAGGAGGAAAGTGCCGCTACATTACGTTTGCGGCGGCGGCGGCGCGTGGCGGCGAAAAGCCGTACTAGGGTGGACGGCCGGTTACCTTTGTTTTTCTCTACTTTTGCCACTCCAGAAAGGTAGAGGAGGCGCTGCCCTAAATTAAGTTAGCACTCTTAGGGAAAGTAAGTTATAATGGTAATAAATTTATAAAAAGGAAATGACAATAACTACTACCCGTCGAAATAGTTGTGACGCTATATTGTATGTTATTTGACGCTGTCCTCATGCTGTCTGCTGTAGCATGGCTGTAGATGTTGTAGCGTTACCGCCGCTCTAGCCGTTGTAATTAGCAGTCTTCAGTGCTGTGACAATAGTTAAAACTGTATCACTTGCTGGTGCCTCGAACTTTGCGCAATCATGAACGGCATGACTGTTTTGACGCGATCCACGGCGATCAGGCAGCTGCGGTCGCTATTGTGTCCATGCGGCACAGGGGGGATGGACAGTCATCGTGGGAACCGCACGAAAGCTCGCGATGCACCGACCTCTGATGATCAGATGCCACTGTTTCAGTACACAGGCGAAAAAACCAAGCGTCGGAAACGGGTGTACGCCTGGGGCAGCTGTCTGACAGGCGCTCTGGGTCATGACAAGCTTGTGCGACCGAAGCTGGGACATGCGCCCAGGTCCAGCCATAACAAGCCGTACAAGCTGCCTTTCTCCGAGTTCTACACGGTAGACTGCCCTTTCAATTATCATGCTCGTACGTTCATAAGCATGCCGCACACTTACTAAAATGTGACATCGTTAGATTGCATGTTACAGATACACCGGCGTTCGCGTCGGTGTCTATTTGATTTTCTAGCTGCGACCTGAACTTGGAATGTTCGCCTGGAACCTATCGACTCCACGCAGATAGCGCCCCAGCCTCACTTTTAACCAGTTACAACGTCTAGATATTTGCAGCAACCGGCTACTACCAGTTGGAAATGGGCTAATCCGATCAAACCAACTCCTCTTTCGATCGTTTAATTGGGTGGGATCTGCGTTTAGTTAGTGCTCTCAGGTACTGTCAGTGCCTTTATATGTGTTTAATTACTTACTCTTAAGGCCAGAAACGTTAAGGAGGATGTTGTTTCGAGTGAAGCAAATTAGTTTAAGAATGAAAAGTTCATCTGAGATTTACTGACCAGCATAAGATTTACATAGTTGAATGGTATGCATAAAAGTTACACAGTGCTGTGATAAACTATGCACATTATCAACATACTGTGACTTATAAGGCGTTTATGCAATCGGTACTAACGTATGTGGCCAGCTTACTCTCTTGGCACGTTTAGTATCTGACAAGTGTAGAAAACAGGCTGAAAGCATGATCCCTCGTTTCTCCATTGGCTTACCTTAATCAATTTACATTGCATTCCTTATGAAAGAGGGTAAAGCCAGGCTCACGGCACGGTCAAACTGGATACCACGTTCTGAATGAATTCACAGTTCCCACTTTGTGAACATCTTTCCCAAGCCACTGTGTTCCATATACTCTGTTAATCTCGCATTTATTGTTTGTAGGTTGACGATGTGGCCTGTGGCTACGGATTCACTTTGCTGTCGGCGCAAGAAGACAAACTTAAGAACCCGAGCAAAGTTTTTGGCACTGGCATCAACACTGACTTCCAGCTGGGCTATCAGTGTGTTCGCAGAGGCAAGGATTTGTTTTAGGCAGCCTTATAGTGATAGTAGTTTCTTTATTGCCGCTTATCAATGTGCATTTCTGCTACTTGGGACTACTAGAGTATGCTTCTTGGGTATTATGTGGCATGTGCCAACTATTGCCGCCACCCATTGCTCGAATAAGCCAAGAATTTGACTTCATGAATTAATTAGTGTGGTTTAAAGCCCAAGAGATTTGGGCTAAGTAGGGGGCTCTGAACTAAATTTGACCATCTGGCATTTTTGGCATCAAATGTAGGCTTGCTAACAACCTGCCATGGTAGTTTAGTGGCCATGGTGCTGTGCTGCTGAGCTCAAGGTCGTGGGTTTAATTTCAGCTGTCACAACCACATTGTGACGGGGATGGAGTACAAAAACGCTGATGTACCTAGATTTAGGTGCACATTAAAGGACTCCAGGTGGTCAAAAATAATCTGGAGTCCTCCACTACAGCGTGCCTTATAATCCTATCACGGTTTTGGCACGTAAAACCCCAGAATTTAATCTAATTAGGCAGCACTGACAGACATGGCTTGCCCAGCAGACCTTACAGTGTTTTTGAAACAAGAAGCGATAAGTCAAGTTTTCAGCAGAAACTCGTAGTGCCAAATATAGCACAGCTGCAGTCTGATAAGTCAGTCTTTACATAGCTTCAGTCATATGTAGCACCTCCGTAGTTTGCTGTTTTTCGCTCTCTGCTGCTGAGTGGGTTGTGCTTACCCACTCTTCTGCTGCTCATTTTCCTTAGGGCACCCCCTGAAGGTGTTGACCGAGCCAGTGGGCATTCCACTTCCGTTAAGAAGCGAGTCAACACGCGTCTTGCGTGTTGCTTGTGGCCGTTCACACAGCGTAGTGCTTACTGACAAGGAAGGTGGTAAGTTTGTTGATAAAATGATTCTGTAGATTTTTCTGTGCAATCTTTAAGAATGCTATCAAGAAATCTTGCCCTTTACAATGCATCATTGCTTCGGTATTTCACTCTAAACGCACCAAAGTGTGTGACTCTGCTTTCTGATCCTCACAGACATCATGTGAAATCATTTGATTCTTTATGCATATTTTTCCACTTCATACAGGGTAAGTTCGATAATACAGACTGCTGGGTGTGAATTATGGCCTACTGAGCATTTGAATACGTTAACAAGGGGACTGTGATTATTGTCATGTTATGTCATATGGCTGTCTAAAGCAGAGCTAATGCTTTTTCTATTGTGACTGTGCACATCTCTGACTAACATGGTTAGCCGTCTTCTGTTACAGGGTTTACATACTTCAACACATGCTTCATGCATGAGAAAAAGATGATACACATTCACTTGAGCTGCTTAGAACAGTTTAAGTTGAAGATGCACTGTGACTAGGCCAGAATTGAAAGTGTACTGTGTATTTGAACGAAAAACGTAGTACTGTATGCACCGCTTGTGTATTTCTGCATTGCATTGTGTGATGAGTGGCATGATTCATGCTTTATCATGCAAGGCCATGTGTAACATGCATTCAGCAACTGTCTGCACATTGATGTCTCAAGTAATGGCATATAAAGAGTGCTTGCATTTCGTTTTCGTTCTGCCTGTACACATTTAGTTCTGGTGAAATATAACCTGTTTATGTGTTAGTTTAAACTATCATGAAGAAACTTAGAAGCAATTTTCCATTGTACTTTGGCCACAGTGTACTGATGTGACTTTCATTGCAATTTATCAATTATCACATCTGCCTTGACAGCATTTTCATTTGGGAACAACTCATTCGGACAGTGTGGTCGACCAGTTGTGCCAGACGAGAGCCCTGAAAGCTATGCCACCCCTCGCCAGGTTCAAGGCATTCCTGGGAAAATTATTGATGTATGTTCTTGAATCTTGAGTCTCTCATTTTTTCATGTATACTTTTCTGCACTGGTTTGAGAGGCATTTCTTTTTCATTTCCTGTTCTGCAAGAATGCTTAATACAACAAACATGGTGCAAGCAAAAGTTGTTTAAAAAGAAGGAAAGATGCTTAGATGTTTGAAAAACTTGAATATTGTTCTTAAATGGGACACTAAAAAAAAAAACACTGAATCAATTACTTTATGCAGGTAGAATCTCTATGATCTGTAGTCTGAAGCCCTGCAAAGTGCTGGGATAAGCACTGAAGTCTACAGGGGAATCACAAAAAGTAACAATGTTTTGTTCAAATCTAAATACATTCTTTCATTCTGAAAACTCTGAAGTTACAGTTTGACATGTGTCACTTCTACGATAGCCTACACACCAAACTCCTGCATAGCGACAATGGACATGACAGTAGTGTTTACCTCAGGGTGTAGGGTAGTTGCCTTACGACTGATATGGGAGCCAAAGAATAAACAGGGGTACTTTCAATGAAGGGATAAATGAAAGCATTTTCAAACAAACAATTTGTGCATTCCTAAGGACCAGCAATAGTTCTAACAGAAATCAACAGTTAAGAAAGCAGGCAGACACAGCACTTTGTCTGTTGGCTCTTCTTTCTTCTTTTTTATCGTGTTGTTAGTGCTCAAAAAGGGCTCCTAAAAAACATCTGACATATTGAGCTCATTTTAAATGAGCACCCACATCACGTACAGAATACTGTGACAATCATCTTTGGCAAACATGGCAACACTATGCACTGTAGGGAAACCACAAATTAAAAAAAAAAACAGTCATGCTTCTCTCTGGGCTTTTTCAGTCCCTTTCTCACACGTGATGACAGCAGGGTCACATATTTGACGTCCTCAGGGTAAAAGTTGTTGAATGGTTGATCAACAAGGGATGAGAGCACAAACTTGACAGGAGCCAGCTGTGTCTTTTGAGTAGGGGTGAGGGCTTGCTCTTTGTGTGCCTTTGATCTATTTGTGAATGTCCCATTAAGTTGGCATCGCGTAGGGAGTGATCAGATGTAGATAATTAAGTCCTTCTGGTTCTCTATTCTGGTTGGGTAACTTGACCCATAGCTTTTGCTGTACTACACAGAATTGGCGAGATGGAGTAGAGAGAAGTACATGGCAAGGCCCATGGGGAGGGCAGTAAAGGCCAATGAGAAACTGGAGTGGCTTCGTAATCATTCATCAAATGCCTGCAATTTTTTTTTGTCACATCACTTCAAAAAGTTCTTGCCATCATGTGCAAAAAGATGTTGAGTTTATAATGGTTCAGGGGCCCTTTAAGATGAGTCCCAACCAACTATCCATATTTGTTGCCTTGCCACAACAGAATCTCTACATGTGCACACACATGCATTCACAGAGAAACCTTAGGTTGCAGATAAGGCAGACCAAACTACAGCTCAATTGCAATGCATTCTCCTCTTCCATGAAGGTGGTTTGTGGGCAGGACCATACTCTCTTCCTCACGGATGAAGGCGCAGTGTACAGCTGTGGATGGAGTGCTGACGGGCAGACTGGGCTGGGCATTCAGGGTAGCCAAGGCACGCCGCAGCATGTCAACGGGGACCTCAGTGGAGTCCGTATTGTCCGGATAGCTGGCACCGTAGACTGCATCCTAGCCGTGTCTGGTGAGTTGCACCTGTGAGAGATGTACAGTACAGTTTACTGTTAATGGGATCACCAATTTAGTATTTGGTTTCACGTAATGTTGAGGAGTCTTCTTATTTTTAAGAGGATTGTTGGCTCATAATATCCATTAGATAAATGTTGATTGATAAAACATGATTGCGGTGACCTTCTTGTCTAATATGAGCAGTAGTTGGTGCTGGTATTTCTATAAGGCGTTCCCTTTAACAGTGGGCCATGCTGTACATTAACATGATGCCGTCAAATGACTTTTTTACCCTACAATCATACTTTATCATAGCAATGTAGTCTATTAAGCCAAAATGTGCCCATCGTATTCAGTATCAGAAAGTCAGATGCACAAATTGGCACAAGCTGATTTGCAGTGAGGTTCCTGCAGAAGCCCTCCACCCCTGAGCGTAAGTGCATAATAAGGATAACGCACAATTAGAATAAATGTTTGCCCAGTGAACAGATAAAGCGCCATTTTTCACAAATTTGATGCATAGCCATGAGAGTTCCTGGGCC
Organism: Dermacentor variabilis; assembly: GCF_050947875.1. Lineage (NCBI taxonomy): Eukaryota > Metazoa > Arthropoda > Arachnida > Ixodida > Ixodidae > Dermacentor > Dermacentor variabilis. The sequence continues at coordinate 169,599,267 of NC_134573.1, read as the reverse complement.
ATTGCATGCATGACTGCAGCTGATGCCGCATCATCTTGTCAAGGTGATGAGATCCCTGGGCATTCCTAGTGCTTCAAAGCTATGAAGTGGCAAGGGGAGGGGTTTCTTTCTTTTCTTTTTTTTCCTTCAGAGCTTTAGAGTGCCACAATGAGAGCCACAGTACTCAGCTTCAAGCCAGTTCTGGTTGTACAGTGGCATGTAATATGAGAGAACACTGAATGCATCATTAAGCAATGATTATTCATTTTGTGTAGACTGGAAACTGACATGTCAATTTATAACAAGCAGATTTCTTGAACATTTAGCCCATTAATCACATTTATGAGAAACATTTACATTCATCCTCTATGGCTTCTTGAGAGCAATTTGTGTATTCCCTCTCGTACTGCTCAAGAGAGTACATACTGGCCTTCAAATTTTTGTTGAAGGCCTGCATTGTTGCTTCTTTTTTCACTATTGCTACCAAGTGTAACCTGGTGTTCTTGTAAAGTGAGGGTAACTCTGCTAGCCCTCTGGTTCAGGCACCTTCATCTAAGTTCTTGGTTGACTGCTAGTTACAGCATTAGCCTTGTATTCTACTTATACCTTAATATCAATAATGAAGGTACTGTAAAGCTTATACATATGATTGTCTTGCAGACTCTGGTGACCTATTTGGCTGGGGTAATTCTGAGTATGGTCAGTTTGGACGGCAGACAGATGACAAGCAGGTCTGTATTACAGCATTGATTTTGTGATCACAGTGCCTTTTATGGTGTTGTTAAAGTCATGTTCATGTCCTCATTTCATCAGAGCAAGTTTCAGACTAATCACAAAGAAATAAAATAGATACTTAATAACATACTGGCTGTACATGCTACACAACATCGTATATCATGCCATAGTGTGAGTTTGAAGTCCATGTGATTTATCAGACATATTTGTGGAATTCTTTCACTAATCAAGACTGTGTTGTTTTTTATTGCCATCTTGCAAGAACCATAAGTAATGACTGTCTGGGTTCACTCTTAGTGCAAGTTCTTTCCCTTACTTCTGGAACACAATATGGCTTTGTGGCAGACATTGTTCGCTTGGTACCTACATAAGAAAGCTCTCAACATGTTTAGAGTAAATATACAGAAATTGGCTACTTGGGCCACCATACACTTCAACACTCACCAACATGCCTCATTCAAAGCTTCTTTTGAATTCCATGAAGTGGCGGACAGCACCACTCTCGTGAGCTAGAACTTCCCTTTAGTCAAGCATCTTGGCAATTCCCAAGATTTAGTTTTGTAATCGCACATTTTCGGGTCAACTCGAATGCGCTAGGCCACGTATGTGTTCCTCAATCAACTCCTCATTGCATGAATTTACAATGAGCATTACTGAAGGACACTGAGCACTTTAGTCGAGAGGTGACACTGCACTCCCGTTGGCAAAAGAAGTCATAAAGCTTTACAAAGGCGGCAAACAAGAAATGTGGAAAGAAAATTTGTATGATAACATAAAGGGGCTTGCTTTTTGAGGCCCGTGCTGGCTGCCTCGGGACAAGAACATACAGGAGCGAATATTTGCAACAGGATGAGATGTGCATTTGCTGCAGAAAAGAAAAATCCATAGATGACTCCACTTTATAATAGAATTCCATGAGATTAATCCAGCCAGAACCATAGGGAACATCCACTTTCCAGAAGTGCTGAGGTTCAAAGCCAATGGGAGTGTTAGCTGGCCAGTGGCCAAGGTAAGCAAGAGACATTTAGAGTGTTGGTGGAAAAAATCAGGGAAGAGATGATAACGAAATCATAAAAGGCATAGGTAATTTTTATGTGATAGAGCAGGGATAATAGATAGAATGCTAGATTACAATATGGTGACATTTAGCAGCTCACACAAGCTAGGCACTTATTTTTCGCCATACCTATCCAGAGAAAATGCCATGAACGATCATCATCAGAGTCGAGCAGGTACTTTGAGTGAAGGCATGTTGGTGAGTACAGTAGTTAACCTGTCTAGTACAGAAGGCATCCAGATGGCACGGAGAGTGCGGTAGTGCTGATGTCTGTGTTGCTGCTGCAAGTAAAGCTGTGAAATGTGTTTTCGCAGATGTGCTTTGCAAGGAACCTAAACTTCCCCTTTGGAAAAGTGAAGGCTGTTGCCAGTGGAGGAACAATGTGTGGAGTAGTCACCGGTAGGTTGTTGTGTTCGTTATTTCATAATGCCAATGACCAGTAGGCACTTCCATACAAGGTTTATGCACGTCGATTTATATTACATTGTTGTTCAATACTGCCAAGCCTTCTTTGTGACTGGTAGATGTCTGAAAGGTTTATCAAATGTGTCACTTCTGCATGCTTGCTGACAGGTAATCATGTGGGCATAAATTTGAACACGTATCTAGATCTTGGTTGTGTGTGTCAATTAACAGCATTTGTTTCAGTTAATATTAATGCTTTCTGCTTGCCTGTGCCCTCACAGCGTTTCTGTGTGCTAAGCGAAAAATGCCATAGAACAGTAGACCACAGGCAAGCACATCAACACCAGATGTGAGGAGAGCTGTATCACTTGGAAAATCCTAACAAGATATTTTCATTGTTCTCTGCTATGAATGTATAGTTTGGCAGATCAATCAAGCCATGAATGCATCAGTGAGGTTCTACTGTAATTAGTTGTATGCCCACAAAAATGTGTTGTAACTGAGTCACTCGGAAATGCACACCCCGCAGAATGCAAGGTGAATCTTGTGTGTGCAAAGCTCCTTCACCTCATGTTCAGATAATTGCTGCCAGCCTTAATAGTACTCGCACTAAAATCATTACCAACCCATTTCATGACAAGATGCAACATCTAACAAAATCACTTAACAATGGCCTTGAAACCACTTTTCATATGGCCTTCTGCTGTTCAGGAAGCCTCATACAGAAAGTAGTCAAATGTCCTTGGACCACTCTTGACCATTCTGCAATTAAATGTAGGTTTCATCCGTTTATTGTTGGCATGTTGTAGTACTTTTTTTCCTTCTCTCTTTCCTTGTTTGTGTGGGCAGATCTTGTGATATTTTCAAATGTCAGTTCTTAATCTTCTCTTCCTTCTCTCGTTTAAGCTAAATTGTTGTCATCATATTAGAGTAGTTATATTAACACAAGGCCAACAATGTACTGAGAAACCATAATAGGACAATATTGCAGGCACATTTCTTTTTAGCTGTCTCAATTATCATATTTCCTCGCAGAATTCTTGCACTCGCATAATGCTTACACCCCCCCACATTGGCCATCAAAAATTAGGCTTCTTTCTTTCCTTGAGTAATCATCACACCGTCGAAAATTGCTGCAGCGACTGTCATCGGCAAGTTCCGGCCAGTGATAATAATAGCACATGGCAGCTGAGCACACTGTCGGTGTGCCAACCACAGTGCAATCAAATCCAATCCGAACTGAAAGTGGCGTGGTTTTGTGATTTCGTGAAGTTTTTGAGTTGCACGTGGACAGCTAACACAAGCATTGCTTGTCTTTGTAGGGCGATATGGAAGCTAAATGGCTTGTTTCAAGTTGAACGCCTGAGTCAGTATCGACAATGGTGATGCGGCTAGCGATGCGGAAGCTATAAGTGACGTCAGTGCTGATGCTGACTTTGAATAGGTCGGCCTAGAATCGTGTTACTTATTCGATTAGTGATTCCAGGTTCAGCTACTGTCTCCAAATAGACAGCCTTTGTAATTACTGCTAGTGTCGATCCTGTGCTCTTAATACAAAGGTAAATGTTGCTGGATAGTAATAATTGTTTGAGCTTACAGTGGCTGGGGCAAGAACAGCACTTTACAGCCACTTCATTTTCGATTTTTCTCTTTAGCACCCAGAACCTTCCCTCACAAAACTTTCCCCTCATGATTATTGCAGCCCCCAACTTCGAATTAATTTACTGCGAAAAAAGTGATACATTATATGAGTAAATACATTAGTGTGAGTAGATGCACTAAGAGAAAAATATAACTGATGCAATGCTTTTATGATACCACACTTTTGAAGAGTTGCTCGAATTTTCTCTAAACATTGAATCACTTTGTCTGAACATAAAATGATGGTGTTGGAGAAGAAGCCATGATTAATTGAAAGCACACTAAATAGCTGCTAATCAACGACTTTATGTATAGACAAGGCCTAGTTAAACATAGCTTTAATATTGTGTGCGTGTGTGTGTGTGTGTGTGTGTGTGTGTGTGTGTGTGTGTGTGTGTGTGTGTGTGTGTGTGTGTGTGCGTAATTTGTTGTGTCGCCAGAAGACGACAACGATGAAGTGCACGTGCAAAGGCACTGGCGGTTTTGGCACGAGCACGCCTCATGGAACAAACGCCTCACCAGTGCTGCTGGCTCCTACGTGTGAACTACCATGTACCTGTTTCCTTTAGTTAGTAAAATCTTCGGCAACCAACTATGGCTGTAGAGACATAACAATTTGATAATGAGTGCCAGCATCTGCTGTTGACCTCTTACAACGTTGTGTATCACTGTTTTTTGCTATCTTTCCTACAAAGTGATGAGCACAACTCGTAATGTTGTAGGAGAGGCTTCAGCTTAGAAACACAATTTCGTTTTAGTGGATGTTTATGGCAGGGCAGAAAGGCAGGCTTAATCAATTGCGCTGTCTAGTGAACAAACAACTCAAGCAAATATAAACACAGTAAAAGTAACAGCTGATTATGCGTACTGTTTCTTTCTCATACTCTGTGTATGTTTTCATGGTCACAAACACACACTCAAGATGTGACAGATATACTGGTTGTTTTTGCAAAGATTTGTGCTTTATTTTTTTATCTTCTTTTCTTAAGTGTAGTCCTTGAGCTGGATTACTTGAAGAGGCAGACATCACTTGTGCAAGAAATTGAAATGCATAATCAAGTTAAGGCGTTCCGTCTCCGTCAAGCTGATCACATACAGTTTAGTCAGACCTTCGCCACCAAAGAAACTCCGTATAATCTCTATACCACTTACTCGCCCGAACTATGGGAAACAGGCATTACACTTCCCATCCCACAATCCTGGAACAATTACAAACTTCGAAATCAAGCTTGAGGTTCAAGAAATCTGTTGAAACATATTTTCTTCGCTGTTTTATTGTATAACTTCCTTATGTAGCTCAATGTTATTGTTTTGTTTTCCTTTTTTAACATGTTCTGATTAAGATTCGAATTCTTTATTGTTTTGATATGTTATCATATTTTGAAAATTGTAACCCTTGTTGTGCTGTTGTTTGCTGCAGAGTGTCAACATGCATTGGGTGCTGCAGCCTTTGTCAGGCAAAAATACTGCCTTTTGCTGCAGCACCTGAGACAGCTGTATGTCTCAAACAACAAATAAATGAAAATGAAAGGTATTTCAAGCAATCTTACGGTTTTTTCTCATTCTCCTGTGTTATTAAATCAGAAATAAAGATTAATGTAGTAACTAATAACAGAATGTTGTTAATTAAGCTTTTAACTGGTTACTTTATGGCACATATTGCAGTTTACAAATTGTAACCGACGAGTTCACAAGGTGTATCCACTTAAAACGAATTTTGAATACACCAACTTTGAGAATATTCATTCCCAAAGTATTCAACAAAACATATTGGTGTTCCAGTTATTTTCGTGCTCCAGAGCGTAAAATGCCGTTTCGTAAAAATAGAAAAGTAAGCGGGACAACAGTGCATTTCGACCACAAATTTGATGCTGCATGTTTTGAGACTGGTGTCATCCTCAAAATTTATTCCAAGTGGACATGCCTTGTGGTCTCGCCAGCTACAATTTGTAGCCTGCGGTGTGTGCTGTAAAGCAATCAGTTGGATACTTAATTAGATAAATCCTGTTAATTAGCCAATGCTGCATTTTAATTTCTTGTCCAAGAAATGTCTGCCTCTTCGAATAATCCAGCTCAAGTACTAGAACTGTGCTATATGCCACAGCTGATCTTAAAGATGTTCAGCAGTCTTGCAAGAGCACTCGGTTTAGTGTTAGAAAGTACTGATAACTGCTTGTCTTGCAGAGGGTGGTGATGTCTATGTGTGGGGATATGGCCTCCTTGGTCTGGGGCCCGAAGTGTCTTTCAAGGCCATTCCAACTCTGCTGCCAAGGCCACTGTTTGGAGCAAATCATTTTACCCCTGACACCCACGTTGTCGACCTGTTCTGTGGTCTGAACCATTTTGCAGCCTTAAACAGTGAGTCATCACATGGCTTTTTGTTTTTGCTATCGTTAATTTGGAAATGCAATGACCCTGGTGGCATAGTTTCTGCTACAGGAATTCTGCTTACATACCAGTTTATTAATGCGCTAGCATTCTTTGGGTACTTCATGCACTTTCCAGGGGCTATGTTTGTATCTATGTTTCTATCTAACCGTTCCTTCTGCCTACCTAGGTCACTAGGTGGTTAGAACCTGTAGTGCATTGGGCTGCTGTGCTGAGAGAACAGGGTCTGAAACCAACCATCAGACCAACTTGGATCACTGAATATGTGGTAACGTGTACATACATGCCATTCTTCAACGAACCTCTTTCACAGAAACATGGGTCACTGTAGATGCAGGACTGGGTAGATGCCGCTGTTCAAAGAAACTCTTTGATGTCGACTTGGAGCACTGGCTATATGGCACTGGCACTCGGTCTGTGCTAGTCTTCAGTGAACCTCTTTGCTGCCAACTTGGGTAACTGGGCATAAGCCACTGGGAATGTGTCGCTCAACAATGATGAAAGGGATCCTTTAAATTCATCCAATGCTGAACGGTCCACATCACACGGTTTCCTCCAGGACAACAACTCGATGCTTTAGCAGGCTACACCACAAATGCATTGGGAGTTGCCACTTTTCAAGGAGCGCCTTTCACACCAATGCTTTAGCGAGCTGTGCCATGAATGCGCTGGGTATGTGTGCTGCTATTCAATTAACTTCACACCAACTTGAGTCGCTGAGTATGTGCCGCTGAGTGTGTGGCAAGCAAGGTAGCAATTCTCAGTGTTTGTGAGCACCGGCACACGATGCTTCCCGTCTCAGAGGCCACATGTGGAGTTCTCGGCAGTGCCGGTAGATGGCGCAGCGGTTACAGAAAGAAGCGCAAGAGAGGAGCCCAGTTGCCGCATGGCATGTTTCTAAGTGTTTGCATGCACTGGCATCCCGTCCATTTCAGGGGTCATGCACAGGCTTCGCAACGGTTCCTCTACATGACGCCGAGTGTTCTTAGGGATGCACGAAAGAGGAGTCTCGCTGCAGTACAGGCCTCATACATAATTCGTTTCAACGGGGGCAACACATTGTGTTGCTTTATTGAGCCAACGCTGAACGATTGATCTTCATGCTTATAACCCCATTTGAAGTTTCTTGTTGTTGTTATCCCCCCTATGTAAAGCCCGATTCTAGGCCCTTAGGTTAAATAAATGAAAAAAGAAAAAAAATTACCATCGACAGTCATCGCGAGATTGTTTCTGCAACAATTTTTTTTTCTTTTGAATACTTGAGTAGCTCATAGCTGGTTTTTCGAAGCGTGACAACACAAAGACGTTACCCGCCGTGGTTGCTCAGTGGCTATGGTGTTGGGCTGCTGAGCACGAGGTTGCGGGATCGAATCCCGGCCATGGCGACCGCATTTCGATGGAGGCGAAATGCGAAAACACCCGTGTACTTAGATTTAAGTGCACGTTAAAGAACCCCAGGTGGTTGAAATTTCCAGAGTCCTCCACTACGGCGTGCCTCATAATCAGAAAGTGGTTTTGGCACGTAAAACCCCATAATTTAATTTTTTTTTTAACACAAAGACGTTGAAGTAGGTAATTGACAGGGCTTGTGCTGTTTTCACAACTGAAATTTTTACTGATAACCAAACATTTCAAGTACAAAGGAAAAACAACAAATAAATTGTCAAAACCAAATGAAAATTATGAATGTGTGATCATGTGCCAAAAAAGTAACAGTTGTATTAAGTTTCCTTTTTTGAATTTCGTGCCTAAACCCCAGGGCCTGTGTGTCATTGTGACGTCATGAATTTCAAAGTATATTTCTGTACTTTCAGCCATTGTGGCTCAGCAAAAGTTCTTGCTACTTGCCAAGTTCAATCTTCAGGGCATTTAGAATACAATGTTGTCCATTCTTACCGATAAAATTTCAATGGTGATTTAGCGGTAAATGCAAGAGAAATCTGTTAGGTGTTATGTCGCACCTGTTAGGTGTTATGTCGCACCTCTTTGAGGTCCCGGATCTATGATTTAGACTGTGTTACCGCATTCCAAAGTGTTGTCCAGGAGTTCACTTGACACACGTCCAGCTCTCCAATCTCCTCTCTACCAGGTGGCCAGCTCCCCACACTTAACACATATACACTTTGTTCCGCTTTGATACTACTATTGCTTACGCATAATAAAATTAGCTAGGCCCAAGCAGACACCTTTAAAATTCCTGATGCCACAGCTAGCTGGTGTGGTAACGTCAAGACGGCATCACCATCTATTTATCATCTTTTGTTTTTTGTTTTTTTACTTGGCAAGCCTCCTCTCACACTAGGAGTGGCATTGCTGGTATTGTAGATGGGTAATTTACTAATAAAACTCGAATTATTCTTCTCTTTAGTGTCCCTTTAATGTGAAAGGCTTCTATTACTTCTCTTCATTGTCACTTGGCATTTATGATTAGATAGCTTCAGCTTGTCCATAATCTTTTTACCTTTTATGGATTACCAGATTACCGAAGCCTTGGATGGAAATATCAAGGCTGGTAACGACATATTGTGGCACTGTGTCCAACTACAACATGTTAGAAAGAGTTTTGTATCACGTCAGTGTTTTCATTGAAGGAAAATCATAAAAGGAGGGCTTGTCAATAATTTCATCGCTACTGAAGCTTCACACCAGCAGTTATACAGAATGTGGTAAGTTACTGCATTATAATGTAGCTCTGTGTGCTCTCTGGTTAAACTCTCCATCACAAGATGTCACTACCAGCATTGCCGCTGCCGTGCGCCTCTCCGGTGACTCAGTATTCCACAAACGACAATATGATTATGCACAAGCTAAAGCTTGCCATTATGCTTTTACCGGATTCCTTTGCATTAAAGATTTGGTTAATATCAAAATTAAGCCAAGGTTCAGAAACCCTGAACCTTGGCTTGTACCACGCTTTCGCACCGAGTATAAGTTACAATCTATTAAACACAATTTGCCGAAAATTCTAAATAATCATGTTCACGCTAATAAATTCTCTCGTAAAGAGTTTAAGATGTATTTCGTTAACCTATAACATATATATTCGTGTATAACGATGCATATAAATGACCATGTTTCTTTTTTGCCTTTTTTGTTTTATTTGTATAAAAATGTCTTGTTGATTCTTACATATCCTGTCATAAACATGTATCTGAGTTTTCAAATTTATGTTTAGTAAATTTCTGCTTAAGTTTTTTGTACCGAAAAGGTTACTGTTATCGCGCTGCCATGTATAACGCCTCCTGGGTCCAGTCAAGCTGCTGACGGCAGCTTTTAGCCCGGGAGGACGTTTCTAGTCTGTACTAGAAGAAAAATAAACTTGAACTTGAAGTTGTGATAACAGTGCTTGTCTACGTAGTCAGTTGACTGCTTCTTTGTGCTCATGTTGTAGTGCTACCAAAAACCAGCTTCGAATGCCTTCCAACTTGCCTGTGTGTACATCTTTTTGCTTGACTTAGTTACGTAACTGTGCAGTAAGGGCGAGAAGTTGCATTTTAAATGTTTCTATCATTGCCTCAATTTCTGTACACACAAGCTGTGTTGTTGCCTTCCATTTCGCATTTGTTGCTAGATGTGATGTTTACATAGCTAAACCACCACTGAGATGCTTGCCTGCTCTGTCAACTTGCAAGAGAAATGGGAACAAGGGAATAGCGTGCTCATCATGCACTCATCATGCATTTCTGTGATGACGCTGCCACATGATAAGTTTTTAGCCTCAATTCTCTACATTGCCTTGCCCTTCAAATCCAGCTTCAGAGGCACTACTCATTTCAGCATAGCCGGGAGAGATAGTGGTTTGGGTTGTGACGCTAATTCTATTTTTGCAGACAGAGGAGAGCTGTACACCTGGGGAAAGAATAGAAATGGCTGCCTTGGCCTGGGTCACTCATCAGATCAACATTTTCCATTCAGGGTAAGTTCTTGAGCTCCTTGATTTAATTAAGATAAAGAATAGAGTAATCACAGTGCCTTTTCTCAAATAATTTCTGTTGTGTCTGTCGCCGCATTTTTTTTGCAATAACCACTGAATCAGCATTTTGTAACAGGGAGTAAAGTGCTTATTGGTTCTGATCCTGTTGAGTTGTTATAATTTCAGTTTTAAAAGAGAAAAAAAAATTGTGGTCACCTTTCTCTTTACTGTTGAATCAGTGTTCACAGAATAATCACAATGTCCCCTTTCTGTGCCGGGTCTTCTTGAAGCTACCTGTTTCCTTCAGCGTCAACTAACTCCTCATAATTGTGTTCGCGCTAGGTCTTCCCCCACATCGCCAATTTCGGTTTACCTTGGCAGCTTTCCCCTTGTCGCCCTGTGCCGCTCCCAAGCCCAAGACCATGTTCGCCTTCTGCTCGCTTGAGTACGGTATGCTTTAGGCACTGCAAACAAATTCTTCGAAATGGTTGCGCGGCACGACAGTAATTGACAGTCGAGCTCACATGCATCTAGCCGCTGGCACAGCTTGGAAGAAAAGCGACGTTGTAACAAATGATGCTCTCTCTCGCACAAGTTCCAGATGCATGATGCATGTTTTGTGTGTATTTTTTTTTCTATTCCGCATCGACTTGAATGCTGGAAAAAAAATTGCTCTTCTCATCATATCGGAATAAACGACTGATGACGGCGCGTTCTTCGGCGACAGGCGCGAGCGACGCGGCGCTGGCGATGTTCTTACAAATCACTCATGAGAGCGCTGTAATCGCTGCGCATTTGGGCGCAAAGAGTGCGCCATTACATGGTATTTTTTAAATTCTGCGGGCTTTCGTTTTTCCCAAATAAAAACAGCCACGCTAAGTCTATCTCGTTGGAAGTACCTGGGTTGGGCAATATTTGTGAAGCTCCACAACTTTCCTATTGACGCCTGAACGTTTCAAGCTATATTTAAAAAGTTAACTAATTTATCTTGGCTAATTACTCAAAAAAGGCGCGCTAAGAAATGATACTGTAAGTTTAGATAAACGCTAACAACATTCACGCGATTTCTGTTCTGAAGAATGCATAGGTTTTTTCAAAATCTTGGTCCAAGTTAGCCGGGACACCCTGTATATATATATATGGGGGGGTGGGGAGCGGGAGGGTTCAGAAGCTGGTCGGGCTCAGCTTTTAGAAAAATTAAAGTTGGAAAAAGTCCTAGAAAAGTGAAAGCTTTCCACCTATGGATCAGGCTATAATTTTCTGTATCGCAGTATATGTTGTCGCTACTACACCTTGAAATGAAATGTGAAAGCGTAAAAGCACCGAAAATGAGCACATTTCTAGCATTAATGGAAGAGTTAATCCTTACGCAAGTGCTTGAGTCGAGTTTATTGAATTCCATCTTTATATACAACATCACACAACATACATTGCCACTTCAGGGGGGGCAGCTAAAAACTCATCATTACCTGAGGAGGCCCACCCTCCTTGCAACAAACATTGAATTTGGCATATTGGAACGAAGGCGCTTTACAAAGTTGCCATAAATGCAGTGTTAATCATTTTGTACGACACATAATTATTCCCAACTAATGATGTGCTCCTCCCCCCTTTCTTTCTTTTTTAACAGTAACATTTAACAACATGGAATAAGCACAGTAAACACTACAAGAATTAAATAAGTCATAATGTTACATTATAGCATAAGTAGGTAGTTCAGAAACTTTTCTTGTACAATGTTTTACTCTGGAATTAATGTGTTAATTTTTCCATTTCTCTGTTTTTGTTCAAGAACAATATTGTAATGTGTTCGAAAGTCTGAAGTCCATAACTGGCTATTACCCATAGTGTCCTGCAAGAAATATTGGAGATCATAAACGCCATCAGGTTGTGAAACCAAAGGCTAAGGTTAGGTTTGTTGTGGATCAAACACTGTCTATATTGTATTACCTATTGGATAGTTATTAATTGGTATGTATTCAAATGTTCTAGCAAGCACTTTGCTGTACTCGAAGTATAAGGTGTTCTAATGGTTGCTCTAATTGTTTTTTTCCCTAATAATTTCTGTCTCGGTGATTGCATAGTAAAGCATGTATTTTTCTTTCACAGGTTAGCCTCACAGCGGATATTCTGAAGGTCAGCTGTGGTGTGGACCATACGGCCGTGCTGAGCCAATCCTTGTGCTGACAAGAGCCTTGTGACTTCTAGACGTGGCAAATAGTCATTTGACATCAGTGATAGGCAGCGCAGACATGTGTCATTGATTGGAAAAGTGCACTGATGCCCTGTTTTTATTTTGATGCACTCCGAGAGTAAATTTGTGCTGGTAGTCACGTATGTGATATTCTCTGTACTGCATCATTGATTTTGACCTTTCGGTTTGACTAAAAGTTTGGTTCAATGGTCCAGGAGTCTGAAAGGGTACTTGGGCATTGTGCCAGCGCCTTTATGTGTGTAAAATTAAATTATGGGGTTTTACGTGCCAAAACCACTTTCTGATTATGAGGCACGCCGTAGTGGGTGACTCCGGAAATTTTGACCACCTCGGGATCTTTAACGTGCACCTAAATCTAAGTACACGGGTGTTTTCGCATTTCACCCACAGCGAAATGCGGCCGCCATGGCCGGGATTCGATCCCGCGACCTCGTGCTCAGCAGCCCAACACCATAGCCACTGAGCAACCACGGCAGGTTTGTGTGAACACCTACATTGAAATGATTGGGATTAACTACTAAAAGTTTGTTACACAATAGTTCTACAAGCACCAAGAATGCGATGTGCATTACGAATGTGGAGGTTTGAATTGTTTACTTCTGCGCTATCTCCATTTACGCTTTTTTTCACTTCTATTCCACAAACCTCCTCTATAGGAGTGATACGCAATTGACCAGTTGATAGCAAGCTCCTCAGGCAGATGTGCTGCACGTTTCCCCGTCATCTTAATCATTCATCCAACAGCTAGACAAACTTCAGATCAGAAACAAAAATACATTTTTTTTTACTTCTATTCGTATGTGGTCATAGTCGCAGCCTAGCGCGTGATGCCAGCTTTGACAACTTCGCGCTGGATCACCCGTCACTATGAATTATATATGTTGGCTGCCACTAAAGGCTAGCTGACCATTCCCATAATCAATTTCTTTTCATCACTTGTGCGTTTGATTACCTTTTTTTTTTCCTCAACGCTGCTGTCCTTCAATTACCCACTTCCATGGCGAAGGATCTCGCGCGAAGGCCAACTCTGTCTCGTTTATCTGTTCTGCTCCTCGCTTTTGAACCACCAGCCACACCAAGGTGGTCCACGAAACTTTAGGTGGTGAGTGACAAATACTCTGCACCAGGATTTTCCTGGTAACAAAAATACTTTTCCGCGCGTACTTTCGGTTGCTATGACTACGCTGCTTGTGTTACGGCTTCGCTGCTGGCTATGTGCTGGCTACGAAGCCGCATCCAGAGACAAGTCTCGCACGTTCTCGCGCGAAGCGACCTAGACGCGCGTTGCGGCTGTGGTCAGCAACTCGGCAGTGGGCAAAAAATAGTACGCATCGAGAAGGCAGCGGCGCCGAAGAAGAAGAACCGCGCAGGCTTCGTCAACTCCTTTTTCCTTTGCCGTCGGTGACGTAAAGGTAAGCGTTAGGCCTGCTCAATGCTTGCTGGCGTTCATTGTGGTGCCGTTGATGTTACTGTCGCAAAATAAATGGCTGCACAGCGTGCCGTGAGTTGTTCGGCACTTTTGAATAAGTCGGCAACGCGATACAAGTCGGGTCTTCACGATCCGTGACGTGCTTGTGCAACTTGCCCGCTCTTCCTGCCACGCTGTCTCTGACGCGAATTTGTGTTCTCTCATTGTCTCGGGTGGCGTAGGTATTGCGAGTATGGCACGCGGGCAGCAGAAAATTCAATCGCAGCAGAAGGCACAGAAGAAGCAGGAGCAGCTGAAGAAACAGCAAAATCATGACCAGAAGGCCGCTGCTGCCAAGGCCCTTAACCACACATGCACTGTGTGCAAGGTACGTAACAAAGAAAAAGGTCGTCGACTTTTAGTTTTGAGTCATGTGGGTTAGCGGGTCACGGCGAGATGTGCCACTGAGCGACGCCGGCCTGTTGCGCGGCGCTAGTGACCGCTTCCGCAACGCTCCTTTCGGATGCGCACGCGGTGCTTCTTTGACCCCGTAGCGCGCCTGCTTGCTGTGTTGCCGCTTGAGGACAATTTGGGTTTAAGTGACCAGAAGGTAATTTAGACAATCGTGCCAACAGTGGACTCCTACCTGCTCGTGCCTACAGAAAGCGAAGGTGTGCGCCGGTTGACACATGGCGATGGAACTGTTGCGGCCTTGTGCGGATTTGGCAGTGCTTCAAAGTGGTTGATTTCTGATCTCGCCATGAGGGTTGTCAGAGAGCTTCAACGTAAATTGCTCACTGTAGCCTTAGGATCACTACTGAACGGCCTTGCAAAGCTATGTTGACGAGCTCTTTGCTTTTGTTAGATTAATTGATAAACTGCGACGTCATTTCATCGGCTTTTAGTTGTGCGAATTCGATACAGTTTTATCATTGTAAAGCCTAGTGTGTCTCGAGTGTGTGAGGTTACTAGAATTTCACTGGAACCTAACGGTCTGACAGGATTGCCACATTTTCATATGTAACTATTACAACTACTAAAAGTCATCTGAGAATCATTCAGTAATCCAGCCTAAATGGGCAGTTGTACTCAGCTGGGGTTCCATTGTTTCACCTGTTCAAATGTTGACTGTGCCTTAACACGCATATTCATTTGACCATTTTCATTAGACTCAGATGCCGGATCCAAAAACCTACAAGCAGCACTTCCAGAACAAGCATCCAAAATGTGAGCTGCCGGATGATCTGAAGGAAATTTAAATATCAACGGATTCTCCCAGAACCAGACATGGTGGTGGCAGCCCGAAGGTGAATGTGTGCTGAAGACCACCTTTGTGGACTTGCCGCTGCTTTTTTACACATCAGCATCCTTCTTGTACAGCCTTATCCTTCCCCGAAGAATGAAAAAAAGAAAAAAAAAAAGGAAACTGGAAGAGCAGTCTGAATTGAAAACAAATAAATGACAAGGGGGCCAGATGCCATTTTGGTGTAGGCAGCGTGGCTTTTCAGTGCACTTTGAGATAATCAGATGTGATAAAGTTTTTGCTACTCAATCCACTGTGTGTGTGTCTGTTGTCCATAAAGGATAACTGGCGTGAACTGGTTGTGCATTATGGGTACTGTTGAGCTGCAGCAGATTCTTGGAGTGCAGTTCGTTTCCTTGTAACAAGCAGCACCACATTGGAGCACTAGTGGGCTGGTGTAATGGTGCGATTCTTTTAGCACAAATGGTTTCCAGCAGACAGTAGTGACACGGATAGAAAAGGACAATGGTGTGCTGCGTGTCATCGTCCCTTCCTGTCCTTGTAAGTATATTCTGCTAGAAACCATTTGTACTAGTATGTGCAGCCAACAAGCTCAGGCAAATGCTATTCCAGCGATTCTTTTAATTCTGCTCCCTTATTGTCAACTGTTCATGGTGGCCAATACTGTTGGGCAGAGTGCCGCTCACACCACTGACAAAGCAAAACAGTTTAAATAGAATATTTACATTATCCCGATCTTGTTTTTACCACATTGCTGGAGATGAGCAGGTTAGATGAAGGCATAGATTTTCATCATGTTGGCCTTGCAACATACTGACTGTGGCTGTAGTGCAGACGTTGTAATGCAAGAGGCTAAATTGAAACGTGGGAAGCATAGTTTAACCTGCTTGCTACAAAGGCTAAGAGCAGTGCAACACTGGATCCCAGCTTCAGCTCATCTTGCCATTCCGACTTCATGATGTTGCAGAGCTGCTGGTGTCGCAGTCTGCTACTGAACTTGGAATTGTAGTTTCGATTCCCAGCTGCATGCCGAGGCAATGTGCAAAGTGTTCATTTCCTGTGCCTTGGGTGGGCTTCAACGAAACCAAAGTGGTCGAAATAAACCCGTAGCCCACCACTGACATGTCTGGAACATTTAGTCGTTCTATTCAGCTCATATGATGCAATATGATTCGTATTCCATTAGTACAGGAAAGCAGTGCCATATTTGGCGCAGTCGTTAATCCTATTGTGTAATCCTGCTCGTGACTTGGTCCTGATTTGGACAGCCAGCATTTGTAAATAATAATGAAAAGAAAGGCGAAGCTTCGTCATGCATACTGAGCACAATAGTTAACTGCGCGAGTTAGTAGCAGTTCATGGTTGCAAGGTGATGTATACAATGTGTCTTTCACTAGCAAATGCAGGGCCACCGAAAGTAAGGATTTTGGTTGCCGATGTTTCATGATTTGTCAGCACCTTATTTTTAACCATGACACATGTTGAGGCGTAAAGTGTATTGGGAGTACTTGTATGACATCTTGTACTTGTCTTATCCTTTTTAGATGAACATTTGAACCCTAGAAAATTCGTTAGCAAGCATTGGAGCACCGTACATTATTTTGCAATGCTTCTTTTTCCAAACTGGTCTTTGTGACATCATTGGCTTGCTGTGTTTCCTACAATTGCAGGGGTTACCACACACAGCACAGCTAGTATAAATGTGTGCAGAGTTCTTGTTTAATATTAAAGCGAAGCGTTCTTTACCCACCTTCCCGGAATTTCCCATTTTATCTGTCTCTGCATGTAGAAGCTGTTGCTCAATAAGAAATATTGCATGTCCGATCGTGGGCTTCAAACCCAGATCCTGAAGCACAGCAGCCTGATGCTCTGTCCTTTAGGTCACCACGTATACATAGAAGGAATTGCATATTTTCGAGCTTCCCTTTTACAAGCCAGCACTTTGAGATTTGGTGTGTGAGTTGTGTCGCATAAAAACAGTTTACTTATAAAATTGAGAGCGCACACTTAGGTGACAATGAAGATAGAAGTTCATGTAACCACACCTAAAGTAATTTGCAAACATATTTGGTGAACACTGATTCTACAGTTTCAGTTGGACAAAACTGGCTGCAGTTGGAAGGCCATGCTTAATGAAGCTTTCTTTGTGATGTTTGAAGATTTAGACTCCATGGTCAGTAGTGGCAGTGTCTCGCATTTGCGCAGCCATGGCTGAGTACAATTGTGGGATGTGTTCACTGCCTAAATCCATTGCACATCTCTTGTTGTGATGTACCGTTTTGTCTTGCCAGGTCGCCGAAGCTTCACTTACACTACTTTTGCATGGGATCTGCATGTTTTGCCAGACAGCTTGTTTCCAGATTTTTTATGACCAGTGTCATACCTAATCTTACTGCTACACAATTACACATTTAGCTCCGTGCCATGACATCGTGATAATGGGCTTCTTCGATTTTCCACTTCTGGCTACTCGCAGGCTGCCAGAGCCAGCCAGCACGTCTTCGTTTTTCTCGGGTTGCTCCGCCCATTGCGCTACGCATTTCTGCCAGGCATTCGTTTTGCTCGCGCTGGACGGTTCTGGCTACTCACGGGCTGCCAGAACCTCCCAGGACGATTTTGGTCTGGCTGCTCTCTGGAAGTTCTCTGGCTAGCAGACGACTAAAAGAGGCGATGGGCGCTCGCCGCCATCCTTGCGGGGACTTCACGGATTGCATCGCGGGCGCTTGAGGACTTAAATTTACCTTGCTCAGCCAACTGTCTGCGGTCATCTTCGGATTTCCTGCGGTACTCCTGAGATTATATGCTTTCTGTCGGATACTATTCCATTCATCGACACAAACTGACACCTTTCCGAAAGATAACTTTTCAGTAGCATCGAGGGAAGCCCACGAATGCCATATTGACTTAATTTTTCAAATAAAATTTTATGATTTATGTCATCAAAAGCTCGTGTAAAATCAACAAAAACACCAAGAACAAATTGTTTTTGTTCAAGTTTCTCCAATATATATTCTTTCTGGTCGAGAAGGGCTAGTTCTCTTGATCAATTTTTTATAAATCCGTACTGGCATTTCGTCATCACATGCTTGTTACAGAAAGGATATAGTTGATTATAGATCATTCTCTTGGAACTTTTAGAAAATATAGGCAGTACCAGCACTGATCTATAATTCGAGACGCCTTTTTTGTCTCCTTTCTTATATAAAGCCACTACACGAGCCACTGGCAATTTTGGATGGAGAAAACGCGTTGAAATACATAAGTTGTATATATATATATGTCAGCACAGGAGCAATTTTATCTATTACATATTTGACTGGCCTTACTTGCAGCCCATCAGCATCACAACTACGGCTGTTTTTTAAAGCCCAAGAAAACAGCTCAAACTTCACGTTCTGCTGTTGCTTCTAAAAAGAGCGTATTTACATTATGTGGATCAAGAGCTGTGTAGGATGAACGTGGCCCAGTGTCAAAATCTCGCTGCATGAAATAGTTGTGCAACGAGATCCGCTGAAATAGTTAACCAGTGGACTCATAGCAGCACCCCGCGGCGGCCGTGGTATCTACGCTGAGTAGCCAACCGTAGCTACCAATAGCAGCCGCATATGGGAATCCTCTTTATTACGAGATAAAGCGTCCAGAAGTGAGTGAGGAGCAGGCTTCTGTTTGAAGAGAGAGCGTTTGAGAGAAAGGTGATCGCAGCGCCACGGAAAACTTGGTATGACAGCAAAACTTGGCTAAGATGTTCACAGCAGCATATGCCTCCTGCGGACTATGTTATTTCGCCAAGCCTGAGCGGTGGTTCAGGGCCCCTTTAACACATGTAATTTCTCATCTTCTTGGACCGCTACATGTCAGTTTACAATTTAATTTTCATATGTAGGCAATCTTTCATGCCATGACGGATAAAATCTAGCTAATAGTGAGAATGAAAACCTCAATAAGCGTGAACTTCATGTAGAACATCAACTTCACATATCTGCAACGAAGTGCAGACATCTTTCGAAAGGAAGAAATGGTGAAAATTAAAAATGTGGTTGACTTTACCAATGTACAGTGCAGCATTTCATTGGTAGGTTGGGCATGGTTAAATTTCTGTAACTAATCTTATTGCACTACAGCGTGTTGCACAATGTTTGGTAGGAGGGCACAAACAAAATGTGATGCCTGTATTCTGAGCAAATTGGTACATTGGCTTTTGCTAAACTTTCAAGTATAAAAATGAATATAAGTATCTATATGCAAATGCTCTATATTCCAGTGTTACTGCTGGCAGCATCCTAGTGAGACCTCTTCAACATTATAACGCACATAGCCCTCAATATTTTTCAAAGTTAACTCAAAACTGATTACATAAAATATTCATTCCGGATATAAAGTCGGATGCATGCAGAATTGTATGGAAGTGCCTTACATATTTCTTGTTATAGATTTGTGTTTAGACAAAGATAACTTTCTTTTACGACAAGAAATATGAGGATGTGATTACTTCCACCACGTACAGTATCTACAGCTCCTTACTTCGGTATTGGAACAAAAAAGGGGTTTTTGAAGTTCCTAACCTACAAGTTGGTAACCAGAACATATTTATATAAAAAGCTATTGCATCTTTTAGCTTTCTTTTGCTCTTATAAGGATATTTTCAGAGCTCAACGTGAGCGCTGTGACGACTCTGCTCCTGAATAGAAGCAAGTGAACACAGAAGCTTTAGGTAATACATTCAATGGTCGAATCCTCTTGTGATCCCAAACGGTACACAACTCTTATGTGTGACGAACAGCTACTTTTATCTGCAGTTTTATGAGCACGCTGCCGGCACAGTGTAATCATTGTGATGGCATTCTTTGCCCCATCCAGTCACCTTGTAGTAGGTCAGAAGGCACAGAGTTTCTTACAAAATTTACTAGTGGGAACTTGGGTGCTGGAATTGTTCAGCTATCATGAGAATCTTCATGCTTGTGGCTTTAAACATGCTTGTGACCTTGTTTAATTATGCTTTAACTTTCTAAATTTTCAAGCACTCATATTTTTCAGAACACACCAAGACACTTAATCTCTGTCCCCATTCGTAATCATTGCACATTGTTGCATTTATAACACAATATTATGTAAAAAATGAACAATTGGCACAGTCGCAAAGCTGTGTGAAGTTGCACTTCCATTTAATTATGCGGAACAGGCATCCTAATCTGTCATTTCCTGTTCATGTTTTCATTTTTGCTGATGGCAGTACATCGAAAGTGGTACTGCCAGAGTTTGATTGAGAATGCAGCCTCAGGTGCAATAACGTAAAAGGAAGAAAAACAGGCGAAAGGCTGGTAAGAAAATTTAGGCAGACGCAACATGCTGTCAACCGAACAGAGTTAAACTACTTGGGTCCAGCTTTGGCAGGTGTTATACTATGGCAGCAGTTCAAAGCTAAGAAGTGGGTTTGCTGTGCCTGTCGGTCCTTGCCATTACACCGCCATCGTTGTGTCATCGTCAAGCCATCTCCTTGTCCTCGGCTTTGCCCACACCCACCACTGCCACCGGGGCTCGTACCCTTGCGGCAATGTGCAGCTGGGTGTGACGTGCACTGGCCACTGGGCTATCGCGCAACATTTGTGCTTGGCAATGTACAGGATTTTGTGCACCATGCTGACTCGGGAAGTATTTGCTGTCTGTGCATGGGCATTTCAGAAAACACAGCAAATGATACTGTAACAGATGAAGACGCCACTGTATGTATACATCAGGAAGTTTTGAAAAGATAGTGTCACTATTTTAGAATTAAATAATTTGGATGGCAGTGCGCTCAGAGATCCTGATGCTGTAATATGGCACACTCAATAGGCCGTTTATGTACGCTTTGGAGGTGCTACGAAAGTCGTGTAACATGGATTTAAAACTGTATTACAATGCTAAGTGGGTCTAGCAGCAATGACATGGCTCTATTGTTGCCTTTGAAGGTTCTTTATGGTTGCAGTGAACCTTAGCTGTTGTATTGCACCACCTTTGTAGTGATCTGAGACACACACTGTCAGTTTGTAAACTGACAAAGTATCCTTTCGAGACTCAATATTTTTTTAATTTCACAATAATAGATTGAGTATCAGAAGAGAAAATTAAGGTCACACTCCTGATCTAAAGTTTCCTTTCTTTTAATATTGTGCCGAAACTCCAGCAGCAGTACATCAGTGTGATGTCATTCATTTAAAAGTATATATATATTTTTTTTTGTATTTGGGCCATTGTGGCTTAGTTAATGTTGCTGAAACTTGTTAAGTGCCATTGTTCGCTCCTTTATTACTAAATTTCATCCATCTTTACCATTAAAATTTTAAGTAAGCCTGAGCAGACACCATTAAAATCAATAATGTGATGGCAAGCTGGTGCGGGAACATAAAGGTGGCATCGCCAGCTGTCTTTTGTTCTCATGTATTTTCTGGCTTACCAAGCTTCTTTCAATGGCAAGAGTGGCTTTTTTGTTGCTGTAGAAGGGTACTTTACTAATACAGCTCGCGTAATTTTTCTCTTTAGTGTCCTATTAAGGGCAAAGCACGTTTGAATAAAGCTTGGGCTACACTTTATATGTGCGAATGGGGCCTTTGATGGGGCAATGATGATGGTAGCAAACTTCCAAATTGTCAGTGCCTGTCTTCTCGCCTAAGACTTTCATTGAAACTAACTCAGTCTGCTTGCGCTGTAGCAGCCTTGGAACTCTGCTCTGGTCCATTGAGTTTTCTGTGCGCAGGCCGCAGCATGATTGAAGAGCTTCGTAGTACAGAAGGCCAAGGAAGCCAGTAAGGTGCTTGGAGTTGCAGCTGGCCAGGCCCCTGCAATATGAGATTTAGAAAAACAAAGGATTGGAGTGCTAATTTTGCAGCACAGCTCTTAGGTGCCCATTCCTGCATTCAGCATCAGCGTCCCTCAGCATAATTGAGCGACCGCGGAGCACAGTGGGGGATTAAAGATGGCGAGAGCGAAGAGAGCACGATGAGGGTGCAACAGAAGCATCAGGAGGAGAGAGCAGCAAGAGGGTGAGGAGGAAAGTGGGTTGCCACACGAGACATGCTTCACGGCAGCAACCAGGCATGCGGCAAGCGCTCCCACCGATACCATATATGGAAATAAAGTGCTGGCATGGGCTTCGGACCCATTGCACATGCGCTACTTCGCCTGTGCCACTGCCGCTAGAGAATGCACTCCGCGCAAGCCACGTGTGCCCGTGTTCACGCTTTCCTTCAGGATAATGAGGGACGCAACCGGTGGAAATGCTTTCTCTGCGACTCCTGTTAAACGAGCTGCCCAAGCAGAGGCTCAGCGTCGCCGCCAAGAGGACGACCCTGTCATCAAGAATTGAATTCTTTACCACGGTATATGTCACGAATTCAAAACACCTTAACAGCTGTGCTCAAAATTCACTTTAGGGAGTATCGTAATTGTTCATGCATTTTTTGTTTTTGTTCACGATCTTTCACAAGTATATTTAGTGTATAAATCGCTTTTGAATGAATAGTGACTAGGTTGACATGTAAATTCTATGAGTTACAGAACATGTAATTGTCTAATCATTTGTAATATTAAGGTGTTAGACTATGTGACATCGGTACTTTAACAAAAATGTTTGTGAGTGCACATCTGAACTTCCACCCTGTGATCTGTGTTGCTGTGCAACATTTTCTTCATACAACATGTAGGTTTGTTCAGCTTTGGATGACTGATCAAATTTGTTAGCTACATGCCTCATCTGCCTGTTGAGACTTATACCAAGAAGTCGCACTGAAGGTTTGCTGTTTCCAAAATGCTTTGCTGAGCAGCTTTTTATATGCCCTGCCCCATTTGGCATAGGCGAGTGTGCTTGCATGCCTTAAAGGTCATATCTTTTTACCATACTGATATAATGGCTAATCACAAAATGTGCAAAGTCACAACTTCATTTAGAAATTGTCATCCACTGCACTACACACAGCTAGCAGCACTTGTTTGCAAGGATTTTCTGACGGCTCATAGACAGTGTTTTAAATGAAACTATGCACTTCATTGTTTGAAGACAATAGCAACTGATTAATTGACGACTTGAGTACGGTTGAGCAGGACATGACTTATAATTGAAATATTATGTGCTTCATAATACCAGCATTTACTTCATATACTTATTTTCCATTAATATGTAGAAAGCAGAGCTACTGAACTCTACAGTTTGCTGTCCTCAGTAACTACTTGTAGACAGTTGTGCGGGCTGTACTGGAGGGTGAGCCAGAATCTAAATTACAGCTTAACTTGAATTATCTGAGGCCTGTTACCTGAAGGTAGTCCCCGTTAAGGCTGCTGCTGCCGCACTGGTTGTACCACCATGCCCCCTGGTGGTCTCTGGCACAGCTTCCATCACCCCACTGGTCATTGTCGACATCCCACGTCGAGAAGGCCATTGCAGCATGCGTGCTCAGGCCGTCCCCTTTATGTTACGTGACATACATTGACATTGTAACTGACTTAGCCGAACAGAACAGACTACTGCATAACCGTGATAATATATTTTTTTAGGAGACTATTGAAAAATAATGTAACATCCAATAACGCCTGCCATAGCACTATTGATGAAACAACAAGTTAGTCTCATAAAACCTCATTTGAAGTTGAACATAAGCCAAAGAAACTATAGAAAATCTACCTGTAATACTCGTTATCACTGCCTGGCAGTTCAGCTGAATGCTAAATACATTTTTGGAGTGGCCATAACCTTGAATCATACTAATGAAGCTGGTAATTTCCATCTGGTATATGGGTCGAATCTTCGACAACAACAGAAGCTGTTTTCAAAAACTTGCTAGATTGACCCTTCGGTTCTTCTAGAATGCAGTGTAATTCTTGCTTATTGAAAAACAATTTAGTCCTGAATTGTGTTTCAGAAGTGTAATTTACCAATCCAGCCTTTGGGCTCCTTCTTAGTTTTCTTTTACGGTTATGTGTATTGCTGTTGCAAAGCTATTATATATTGCTGATTATTTGTGGCTAGAGTAGTCTGGTCATCAGAGCACCGATATTGTTGTGCAAATTTAGGTTTAATTGGTTAACATTTGTTTCTCATACCAAACAGGACATTCAGCATGTATAACAGGCAGTGTTTGACTCACCTGCATCTCCACCTTCAAATTTACCAAGTAGCTTGAGTGCAAACTTCTCACGTTCACTTCCTATGGCAAAGTAAGCATACAGGGCATGTGTGTGTTGTCCATCAAAGTCTTCTAGGTCGACCCTGACTTGGTACAGCCTCTGAGATGTCAAATGATGGATCTGGTTATTTCCTGCAGCAGAAAACGAAGTAACACCCGCAGTGGGACCTGAGTGGCCATGGCCTGGGCACATCAGAATGCAAAAGCACCTATGTGCCGGGGCATTGGGTGCACAATAAGGAACCCCAGGTGGTCAAAATTAAGCTGGAATTCTTGGTTACAGTGTGCCTCATAACCAGATGGTAGTTTTAGCACGTAAAACACCAGAATTTAGTTTTAATGTTTAAAAGTAACTGCCAACTTTCTTGGTTCCACTTTGAATTAATTTTGTAGTGGTGCACGAGCTTACCTAGCCAGAATTCACTTGCTGTGTTGCCAAACCCATACTTGTAGTCGGTCCAACTTCTCTGGAAATCTGTGCTTCCATCGAACCTTCGTTGCACGACCTGCATTGTTGCAGTTGTGCTGCACTGCATTGAATATCGGCCACCTCTGCATGAGAGCATGCTACTGTATTATATGTGATATAAGATGTTCTGTGCACAATGGCTGGTGTCATTGCGCCGATAACAAAACAGTGGTGAATTAAACAGTATCCCAGAACTGTTCCAGAGAGCACGCATCAGGGTGCCAGTCTTCTCACCTTAACTGCTTGCCCTTGCAGAATCTGCCTGGCACATGTTGCTCCCTCTTTTCTAGTGTTCTGTCACTTCACCTGCCCTTCATTGGTGTATTGTGCAAGGCTATATCATCAAAAATGCCATAATTTGAGACAGCCTTTAAATGACAGGAAGTGGGTGGTCTCACTGCATGATGTGGGTGCTGTCGCTGCTTTTCTCTTTCTTTCATCATGGGCTGCAAGTGACTGAGACAGCACATGCGTGCACGTACACACACACAAACACACACACACACACACACACACACACACACACACACACACATATATATAGGTACGAGTATTTAATTTCAATAGTTTTCAGCGGTGGACTGATCTTCATCAGGGTTTACAAGAAAATGGCACTTTGGCACTGATAGTGAAGACATCAGGCTGCATGCCCGGTCGTTCTCAGTTACAGCAAACCAAAAGCGACAGTTGTGACAGTGATTGACTCTTTCTAGGTGCTTTGGAAGATTCACAGCTGCCTTATGGCAATGATGCAGGACAAAAGGAAGGTGGAGTCCCATCTATGTAGGGCAAGAAGGCCAGTGAGAAAAAAGGAGGAAAAAAAGGAAAAAGAGGAAGAGGGAGACATAAGGCATGGAAGGGCACAGAAGGGAGAATAGCGGTATCTAGGTTTCCATTGACACGAGGCAAGAAGGGAGAAAGCGGTTACTGTGCAGCACCGGTACATGTGTCGCCGTTGTAGCAAGAGAGAGGGCAAGTTGAATAGGGTGATGGGGGGCAGAATAGAGAAGAGGCCTGGAAGGGAGACAGAAAAGAGGCAACATGTGTAAAGTAACACAGTCTCACATTACACATGTACAAGGCACGGCCTGTTCCGGCGTCTTTGTGGTCCAGCTGAGGTCCAGCAAAGCACCTAGAAAGAGTAAATCACTTTCACAACCGTCACTTTCGGTTGATGTATCTGAAAACGACCGGGCATGTAGCCTGCTGTCTTCACTATCAGTGCCAAGGTGCCATTTTCTTGTAAACACTGATGAAGATCAGTACACCGGCTGAAAATGTTGAAAATAAATATTTGTTCTGTTTACTTTATAGCATTGCTCACACATATATATATATATATATATATACACTTAAAATGAAGGCACAGTGAAGCATTGTCAAAGATATACAGCCTAATTCACCAAAATCTTCAGAAGTAGCACTTTTATCGAGGGTATAGAAGCCTTCATTTTAAGCTTCAACTACAAATTGGCCCATTGAACGCCTCTTCGCACTATATATATGTACAGGGTGTCCCAGCTAACTTTAGGCAGAGTTTAAAAGTATGTGAATGCCACGTAGCTCGACAGAACCAAGGTAATTTTGTTTGTCATCGCTTGAAGATACTCAGATTTTTTTCATTCTACCTAATTACATAATTAGTCTTAATTAATTGATCAACTTCTCAAATATTATAATTCTATGAAAAGTGTCAATGAGAAAATTGCAGAGCGACATGAAAAACTCCCAATGCAGCTTTCTTTTACTCGATATGCGCTGCATAAAGGTGTTTTTCCGAGCATGAAAGAAGCCTGCGAATACACGCAAAGTGCCTCAAGCAGCCAGTCGCACGGCAATTTTGCATGCATTTGCGGGCTTCTTTCACACTTGGAAAGACACCTTTATGTAGCAGGTATTGAGCAATAGAAAGCTGTATCCAGAGTTTTTCATGTCACTCTACAATTTTCTCTATGACACTTTTCATCTAATTATACTATTTGAGAAGTTGGTTAATCAATTAAGACTATTTAGGTGGAATGAAAGAAATGAGTTATCTCCAAGTGACAGCAAAAAACATTACCTTCGTTT
This sequence comes from Dermacentor variabilis, assembly GCF_050947875.1. Taxonomy (NCBI): domain Eukaryota; kingdom Metazoa; phylum Arthropoda; class Arachnida; order Ixodida; family Ixodidae; genus Dermacentor; species Dermacentor variabilis. The sequence continues at coordinate 169,572,568 of NC_134573.1, read as the reverse complement.
TGTCCAGCTACATGGCATTTGCATATCTTTAAACTCTGGCTAAAGTTAGCTGGGCCACCCTTTAAATATATATAAATGGGACATGACATAATTGCTTTAGGACAAGCTTTGTTGCCAGTGCTTACAGTCCACCCTCCACCATCACTGTCCATGTTGCAGTAAACCGTGATGGCTTCTGGAGAACCAGATGGCTGGATACGATAGACTCCCGATGAGTTGTGGCCATCTTGCAGCACATCCCAGCAATCTAGAGGCAGCTGCACACTCGTAGCTTGCACTGTACTCGTGCAGGACACTTGGAGGTGGCTAGACGACTGTTCCAAGTGGCTCACTGCGTCTAGCAGCTGCTTGTGTGTTGCTACCAGGAAGGTGTGATTGTGGATGTACCTGGGAACACAAGAACGGAAGCATATTATTGTATGTGCTATCAGAGAGTTTTAGCCTGAACAGATCTTGCAAACGTTTTTATTTTCTCTGGATTACTATAGCTGACGCAAGCAGCGGTGTTTAACACAGCATTGCAAGATGCCCCTTGTGTTGAGCACATCTTGTAATTGTGTGTTACACCAGTATGCAGTGGAACATTTTCCTGCTACATGGCACTTCTTGGCAGATGAGATGTACAATAATTGGGAAGTTTGCATCACTGCAGGAGCCTTTACACTAACTGGTACAAGAAAACAGCTACGCAAAATGTATGCAATAAAATGTTCACACGATTTGGTTGAGCAAAAGGTTTCAAGATGTCGCCAGCACCTCACTTTGTTCCTATATTCTGGTAACGCATGTTTAGTCAAAAATTTTCTAATTATTTTCAATGACTCTTGTGCATGTTTGAAAGCAAGCATTACGTTTCATGTGACACAATATGCGATGGCATTGAGTGAGGAAGTGCTATGGCTCTGCTCTCGTTGCTAGAGTGCGTGTTGAAGTGGTGCCTTTTAATGCCGTCAGTGGCTGGTTCTGATACTAAAGCAAAGTTGTGTGCAGAACAATGCTCGTTTTAGCACTGCAGTGTGTCTCTTGCAGTATAAGGTATGACATACCTCCTTTATATATGAAGCATTGCTTGAGCTATCAGAAAATTGTGCAGTGCATATTAATGCATTAGCATTAGAAGCGTCAAAGTGGAGAAAAGTGTGTGTGTGTGTGTGTGTGTGTGTGTGTGTGTGTGTGTGTGTGTGTGTGTGTGTGTGTGTGTGTGTGTGTGTGTGTGTGTGTGTGTGTGTGTGTGTGTGTGCGTGCGTGTGTGTGTGTGTGTGTGTGTGTGTGTGTGTGTGTGTGTGTGTGTGTGTGTGTGTGTGTGTGTGAAGTGTGGGAAGCCAATCAGCTGGTAGAGGTAGGGAGGGGACAGGAGAGCTTGGAAGAGTGCATGTGTTTGTGTAAAAATGTGACATTACTTGAAGGGTGGCCATCAGAGGCTTACCAAAGCAGCACAGTGTGAAAGCTTTATCAGATACATGATCAATGGAAAAATTGCTAGCGTTCTTGAAATTTCCATGCAGGTAGTGGTGTGTAACATCCTATATGCCTCTCAATCACTCAATGCTTCATATGCAACACTGAATTTTCCTCTTGCATTTTCTCATTTGCTGAGCACACGAGGCCATTTAGGCTTGCTGTGCAGTAGTTGCCTCTTTGAACTGCTATCTAAAAGAACCAAAGGGGCGCTAAGCCACAAACTACGTCATGTTGCATTAGTTGAGTTGTAAGGAGTCGAGTTTTGCATCCGACATAAAAAGCTTTTTTAAAAGTTTGTGTGCACACTTTGTTGGCTCAATAAAAAAGGCAGCATCAATTGTTTTAGAAATAGGAACATACCACAGGCTTTAAATGTCAGTCTGTTGATGGCACTGACAGTTAACCCTTTTTAAGGAAGCTTAGATTAAAATAATTCTTGCCTTCTATATCATGTCTTCTTTTCAGTTTTCTTTCAACCTCACTAATGATGCAGCGGGTCTTCTTGATTTGTTGTTGATTGCCCAGGATTGTCCAAGAAGCTTCATATGCCAATGCTCATTGGCTGAAAGCAGCATCTCAGGCAGACCTAGGCAGTTTGGGACGACAAACCAAAGAGACATCTACATGTTTCTGTCTAAGCAATGTCTTTTGTTTAGCTTGGTGGACTGGAGTTTGCTGGTATTGCCAAATAAATAAAGATCAGCTGTTTTATACCCCACTTATAAATATGATATGTGCCTATCAACAGCTGTCAAATCTGTGTTGTAACATATCACATACACCTTTGTGAATACATACTTGCCTGACATCCTTAAGTAGCTCGGTAATGTTTTGCTGCAGCTGTTGAAGGCTGGCATGCATGCTGGCAAGGCTACGACGTACACTTTGCTCACCGGAACACCTCTGCTGATGCTGATGACAGGCGGTTTGCTCACGCTGGAGCTGTTCAACATCTTCGCGGAGAAGTTCATTCAGTGCAAGGCCCTAGTTTTGAGAACAGTGCCACACTTTTTTGTTCAGTAACACATCATTCAGTAAAGTTGTACGTATGTCTTCAGGCATCTATTACAACTACAGTTAGGTTTGGCATGGCCAAACAGTCACTGAAATTAAAGCACAGCAGGGCTCACGTGAGGAGCGGCCTGAAAAATTAGTAACAGCACCCACAAGGTTACGTTACCTTTCTGTTTCTAAATTAATGCACCTTCTTTGAATGTAAACTGTAGTGTGCTCTCAAACTACACTGCTTCGTTGATGCTATGGTCTCAAAATTTTAGGTGCTGTTGCTGTATTTTCATGTCTTATTTCAAGTTAGTTCTTGTGCCTCTTTTGTATCAAAGTTATTTATTATCAGGCCAGCTGCTTCGTAAATGTCCTCACTCTAAGACACCACAAGAAACAATTTGAACAGTAACTTTAGCATCCCAAGCTTTCCATAAGAATGTTGTGCAGAAACATAGGCCAAAATGTTTTGGTCTATTCAACTATTACAGGAAAGTGTATTGGTCACAAGCAAATCTTAAGGCCTTCTGCACATTTTTGTGTCCGTCATTTTGTGACATGTACTTCATTTTACTTTTTTTTGCATATAGCAGTATTATTTATGTTAGTTCATTGCATGGTGGAAGCATCACTCTGGGGCATCAGAGTAATAATGTGTTGGAGGTTCTTTCAACTTCACCAGGAATGCAAACGGGCCTTCATCATGTCCATTTCTCTCATGTGCCTGGCTTAAATCGGTGCCAAGTTTCAAGCATAAAATACAATACAGCATTTCACTAAAAGTGCAGCTGTCAAGAGCTGGTCTTCGGTACAAGCATCGGCAAAAGCCCTTGTTCCTTCACGACTCTCCTTTACAAAAAATAAACCATATACTTTGTGTGAGAACATATTGCTTGCCTTTGCGACATCCCCTTTGAGACTCTCTAGGCGTAGGGCTAGACGCGCCTCCATGGCATCAAACTGCTGTTGTAGGCGCTGATCAACAGCCCGCCACCGCTCTTGGGAACGAGATTCCTGGTCTCTCAGAAGACGAGGCAGCTGCAGGAGCCCCTGTTCCAAGAGCATCTCCAACAGCGGAAACTCTCTACCTGTGGTAATCAGTCCGCCTATTTTGTGGTGCTGCTTAGCACACATAATCAAGCCTCACATTACCTTTAACTAAAGCAAACAGAGTAGAGCCATCAGGTTAACTCAATTGACTCCAAAATGGCTCACTGAAGAAAACACATACTATACTTGCCTGTGTAAGATCGGCACCCCCTCACTTGGGAAGTGTGCCAATGAGGGATCGTAAGCTGTAGTGACAATGTAAGTGAGATCGGTAATAGTAGTGGTGAATAGTGTAGTAGAACTTCGTCAGTGGTGCCGAATCTTGAATAAATGTGTGTGCAGCATGTAGCCACTGTTCACACCTGTATATCATTTCACGACTTCGTCCACAGTTCTAGCGGGTGGTCCTATGCACGACTCGTGCTAGGAGCAACACCCTGACAAGAATTTGAAAAAAACGCTCTGTTTTATTCACACAAACTACTGCAACCTGGTTTGGGCTACCACAACTAAAACTAATATAAATAAGATTGTTACCATACAAACAAAGAATTATACGACAAATTTCAAATCTTGAACGCACAGATACCACGAAAGAAGCATTTCTAGAGCATAATTTACTTCGCGCGGATAAAATGTATGAATTTCGGTTATTGCAGTTGTTTAATTTTTCATCAACTAAAATTGTTAATTACCTCTCTTCTCTGGCATCGTTACGTTACTTGTCGACTGTTAAAACGCACTGCACTGATATGTGGGCGATACCACATTTTCGTACGAATTATAAATTTCAGTCACTGGCTCACAGTTCCCCTAACACTTAATAAGCACCAAAATACTGCTGGGTATACTAGAAGACGGCTTCAAACATATGTTGTGCAATTGTAACTAAATAAAAGATCCAGCGTATTGTGAGTGACCTTTCGGTTTGACACCGTGTTTCTGGCCTGTTATGTATTATTTATGCACAGAGTGTTTGCGATTGCTTATGTATCGTGTTATAAGTCATACTGTTTTTTTATTTCGTGTTTTCATGCCTACTGATTACGCACAGTGCACTTGAAAATGAACTTCAACTTTGTGTCTTTTCGTTACCTGTTCTCAACTTTGTTTCTTTCTTTCAATACTTAATTTGCTGATCTTTGGCGTATCTTGTCAAACTGATTTCTTAAACTGAAATCGTGTTTGGTTCCATTGCTTGCAATTATACCTGTTTTTTTATGTGTCTTGTGCGCTATGCCTTGTAACGGCTTCCTGCGCCTTTTGTCAAGCTGCTCTAGCAGCTTTTAGCCAGGAAGCCGTCCAGATGCTTCTGAGAAATAAATTGAATTGAATAGGGTCTTACTCAAGTAAATATGGTAGGTGTCTGCCAATGGTAGTTAATGATGAAACCAGTTGTTTATATGTCCAATTGACAAGTCCAGAACACGAGCACACTTGCAGGCTTTTCTCTGGTGTGCATGCACAAACTGTTTCAATCTGAAAATTTCTACATTTTACTATATGGCACGCCATCTTTCAGAGTGATAAAGTTTGTAATAAGTTATGTATGGTAACAGCACCTGGTAATTTAGCAGCTTCAAAGCAGCAAAGCTCTTCCCTTTGCCCGTTTAAAGGCACGGTTCCACATGCATGGAATAATACATGTAATGTACGTAACATAATGCATGTAAAAAAATCACCACCCAAGCACTTCATACAGATGGTTAACCAGCGAAGCTGAAACGTGCGGGCCTGGTGTTTATCACTGGGTTAATCCCAACGGTTCATTAAACAACAGCTTGGTAGACAGCTGGATTCTCGGTATGCAGTTGCTGCTTGCGCTTGGCTGCATGAGCCTGTTCTTGTGCTCAGGCTGCAGCATCGGCAGAATCCCAGTTCTGCTCGGGGCGTTGCTGATTGGAAGCCACCTGCTCCTCAGGAGTATGTATGACGCGTGACCTACCCGTTTCAGAGCTGGAGAGAAACTGCTGCACACGTGCTCGGCTGCGGCGGAGAGCAAAAATGACACTACTCGCGCAGCCAATCGCGAGCCTCTCTTTCTCTTCTTTTTGGCGCATTCGCATGGAGTTGCGCCGGAGGAGTTTTCGGCGTACAGGTGACAGATGAGCGGAGGAATCGGCTAACCATATACAGCTTCACTGTAAAATGAAAAGGCAGGGAGAATGACAAACAATAGTGCTGATGAGCTGCTTGATCATTTATTATTCATAGCCACTTTATATAGCTGTTGCATCCACATCTGAACCATGCCAGGTGCTTCAGCAAAAAACATTTTAAAGAAACTTTGCATTCTTCTGTAGTAGGCTGTGTATCCTTCTCAAGCCAGTGCTTCTTGGGCGCCACTTGTAGTTCAACCCACGTCTTCAACAACTCAAGGAAACCAAGTCAAACACAAGCAACTCAAGTACCCTCGTAATTGTCAGTTTTTCTCAAGCCCCATCAAAAAAGAACAGCTTTTTTTTTGCTTAAAGGCTGAATTATTGCACCTTTTATACAATTCCGCTGAACAAAATCAGACTCGATTCGAGAGGCAAGCAAAAGATGCACGATATTCGTGTCATGTGACTGCACCAAATATGTTAGAGTGGGTAGCGATGGGGACCCCACAGCATGGCGAGTGTTCAACTACATTTGAAAGAAACTAAATTCTAGCTAGAGCTTGTTATTTTCATATATGGCAAGGAGCAGCTATTTCAACTCCTCCTCACATCAACCTTAGAGAGAAGTAATATACTATGCTGCACTTCAAAACCAGCATTGATGAAAAATTCCCTTCAACATCTATAGCAAGAGATTAGAAGCATGTCACCACTCCTTATATCTATAGCAGACAATGTCATCAATAAAGCACTCTTACCCGACACATGGGAGCTGGTATTGTATGAACTGGACATCGGAGTTGTACCATCGGAATGAACTACCAGAGTGTTTGTGAGTAATATCCATAATCCATTGAAAAGGCCAGCTTTTGAGCAAGCCAAGAGAGCCATGATGTCTCGAAACACGCCTGTTTTCATTCTGTGGGCTGTTCCCAGGCGGGCTTCTGCCAAGTAGCCATCTGGCTTTCATCAGGCCCTGCTGCCTAGATTCGTTTTTTTTTCTGCATTTGCTTCCCTGAACTTGCCTTGGGTGTCCGTTTCACCACGGTGGCAAGTGCATCTCGGCCCTGCACTTTCTTTTTCATTAGCAAGATCTTGATGAGGGCTAGTTGGTTCATATTTAGAACTGAGGTTAAACAGCACAAATAAAACAAGCACACTAGGAAACAAATACCACAGACAAGCGCTGACTACCAACTGGAAGTTTCTTTGAAATTCACCAGCCATTTATACCTTATTCAGCATAGGCATGCACACGCCTAGTCGCAAAAACATCTGCAAATCACCAACATCGTAATTGTTCATCCAAAAATGCTATTTCTTTTCCTGACAACGCAATAGACGGAGTGCTTACACATTTATCTCCTTTCTTTCTAACGTGATAAGCCTCTACTATTTTGCTTTCCCTCTTGCCTTTTCCCTTCCCTATGAATTTTGTTTTTTCAAATATGGGAGTGCAGTGACACTTGTTACAGTGTCCTGCTAAATGACTCCCATAACCATTCTTTAGGTTACTGCTGTGCTGACGAGCTCTTTCATTGAAACATAAAGACAAGAGACAAGCGCACGTGGTGACATACTTACACAAGTTGTCACACAATCTAAAGAAAGTTTCCAATAGACATAACATTAATTTGCTTTTCAGTGCCGCATGTAAGCTGTCCTCGATATGTAATCGTACGAAAAAGTGCAGAAGGCCCCTGTGCACCACAAATCATAAATCCCGTTTCACTGAGTGCAGGCACAACGTTATCTATCAGATACCGCTCAGCTGAGGAAAAACATATAGGTCATACGGGACTGTGCTTCAATGAAAGAGCTCGTCAGCACAGCAGTAGCCTAAAGAATGGTTATGGGAGTCATTTAGCAGGACACTGTAACAAGTGTCACTGCACTCCCATATTTGAAAAGACAAAATTCATAGGGAAAGGGAAATAGAGTCTTATCACATTAGAAAGGAAGAAGATAAATGTGTAAGCACTCCCCCTCGTGCCTTGTCGGGAAAAGAAATAGCATTTTTGGATGAACGATTATGATGTTGGTGATTTGCAGATGTTTTTACGACTGCTCGTGCGCATGCCTAGGCAGAATAAGGTATAAATGGCTGGCGAATTTCAAATAAACTTCCAGTTGGCAGTCAGCGCTTGTCTGTGGTATTTGTTTCCTTGTGTCCTTGTTTTATTCACGCCGTTTAAGCTAAGTTCTTTTTGATATTCTTGCGAAATTGCCGTTCAGAGCTGCAAACTGGCACACAGAAATTTTTTTAAAAGCGTTTAGTGAATGCAACAAATGCAGTGCCAGAGCCTCTTTGTTATGCAACAAATATGAATTTCACTACAATGATGTGTATGTTGATGTCGCGAAATATGTGTGCAAGACAGAGAGACCAAAATTTAAAAAAAACAGCACAGGGACTGGATTGTCAGGTGATCACCTTCAGGAGTTCTTTTGCATGATGCAACATGCAGCATGGCATCTCATTGGACCCTTTCTGCTGGCTTATCCAACGAATGAACACTGAAAGTCATCCTGGAAAGTGACTAATTGAATATGTGGCCTCAGGTGCTATCTAATTCGGGGTGATTATTTTTAAGTTTTCCAGAATTATTAAATAATTCCTGTTGCAGATAACCTAATTCTAGTCCTTGAGCTGGATTATTCAGAGAGGCGGACATTGCTTGCATGAGAAATCGAAACAGATATTCAACTAACAAAATAATTCACTAATTAACTTCTTAATTACTTTACAACACATCAAAATTTACTAATTGTAGCCGGTCAGTTTGCAAGGCTTATCCACTAGAAATTAATTCCCAGAATGACACCAGTTTGGAGAAATGCGCCATCAAACTGGCTGTAAAAATGCACTGTTGTTCCACTTTCAAGAAAATGCTTTCTTATGCATTTATTTTTATCCATGTATTTTGTCCCACAGATTGGAAAATCATATCTCGAAACTGATGTCATCCTCGAAATTTATTTCAAGTAGATGTGTCTTTCAAGCTCAACAGCTACAACTTGCAAATTGCAATATGTGCCGTGTTGTAATTAATGAATGTTTGCTAGTTAGCTGAATATGCATTTCGATTTGTCATGCTAATAATGTCCTCCTCTTCAAGTAATCTAGCTCAAGGACAAGACTTATGCTACCTGCCAAAGGCAATCTTGAAAAATTCTGAAAACTTAAAAATTACCACCCTGCATAATTGTCTTATCGCCGTTTTCACACCCTTCTTGCAGCACAATTGCAAACAGTAGGCAGTGTTGGCAGAATACCTTTATTCAGAATTTTTTTTGTTGATGCGACCTATCATACCTTGACTGACTGTAGATAAGAAATAGTCTTCAGGTGCAGCAGCAACAAAAATTGACTGATCAAGTGAATGCGCCTTGATAATACAACCTTAATGTGGAGAAAGTTTTATCACTCCATGCGTAGGTCTAAAGAATGTTGACACAATGTACATTTGGCCAAAAAAGTTTACAAAGCACTGCTTTCATGACAAATGTAGGCCAACTGCAATGAAATTACACTTTGACATAAATTTGTTAGAAATGAGTAGTAGTTGCATACGCATTGTAGTAATTGTGACAAACCCGCAGGGCTCGTTGTCTAATTTTCTTAGAAACAGCCTTTAATCAGCACCTTAGCAGATGATGCGTGCCCCTGGTGATTAGCAGACATGATGCAAATTTGAGCACATTGCGTTCCAAATCTTCAACCCGCTGTGAACGCTGCCTAGTTTCAAAGGTCATGCTAAGTATTAGCTCATGTGTAATGCTCTAGCTTTGGCATCATTTCCGGCGATTGGCGGTGTTCTTTAGTTTTGGTATGAAAAACATTTTTGCAATCTCTTCGTGATGCATTAGTATTACTATTAGTATTTCGAACGTAAAATTTTGCACACAGGCTGCTATATAGCTACACTATCTGAAACTAGCCTTTCTATGCAGTCAAAGTTTTCACTACAGTTGGCCTCTAAGGCGCAGTACTTTAATTTAATGGACCGCTGTGTAGATCGGTAAAACTACTACAGATTGAAACTTCGAATTCATACCGCATACCCAAGCATCGCTAGAATCAGAATTTTTCGCAGATCCGCAGTGTCTCGTAAACTATTATGGCCAACCCTCCCGTTTCTTACACTGTGTAGGCAGCTGAACATCTAATGCTGACCCAGCAAACTCAACAAGGCCTTAAGCCTCACTCAAAAACATGCCAAATGGTCATGGTTGTATGGAAAAATACCATTTATCCAATGTGATAGAGGAGAGAGGCACCATGCCAGGTTACTGTGCATATATTTGGGCATTTGATTGAGCATAGGAATGCATTCTTTTTAATACTTTATGAGAAACCCACACATAAAAAACAGCCTCAACAGTGCCATTTGAAATGGTAATGGCTCATTGGTGCCTTCCGGTATGACATACATATAATTCATGGTGACATGCTTAGTCTTTACCAGAAGTTCCAAATTCACTCTGCACATGACAAACTGGCACTGGGCCCAGTGGAATGGCTGCTTCTGAGCATAACTGCTATACTACTGCACAACGCTGGTTCCAGTGGCTTTTAGTACTTTCTTTCGATGTTTTCTGGTTACTGTGTATTTTTCCAGTGACGGCACAGCTAAATGCCCCACTGTAATGCCTTATATTTATAGCTTTATTATTTGCATGCTTCAGTCAAATTAGCATCTATTGTGCAGAGAGGCAGTTGGTTACATAACTCGCTACAGATTCTCTTGTGCTGGCTCACATAATTTTAGGTATTGCTTCTAGACGTGTTGTGGATATTTAGTTAGGCAACTAGCACCTAGCTTTATAATATGCTAAAGATGATTCCTAAATATCTAAGTTTCACGCAGCTGAGCAAGACATGAAGGACACTAAATGCTCGGTGTATCATGCAGCAGCACTCTTGCATCCATTATGCATTCTCTTAGACTAAACCTTAGTGTGAAGCTCATTTGCTAGAGAAGCAGCATTTTATTTCTCACTATTGCACCAGAGTGCAAACCAGCCGCCTATAAAAGAGCAATGTGGAATTTTGAACCACAAGAGGTCTCTTTGTGGCGCCACAAGCCAGGGGAGCCCTTCCTAGCAACCCACTTGGCTTCTGCAACTCACATCACTTGACAGAACCAGCACAGGGCATATCAACACCTAAAAAAGTCAAGTTTCTTTCTTTCCTTTTTCCAAGATTGACGACCGACAACTGGCACACTCACAGCAATACTCAGTCAATTTCACTGCACAAGGCAGGCAGGCCGTTCTGTCACCACCCACTCAAAGCAGCTGTTTCAGACAGTGGCCAAGCGCACCACGCACATGTTGACGATCACGATGCACAAGGCGCATGTGACGACACAAGCACTTTCTGTCACGTTCGTGCCGCTTTGCTGTGTCCTCGCCAATCACAAGAAAAAGACACGCCGTATCAGCAGGCCCACAAAGGCACTGCCAACAAGCCATATCGCTGCATTGTATGCCATGCGCAAATTGTCTCCCGAGCTCGCTCTTGTCGTGCGATTTGCTGTGTTTGTTTCCTCGGCAAGTGCAGTGAGTGGCTGTTGTTGCTGTGCCAGACGCTCGGCACGCTGGGCCAAGATCCGCGCTGCCGCGAGCCGGCGTTTCACTATGTCTGGCGCATCCTCGTTGGTGCTTCCAGTGGCCAAAGCTGACTGGGTGCCCTGAGCTGCAGCAGGCGTGTCACTAGCGGCACTGCTGCTTGCATTTGCTGCTTTCTTCTCTGAGTTGGTTGATGGCTGCACTTTGCTGTTGGAGTCGCTTGACTGTGGTGGTGTCGCCGGCATTGTCATCTGCTCAGTAGCCTTGCTTTCGGCAGTCCTGGGCATGCCGGGCCTCTCGCTGGCATCCTAGAGCAGTAACAGTAATGGTAATGTAGCAATATATCCCCAGCACGAGATATGCAGATTTGCAGGAAGCACCTTTCTCTGGCTTAGATATGTCATATGTCACTGCAACTCGACCTCTTGGAGCATAAATTTTTCTCATGTAGTACATTAGTTTTGCATAGCGAAAGCGACATCGAAAACTGCAGCGTAGCGAGTGGAGAAAACGCCTTCAGCAGGGTGGTCTGCGCATTTGCAACACCACCTACTGTTGCTTATCTTGAGGGAAGCGTGTCTGCATTCTGTGAAAGTACAACTGGATTTGACTGAACACAATTTCACTCACAACATGGAGGCGCTTGCACATTCCAACTCTGCTTCATTTTTTAAAAACTTTTCATGCGCAAACAAACAGGGACGAAGATGAGGAGCAACACAAGGACGAGCGCTTTCTAACAACTCTAAAAAAACTTTCTAAAACTTTTCCTCATTTGTCCCTGTTTCCGCACAAAAAGTAAAAAAAATAATGAATCTGTTCCTACTAGGCTGACTCACAGTTATGCTCCAACTATTGACTGAGCAGAGTATAAAGGAGGTCAGAAACCCCACCACATATGCTAATCCACTGCTGCAGCTGCACCAGCATGCACTGCACCTGCTGCATTTTGTAAGACGGAAAGATTTACTGCATGGAAAGACACAGGAAATGTTTTCTGAACTTCCTTTCCCAACAGCTAATACCTAGTTGTTAACTAGTTGCACTCAGAATTAATGACATTGAAAGAGAGCAGGTTTGTGACTAATGTGTAGCTATTCATGGCATCGCTGTATATGTCATTGTGTGTAAAAAAAGGCTTGGTTAAAAACACTAACCTTAAAGTTTGATAGCTCACTTTTAAGGGAGTTAATTGTGTCAGTGAAAAAAAGTATATGTCAGTAGTTAAATATTATTACTCCTAATACTACTTCAAAGAGATTCCACTATACTATTCTGCAGCAGTAAGAGGTCAAAACAAAGTGCGCTGTGCCACCACCTTGAACATGATCTGTGCAGCCTGCTCCCTTGCCTCCTTGTCAGCAGCTATGTCCTGTGGTTCTTGTGAGCGTTCCTTGAGCAGCTTAGCTACAGGGCCACAATTGGGGCAGCTCCAAGTTTGAGATCTAGAACAAAACAAAAGAACTTGAGGTTTCCCCAGACAAACCTTTGTTGAGTTCTTGGATTAACCTAGCTCAACCAGACTAACTAGTTCTTCACTTTAAAATTTTTTCTCTTTACACAGCTCACTCTGCCTCATAGAATAAACATTTTATGCAAGCTTATGCCAGAGTTTCTCAATGATATTAAATGGACAAAGAATTCTGAAATAAAGAGACAGAGTGAAGATGTGGTTGTGAAGTTCTTATTCCCACAGAAGGTTGCAAACAACACTGTCATCATTACCATCATCACTCTGCAGTGTTTTATGTTTGCATTAACACCACATTGACCACACTAAAAGCCTCTGCATCTCCATTAACCAGAGAGCATGTGCTAAAATGATGAGTGCATTATTTTTTCTCTGGACAATAGAGTTTGAAAAACATGGAAGACAGGTTAAGCCCACTCTTACTTTTTTGCGAGCTGTTTCCGTTCTTGGGGACTGTAATCCAGGGACCCAATCGCACCACTCCCATGAGTCGGCATAAAACCGATGATTGCCAGCAAAGCAGTGCGCACTGTAACGGTCACAGGATCAACAAAACAGAAGTTAGCAAGAAAATGGAGACTCGTAAGTGATCAACAGTGTGAAGTATGTCTGAGATTCACACCTGCAGACCTGTGCGCTTTAAACTTCATAAAAATGTCGCAGACATGGCATGCCTTTCATTAATTATACCCTTCAGCACACACATACTGTGTGATATACAAGTTATTAATGATGATTTACCTTTAGGCTTGACATGCAAGGAGCAGCAAACTTGGAGCAGCAAAGACTGACAAGCAACACAATTTTTTTAGATCACAGTAATTTTTTTCTGTCAGTTAGCTGTTGTTCACTTGACCTGCTTCAAGAGCTTGCCTGAATAAACTTGTTCAAATCAAGTACCCTTATAGCATATGACGTCCTATGCTGCCAGAGGAGGGTGGCACAAGTACCATAACAAATTTATTTCTTTATGCATTTTTTTGTAGACTTGCACTACCCTATCTTTCAACACCATTCTCATGAACAGAACTTATTATTCTTATTTTGATTCTAGCTGTGCTTTTCCCAAACAGCAATATTTGCCCAGTAATTTTTAGAATTCCTTGCAAGTAACTACAGCTTCAAGATTCTGCATTTCCATTAAAAGCTCTCCATTACACCATATCACACAGGCCCTCTCTTACTTTGCAACATTTAAGCCCACCAATCTATTATATAGCAAAGCGACAAGGCAGCAAGCAGCATGATGAAAGCTTTTTCCATTAGCAAAGCACAATCACTTGTATGTATATATTACTATGTATTGTATGTATATATTAATGTATATATTAGGCATAAGCTAGAGGGTTTTACTGCAACATTTCCTCAATGTTTCTAGTGCTTTATATGGTAGTTTCAATGCTGCTGCAATTTAATATTTCCAAGAAAAAATTACATTTTTGGTAAGAATTGTTAAACAAAACATGCGCACAGAAATAATTATCAGTATTAACAAGGCAATTTAAGGATTTTAAGAAATAATGTTTCACTGTCAATATGGCAAGCGAAGATACGTTTTCCCAAATATACTTTTTTTTTCCAACAACAAAGAGTGAAAGTCAAAGGTCAGGATGCACTCACAAGACCACGATGGCTGCCATGATTCAGGATGGTGGCCAGAGATGCTCAGGCAGATCTTCTTGTTGGTCTCAAAGCGTCCATTAGGCTGATTTGAAAAGCAAAGTGAATTTTAAACTGTCAGAACTATACTGGGAATTTGCTTAAAGCTCATATCCAGGAGCACATCTATTTTATTTACTAACAAGACAACATATGAATCAAGGGACTAGGAGAAGCCTGCAGTCGGACCGCAGCTGCACCAGCTGATCCAAAATCGCTGGTGGCCACATGAAATCGTATTTGTTTACCCAAATGAGAAATCCAATGTCAGTAATAAACAAATGAATAATAACCATTTGTTCTGACATGCTCCTTTCTAACGATTGCAGAGGTTCGTCCTCATTGCTAAGGCATGCATTAACGTTTACTTTCACAGCTGTTGCTGTCTGGCGATTTGGAATAAGCGCTTGCGGTAAGGAACCTGTGATGAGATTACGACGGCCGTCTTACCGTCAGAAGAATGATGCTCGGTGGCTTCATTGGATAGTCTGGGGGCAGAATTACCCGGCCATGGTAGATGCCTCCTTCAAATTCCGATTCCGGCGGCCCACGCACGGTGAAGTGCCACTCAAACAGATTATCCTGCGATCAACACGCGCACTTTCAGCATAAAGGCGTGCCTCGAAGCTGCCGCAAGCTGCACTTCCTTACGTCCAATGGTTGCGCAAAATATTCTTCCGTCGCTTCGTGGAGCTCCTGGGCCTCTCTCATAAGACGCTTCACGGCTGCAAAACGTCAGAGCACATCAAACATTCACTCGAACGGTCACAGTGGCGACACGATCAAAGGCGTAAAGATGCTCACCTGGGCTGCGGAGATTGTACTGCCCCTCCATAACAAGCGGCTGAGCGTAGCAATACTGGTAGCTAAAATTTGACGATCCTGAACCTTGAACGTGGTCTACGAGAAAAGCATTGTTAATTAGCACGGCACAAGGAACTACAAGCGAAAGTGACTGTGGCTGCGCGCAGTTGCCATGTAAACACGTAAACCTGACGTGGCTGGTACCGCCGACCACTGACGACAGGCAGCAGCTACAATCAAAATACCGCAGATCTAGAGAGATGATTGGCTCCTCACGAGCTTTGGACGCATACGTACAAATAGCTCGTTCGTAGCGGATCAAAGGCAGGTGGTGGCGGCTAGAACAGCGGCCACGGCACGTGAAGTTGTGGCGGAAGTCCTTGCGCACCTTCCGTACAGACCGGTAGTAACAGCACCTCAAACCCGAACCGCCTGAACAGCCCGAACCGCTGCCACAACGGAGGCTGTGTTGAACGTTATCATCGCCAGAGGCGCCTCATGACAGCGGGCCTCAAGGAAACCACAACGCTCGTTGCTCTACATGGCCGAGACGCGGTGTTTTTGGCAGGTTTTCAGGCCAACCAAGACAATCAAGGCATTGACCAAGGCATAGGAAGCTGTGGATTAAACGTGGGTTGAACCAAAACCACCAGACCACCAAAACACGGCAGAAACGCACCCAGGAAAAGATAGTTGCTACTATATGCAAACGGTGACGTTGTAGGGATAAATAGCGCGCATGTAGCACTGTCGCGAGAAAACTAATGTGTCTTTTAATCAGAAACGCTAGGCCATAGAAGCACGTTCGTGTTGATCCGCGCAAACATTTGTGCACCAAAACCATATAAAACTCTACGCGCGAAAAAACACTGCCGTAGCGACATGCTAGACCGGCGCTTCGTGGTCTTGTACGGGAGCCAGACGGGCACCGCTCAAGATGTCGCTGAAAGAATCGGTAGACAAGCGAGACGGTACATGTTCGGCGTAACTGTTCTGCCCATGGACGATTATCCTCTCATAGAGCTAATCAAGGAAAAAATAGTTTTATTCGTCTGCGCCACCACAGGACAAGGCGAGGAACCCGATAATATGAAGCATTTTTGGTCGTTCCTACTGCGAAAAAGCCTGCCTCCGAATTCACTGAACACAATTTGTCATTCTGTGGTTGGCCTGGGAGACTCCTCTTACTTGAAGTTCAATTTCGCTGCAAAACGCCTGCATAGACGCCTGGTTCAGCTAGGCGCCCAGTGCCTGCTCAACCCCTTGTATGCTGATGAGCAGCATGAATTGGGAACAGACGGAATGCTCGATCCCTGGCTGGAAGAATTCTGGAAAATTGTTATAAGCTTGCATCCCCTTCCTCCCGGGTGCTTGCCTATCAGTGAAGAGATCTTACCAGCACCAAAGTACAAAATTGCATGTGACAGGAGTTACGTAGATGAACACGGAAGTATCAGCTGCCATCCGGGCATTGTTCGTGAAAAGCTATTTGATGCCACTGTGGTCTCCAATCAGCGTGTCACCAGCGCCGAGCATTTTCAGGATGTGCGACTAATTAAGCTTGACATTCAAGGTTTGTTGTTTCTCTTTGACCACTTTCTCGCACAGTGTAACTTTGCATGTGAGGCCATGAGAATGTGGTCTACGTGGCCCCCATACGTTCTCGCACAGGCCAAGTTCCCATCCCTTTGTAACAAGTATATTCTATGACCTTGCCTATTAATTTTATTGGAATATACGTACGACAATATGTGACGTCACAATTTGAGCCAGGGGAGGAAAGTGCCGCAAAAGGTTGAAATTAAAGGGACAGGATATGTCAAGGTAGCACAAGAAAGTTTAATTAAGGTCATGAAGTGTTGCTACTTCCATCTATGTTGTTAGGGAAGAATGTTTACAACACGTCCCCACCACCAAAGTTAATGTCGCTCTTCAAGTTGTGTAGTTGTAATTCAAAATGGCAGTCTTGGGTGAGTATATGAGTGACAGGCTGACTCGTTCATAGACCTAGAAAATAACCTGACATGAGCTGTGCATGTCATTTGATGAAGGGTCCATTTGATTCCTACCTTCCTTTATGTTAACAGGTTCTCGTATTACATTCGAGCCTGGTGATGTGGTGGTAGTCTACCCTGAGAACTGTGAAGAGGACATCGATGAGTTTTTCAGACTATTCAGCAGCTGCAAAGCTGACATGTATTTGACACTTGCACCTACTGAAAAGGGCACAATATTGCCACGTTTTTTTTCAAGGCAAGTCTCATTTGGTGAATGCGTTCGGAAGTACTTTGACCTTACAAGCATCCCAAAAAGGTAACCACATTTATAAATTGCCTGCAACTACTATTCAGGTGCTGTTGTTTTATGCATCATGTCATATGAAAAAAGTGGCATTTCTCGCTGAAAAGCTATAATGTGCTTCAGGCCTTTGAAGTGCTCTGTCATAGTTTTCATAGTTGTCAAGTGCTCTGTCATAGTTGAAGTGCTCACATAGTTTTTTATTGCTCGATCATGTTTACTTTTCAGTTTAGGTGATCTATTGAGATATATCATAGCCTCTTGTGTTCATTTTAATGATGTTCACATATCAAGCTTGGTAACTAAGTGTGGCTTCTAGAATTCCAGCTACTAAGCATGTGATTTTACAGAAGCTTTACTGAGAGGGCTTTACAAGATTGCCAGATAATTTGTAAGTTAAAGTCGTTTTGAGTAATTGTGCACGAAGTTTAGAAAAATTTGTCAAATGAGGAGTTTAAGGGGCTTCAAATGCAAATATTAAGCCCTCCTGGACTGTTTGAAGCCTTGTTAAGTGAAATATTACCGGAGATGTAGATAAAAGCAGTTGGATTTGCAGCACCATCTTGTGGTGCAAAGTTTAACCAGAGAGGACACGCTATTATTTTAGCGAATAGTTATATTCTACTTAGCTGCTAGTGTAAAGCATTGGCAGTGACTTAATCGTCAACATACAGCTCGTTTGTATTTTCCTTCAACAAGAACATCCACACAACACAAAAATGTTTTCTGATGCATCATGATTGGACAAAGCGTTACAAGATGTTGCTACCATTGTTGCTGCTGCTGTCTACATCTCCGGTACCTGCAACCTGTGCCGGGATAATGTAAAACTATTCCAACCTGTTTTTATTCCAAACCTGTCACTGGCCTCCTTGGTAGGGCAAAATGGTTCAGGCCCAGCCCATATAGGCACGGCATCCTCGCACTGGTCATTGCCTCCTCTATATTTTTATATGCCAGCCAGATGTGGCCGATCCAGCCAATAACCACCCTCTCCTATCATCCTTTCCTACTCTCTCTCGACGGCTAGCGCACGTGCCTGCTTTACAGTTGTGAGGGAGAGTACCATCTGGGGTGGCACACACTCAGATGCACGCGTGATCCAAGCAGTCATACCACCTGCTTAGCGTCCCATCACAGCTACTCACTGAACTAATACGCACCAACAGCACCCATTGGGGAGTAAGCGATTGCGCTAACATTGAGAAATTAGAGGAGGCGATGCCCTCGTGTTCTATGATGGTTAATCTATGCACAAACTAAAACTTTTCTGTGTCAGTCTCTCTGTCTATTAAAAAGCTGTGTGCACACCCAAGGTTCTCAGCAAAAGTGACACTTTTGCTGTTTGGAACGATAATGAATCAGTTTATCTGAGCTTATTGTTAAAGCTTTGTTGCCCTATGTGCTGCTTGAATGAGGCATTAGTTCTTGCACCATGAGATTCTTAGTCTTTGTACTCACTGGGAGGCAGCAGCAGCAATCTGCTGCACCCGCATGCAGTTTCTGCAGAAGCTCCAGAAGTGCCAGCTCCAGAGAAACCTTAACATGAGAGTTGCTCCTACACATCTCTTTTCACTACGCAGGTCTTTCTTTGAGCTCTTTTGGCACTTTGGCGATGACACCCTCGAGAAGGAGCGCCTTCGAGAGTTCAGCACTGCCACTGGCCAAGAGGAGCTTGTGGACTATGCCATTCGGCCACGGCGAACTGTGCTGGAGGTGTTTGCTGACTTCCCTCACACCACAGCTAATGTGCCGCTGGAATACCTGTTTGATTTGATTCCACCCATCCGCCCACGCTCATTTTCCATTGCCAACTCTTTGCTTTGCCACCCAGGGCAGATGCACATTCTAGCAGCAATCGTAAACTTCCGCACCAAGCTGAAGAAGCCACGTAGGTATGGTAAACACAAAAAGTTGTGTGTATTTTGATGCTCATATTTGTGAAAACTAACTTAAGAGTATGGGCAGAAAGGAACCAATTCACAATACACCTACACAAGCTTGCGCCTAGTACAGAAGACGTGCAACCAATGCAGAAGGGACTGAGCATAAAAATGCAGCCTTTGTTATGTGATGCATGACAGTTTTGTGGTCAAGTGAAACACATACATTGTTGTTAATGTGTTGCTTGCATAATCCATCAAATTAAGAGTACATTTACACGTTAGGTGCAGTGTAATTTCATGGCAGTGAGTCACGCCATGCTTTTTCTGCAGAATGAATACCTAAGAGATTCAATCCGTTGTGTGAACCAGCTTTAATTAAACAAGATTGTCTGCTGTCACAAAGGTATTTTCTGTCCTCATCAGTATGGTCTTGTGTTGAACTTTTCAAGTGAGCTCGGTGCAGTTAGATCGAGACGAGATGAATCATTCAAACAAGCATGCATGAAAATTACCACATAGCAGTACCCATTCTGCACAAAGTTGGTCTGAATTGACTCAAGCATGATTGAAACCATGCTTGTGATGGCAGTGTAAGTAAATTAACTTATAAAGAAAGACTGTTAGTGCCTTTGGTGGCATGTCAACCAAAATGTTTTCAGTCATCAAAATTATAATTGCCATGCATTTAGCATTGTCATGAAGCAGCAGAAATGCTTGTCCTAGTTCCATAACATATGTCCAGGGGAGCTTATACAAGCTATTCAGTGAACAATGAGGTAAACGCATCCTAATAAGTTTTTGCTTGATACGTAATAGCGCAACAAAAAGACATAACACAAAGAGATAGACAGGGCAGGTGACAAACTTCAGCTTACTTATTTAGGGGCCAAAGTATGATAGATATAGGTGCATAAACATGGGCATGCACTCGTTCTGATTTATGGTGCTAATATGTCTCAAGTAAATTATATCCTACTTGCAATGAACTTAGTGCCTCTTACTTTTTTTTGTTTATATTGAAAAAAAAAGAAGAAAGACAATGCTATATAGAATGCAAGGGTCTTGAAAATTCCCCTGAGTTTGTTTCCAACTAAAATATTGCTATCAAGTTGTTTCAGTTTACTGTGGGTAGACATGTGCATGATGTTATAACCTAAAAATATATGGTGTCTAGCTGGTGTTTTAATTTACTCTCTCGATAGAAGGAGAGAGAGAAAAGGAATAAAAGAAAGATAGGAGAAGAGAGGAACAAATGTTCCTGTGTATTTGCTACAGGTGTAAGCGTTTTCTCCTTCCTTTCATCACCAAAAAAAGGTGTGCCAGCTAACTTTCTGTCCTTTAATTAAAGTTAAAAGTTTTTGAACTTTTGTACTGTGTGCTACGTACCTGAAACTGTCGCTGAATGCCACACTGTTATTCATTATTGTAGGTTTCATACTTGAAGACACACAAACCACCCTGTAAGGAACTGTTACTACATAATATATTTCTCATTGGCAAAGTCTGCTGCAACTTGAGTCAACTGCACGTACAGTAGTATGCTAAGTAATAATATGCATTCAACATTTTGATGTTCATACACCTTTAATCCTTTTAAATACTGTGTGCACAATTGTGCATGTCAAGACAGTGCATAAGAAGCAAGAGCACTGATGAAAATTATATTGAAAATGCCTTCCGAACATTTTGATATACTTCCGATTGGACGAGTGCTGCAAATTCGAATAGTATGTGTAAGGTGTATTAATAAAATGAGTTGGAAGGTGTACTTAAGAGTGTTCGCTCTCTGTATCAGTACGTCATCACATAGTGGGTTCACTTATTTCATTGTTCTCCATAGTGTTTTACATTCAGCATATATTTCAAGCGGCTTAATGGGTGCACTTATAGTGTGCTAGACATTAAATACAGTAGAACCCCGTTGATATGTTCCTGTTACATACGCTTTCCCTGTGCCAACGTTCGCAATTGAGAACACAAAAAATGACCCAATAGAGTTAGCTCATTTCTTACCAGTTTGTACGTGCCTGAAAAACACGATTTTTCGGCACCAACGTTCATTACATTGCCAAACTGTGATTGTGTGGCACATTTTCTGGCCGCTAGATCCCATGTAAAAAAAAAAAAAAAATGTGTGCGAAGTGCACGCGATCGAGAACGGCATATATATAGCTACCCGCTGCGGCAGCTATACTCGCCCACCCATCTCACGTGGAAACGCCGGCGCGCACTCAGTTTCTCATTTCTGTACCAGCAAATCTTCTCCAGGGTCATTGCACGCAGCATTCACAGTTATTACCACCAATCCTATAGTGATAAGCATCTTCTCCTGTTTCACAGCGTGTGGTGTCGTCGTAAGCGTAGCGCATGCTTTTAATAAGTGATAACCGAAACGCGTCGCCGTTGCCTGCTGCAGGCTGCGATTGTATACGTTTTCTCGCCGCTAGATCCCATGTGAACAAGAGAAGGCGCGAGGCACGCAAGATCGATAACATTATATAGCCGCCTGCCTCACGTGAAAGCGACGAAGCGCACAGTTTCTTATTCCGGCACCAGCAAATCTCCGCCCAGGTCGTCGCACGCCTCATTCACAGCTATCACCCTCAAACCTACTGCGATAAGCATCTTCGCCTATCTGTTCCACAGCACATGGTGTGTAATCACATTGGTAGCGTACTTTAGTACGCTATCAGTGCCTTTAGTAGGTGATTATCCAAATGCGCCACCTTTTCATGTGGGCATCACGTTTCGCTTCGGTGGCATCCGGCGTCGCCCACCAGCTTGGGTTTCGTTTCAGTTTCCTGTCGCCCTCTTAAAATAACATGCTATAAGGAAAACGACAAAACATGACTCGGGCTGCCGGAGCACCACGACCTGGATGCGCGTCGGCGTCTTGTGCCGCAACGATCTGCACAATGCTTTGCATTATGTACGTAGATGTCAATAGTTTGTCAAATTTTTTTTTACTTCCGATCGTACGTTTTTTTATCGTGGTCTTTTCTGAAAACTGTGAACGAGGTTCTACTTAGTTTATGATTTCATATCTCATTCATATCTCTCAGTTCTCTCATGAAGTCTGTGTTCTGCAAGTTTGACGAAATTCACTAAAAATAAACTTTTCATCCATTCTGCAGAGTTCACTTTTCATGATTCTGAAGATGCAAAAAAATTCGATGAAACAAAATTTTCTTACTGGACAGAATTAATTGCCACCTGAAGAGGTCAATGTGAATCACTGGATATTGAGCACTATCATCCATCTCACCTCGTCAACTTACTCATTTGTTCCTCAGCTTCTTGGTTTTAAGATCCTCTTCAGAAGTGCCTTGCCACTTTTCGATACACTAACATTGTTTCATCTTGCCACCTCTTTCGGTCTTCATGGTCTCCTTTATCATGCACACAGCCTGTTGCAAAAGTGTAGGTGCCACTGCTCTCATTACCAAAGCGCACCAACTTCTTGGTGCATTGGTGCTGTGTTTGACAGCACTCTCCTGCAGTGAATTGAGGTTTTACCAGGGTCGCCTGCAAGTACTGCAGCATTGGCACATTTCAGCGAGGAGTGCAGTGGCCTTTACACATTTGTGACAGGCTATTGTGGACAAATTAAATAAAAATGGAAAAAGAAGCACATATAAACTTACTTCTAATATTAGCTCGAAAGCAGCAATTTCGCACAGCTGTGAATTCTTTTGCTAAATATGGAGCACACACCAATCCAAGCGCAGTCATCAAAATTAAACTGCCATCACACAAAGTGATAAAAGCAGAAACAATGCATTCTAGTTAGCCCAAACTTGTTTTCATGACATTTGTTCACAATAATGTTTCACAAATTTTATGTAACCAAGCCATTTCACTCTGCCCTCAAAAACCTTGACTTTAACATCCATAAACTTGGCTACATTTCAAAGCAGACGTAGCTGAGTGGTACCTCATGTCACATGCTCCTCTCTATTACAACTGCGATGCCGGTTTGGATTCCTTACTTTGAATATATGAGTGTGAGGAAATTTTCAATCCCATCTCCACACAGGTCTTGAGGTGATCTCCTCAAAACAGACATTTTTTAAAGTTCATAGCATTCTTTGGCTCTTTCAGATGTCTTCATGCTTGGCCAGTAGTAGAATGTTGGACTTTGCAAGAAAAATGTTTGTTCTCTCTCTCGTTCACTTGTTTGTTCTGTCTGTCTCTTCCGTTCGCTCTTTTGTCTGCTCGCGCTCTCATTCGTTCAGGCTATTCATTTACATTGACAATCATTGCCTGTAGTTTCTGCACGAATTCCAGAGCGCAGTTCTTAGGCCCCCATTCCTGTGGCGAGCGTCAGTGTTAGTGAGCAAACGAGAACAGCGAAGGATGAAAGAGTGAACGCAGAGCTCAGTGGAGGATGAAAGACGGCGATAGCAAATGGAGTGTGAGAAGGAAAGCGGAGGAGGATGGTGCAGCGGAACCATGAGGCAGAAAGCGAAGGAGGAGAGTGTGGCGAAAGTGTGAGAAGGAAAGCGTAGTGCCATGCAAGATGCGCACTGCAGCGACGATGGCTGTGAGATGGCGTACGTCATCTGAGAGGTCTTGGGGTAGAAGCTTGGGTGAGTTGGTTGTGGTCCATGACAGGAGTGTTTGCAAAGCACATGAATCTAGGAAAGGAAGGACAGAGACAAGTAAGGAGTGCTCTTTACTCGCCTCTGTCCTTCCTTTCCTATATTCTTGTGGTACACAAACACCGCTGAGAGGTCTGTCTGCACTGCTGCTGTGAATTGTGCCCATGCGTTACCCACACACTGGCTCTCGTGATCTCCTGGTTAGTGAGGAAGTTGCGCCATACTTCACTCCATTTGCAATGTGCCGCACGAGATGGATTGTCTGCACCAACTAACATATTACGAAATGAAAAAAAACGTATAAAGCTGTGCTCAAATTTTGCATTAGGGAGTATCATAATTGTCAGTGAAATTTTTTTTGCTGCTACTCAAAGATGACGTATATTGAAGTTGTAATGCAATGGTGCAGGGGTCTCTGCACCACCTTCCTGGCCAGGCTTGATCCCTGCATTCGACCAACTCTAAAAATTGCAACGAAAAAGGGCAGCCTTCGGATGCCTCCTGATGGCGCACCTGCCATCATGGTGGGACCAGGCACAGGTTGCGCGCCATTTCACGGAATGATCCAGGACCGTACCCATCGAGGCATCGGCCAAAACCTTCTCTTTTTTGGCTCTCGTAATGCAAGAGGGGACTTCTTTTTTGAGAGTGAATGGACCCAACTCGTGGAGGAAGGGCTGCTTGACTTGGTGACGGCCTTTTCTCGTGACCAGGAACACAAAATGTAAGTCAGTAATGCAGGTTTGCACAAACTTATATGCAATAAAAGACAGCGGACGAGAAGAAACAGACATGATGGAGTTCTAACTTCAACTAGTTAACTTCTCGTCCATTGTCATTTAGTGTGCTCAACCCATTAATTTTTACTGTTGAAAAGGCACCAACTAGCCTGGTTTTCTTCATTAACTCATTATTGCAGGTGTTCAGTCAAGTTATTAAATACAGCTGTATGTATTGGGTGCTCAGAATCTTGGCACAGGGTCATCAAGTTTCTGCCAGAAACCAGGTGTTTTCAAGAAATTCCAGTTGCCTCTGAAGTTGTTTTGGTGTTTTATATATATATATATATATATATATATATATATATATATATATATATATATATATATATATATATATATATATATATATATATATATATATATATATATATATATATATATATATGGAAGGAGGGGTGCGATTTTTCAGGACAGCCTTGGTGTTCTAGCGTTATATCTAGTGAACCTTTTTGCCTTCTTTATGTGCAACAGTCCTTCTAATGGAGGAAACAAATGTTTGTCGCATTGCAGACTTTATTTGCTGTTATAGAGCAAATATAAGGGCTCTAAACCTTCTGTTTCTCATCGCAGATGGAGGGGCTCAAACTGGAGGTCAATTTATATGTTAGAGAGTGACAATATAGCTTTGTAGCCTGATGAAATGAATCTGGCTGCAAGTGATTGAATGCGCTCCACCTTTGCAACATCAATGAGGGTCCTACACCATAGCCACGTATTCTAGGACCGAGTATCTTGAACTGTGATTTCTTGATTATTTTTCAGTTACGTCCAGCATCGCATTGCCGAGCTTAAGGACAAGGTTAGAAAGCTGCTGCACAGTGGTGGAGCTGTGTACATCGCCGGCAATGCAAAGGACATGGTGCCCAGTGTGCGTGATGCCTTCAAGGCTGTGGTCAAGTCTGACTCTGCCAGTGACAGAAATGCTGAGGAACTACTGAAAGACCTTGAAAAATCAAGCCGACTCCAGATAGAAGCCTGGTCTTAGCATACTTTCAATTCAGAGTGGCATGATTGTTGTAACAGGAGTGCTGCACGCTGATGTCATGCGCATAGTCTTGTTCATTTTATTCACCCCACCTTACCCCACCTTCTTGCATGTTCGCAGTTTTGCAAGCAAGCACTTCCTTCCACTCACACTCCTGCCAAAGAAAATTATGCACCAATTATTAATACCGACAAAAAGCACTCGCGCAATGGTGATGATGAAGCAATATTATGGTGAGACGCATAAGCACTTGGCTGTTTACTGTTTGCACCTTGTCTGCTATAAAAAACAGGAGCACTGCATCAGGAAGCCAATGTCTAATCGAGCCAACACTGATGTGCTTAAAGCATGAGCCTGGCACAAACTCTGCCGCGAAAGGAACATTTAGTATCTATTTTAGCTTTGTCTTTAAACATAAGTAATAATAAAGGAATGAGCAATTGATGCAACATTTAGCTTCACTTGCAACAGTGTCCATGACAAACACACATCGCTTTATGCTTCCAGTCGTCTACAGATATATAGTCAATGAAAACCTAAAAATGGAGTGGCAAGTAGACCACTCTCTCAAGTCAAAGAGAGTTTGTATACATGTGGTAGCCATTTTCAAAAAAGTCATTTCCATGACATCACAGCGGAGGCAAACTTGCAATATCTGCGTTTCTCGTCAACTATATTTTGGAGTGCAAAGGCGCATAGAGCAGTGCTCGCGCTGAATTCTTGTGGTCGGCACAGAGTGAGATCTATTATAGCACTAAACCATGGCTTACGGTACGCTAGTAGACTTACTTAAGGTTTTATCATAGTCATCTTGTCCTTATGTTCTTTTTCTGTGCTGTTGGTTGCGTTTACAGCTCAGTAGAATATTCTTATATCATTGGTGAAAATGAGGGCTGCCTATTGACATCCAAATCTCTCCTGAATTTCTTTGGCTGTCATATATGTATATGTATTGAATGTATATATTCATATGGGGTGTTGTAGATATGTACAAAAATATATATTCCTTTATATGTTTCCAAAAAAGCTCCCAAGGTAATGCTCTGGCATCAGTGCCAGTATGCGCACTTACAATACCTTATGTGAGATGAGTAGTAGTGTATGCATATGTAAATTTGGGAATGTATTCATAAACTTCTATTTTGTAAGAGCTTTCCTCGTTGGCTAAACACCTGCGTCTTGTGGTAGCCAGCTGCATGTGAACAAGACTAAAGTAATGGCAAGGACCAAACTTCAGCAACGCTTACGAAAGATATGTTTTGTGAATATATCTATGAATACTTCAAGTGCAATAAAGACATATTCGAATTAAAACAATGTCTGAGAAATGTTTGAAGGTTCTTTCAAAGGAGGCATAGACTTTTGCTGTGGAGCTGTACCATTGCATCTTGAAGGAGCACTACATCAGGTCTAGTAATGTGCCTGTCATGGAGGTGTAAAGGGGTGCTTGCTTCATTTGTGAGAAAATTATGAATACACATGGTAAGTAATTGACTGTTTAATTTGCAAGCTAGGTAGCTTGCATTTCCGGTCGATAAGTTTCTGAGGTGCAGATGAGCATTTGGTGAACTGTATGCAGGTCATTCCAATAAAAAATTTAGCTTATAAAGTTGTTGACATTATCTGGAAACAGTACATATAGAAGCTTTCTTGTCGATAACATTTACACAGGAGCTAGGCCTGCTTGAAGAAACTGCAGGCTGTTCTGTCTCTTCTGAATACAAGTTTATCAAAAATGGGGGTGCATGCTTTTTAAAGCAGAAAGAAAAGGGGGGGGAACCTTCATTCCTGAACCAAAGTAAGTCATTGCATAATTTGCGGCTGCCGAGCACCATGTAGGAACTGCGAAAGTAGTTGCAAATAATTTGCATGTATATTGCATTGAAAGGTGTATCAGTATGTGGTTGTCAATCTGTCTAGTTTGAGCCATGTGCTTGGTCCCAGTATCGCTTACTTGTTTGGAAAGCCCTACTGGATTTTCAGTAATATGCTTTCTTGGCAGTGCAGCTAAGGGCACTACATAGAATTCTTTGCCATCAGCTTAGGCACACAACAATAATCGTCGTCTGTCTTGTCCACATTTCCTTTCTTGAACGCGGTGAGCCCGGTACTTCCCAGTAACGAATGGCATGCGCGTTATCAGCATGACATAGCATTGACAACAGGAAAGTAGTGGGCGCGGCGTTTTCAAAAAAGGAAACGCAAGCAAGGCAGATGACGATTTCGTTGTGTGGCAGAGATACACCCCAAAGGGTGTATTTTTGCCTAAGAGTAGCATTCCCGATAGGAAAGTAGCGGGCGCGGCATTTTCGAGAAAGGAAACGCAAGCAAGGCAGATGACGATTATTGTGTGGCAGAGATACATCCCAAAGAGTGTAACTTTTGTCTACGAGTGTAAGAGTGCAGATGACGATTATCGCTGTGTGGCAAATATACACCCTAAAGGGTGCAACTGTTTTTAGAGTGTACACTCTTAAATGCACATCTTTTGGGTCATATCCTGCCACATAATGGATCGTCAGCTGTCTAGCTTGCATTTCCTTTCATGAAAACGCAGTGCTTGCTGCTTTCCTGTCGAGAATGCTCTGTTATGCTGGTAACGTGCATGTCGTTCATGACTTAGAAGTACCGGGCTTGAAACTCTAAAGGAAGGAAATGCAGACAAGACAGATTACGATTATCATTGTGTGGCAAGATACGACCCAAAGGGTGTAATTTTGCTTAAAAGTGTACACTCTTAGGCAGTTTGCTTAAGAGTGTATATATAGGCTAGGCCTTTATTTGTTGATATCATGAACCAGTCACACACACACACACACACACACACACACACACACACACACACACACACACACACACACACACACACACACACACACACATATATATATATATATATATATATATATATATATATATATATATATATATATATATATAAAGAGAGAGAGAGAGACCGCCGAGATAACGTCTGAACTTTGCTGCTGAGGTAATACAAAGCTCTCAGGAAAAGCGTTACACCCTGCTCGTAAAGGAAGGAAACGGCTTAGAAACGGGTATACCCGTTCGTCCTGAAAATGGTCGGGTGCCGCCGTGTCAGGTGATGACGTAATTTTAGTTGCTTTGAAAATCTGTGGGAGAGAGAGAAACCACTTATTAAAACACCAGTCAACGAACGCGTCAGGAGAGGATCGAGTCCTCTCCCCCGTCGCCCTTAGCCGTCGGCCGGAATCTCTTGAGACACAGCAGCAAGGGATTGACCACTGATGTCCTGCTGGACGTTGGGTTCTGGGCCGCCTCCCAGAATTCTAGAGTGCACAAGCTATCGTACTAAATTCGGACATGTCCACAACATAGGACCAAATTTGCTGTCTCATCGCAAAATTTGCACTTTTACCTGAATACTACGCTTCGTTGGTAAAAACATTCACCACCGTATGTAAAACCAATATTAGCTTCGCTGTAAATAGAATAATGGGGTGAGCGCTTTATTTCTCTGGTGTACAAAGGAATGAGCGCAAATTCGAGGCCGACATCAGTAGGCATACGTTGTAGGCCGGCTGCCAGAAAATCACGAGTGTTAAACAGCATTTTCAATTTAATTTTTATATCTCTTCTAAACACTTATACAAACAACAGAACGGAGACTCTGCGCCTCTATGCGCATTCTTCACAGATAGCAACCGCGCGCTCCGTGAATTTTGCACATGCCGCAGCTTTGCGGAAGTGTTGTTTGAGGGCGCCACCTATTTGAACTTTCATGTCGCGCTGTGCTCGTTTTACTCTATGACGCGATGCCTTACCGAAGAGTTGTCCGGCTAGCCTGGAATTAATGTGTGTCTTCAGCGTTTCTGTTACTTGGAATGGGGACGTTCGGTAATCGCGCACCGTCAAAATCAGCTGCTCGCCTCGAGTCCAGTTTAGGACTCCTCGTTCTAGTCCATTAGTCGCAGCAGCCGCTGTCGCTGCTTCCGCTTTGGCTGGATGCCGCAGCTGCCGTGCGGCTTTGGGGCTGGGCTACGTCATGAGACGACGGGGAGCGATTGAGTAGGAGTTCCTCATCATTGGTATCAAGGCGAGCGGCCTTTGCGGCCGTGTCCCGGCGGTTCCCAGCCACCGAAGGAAGGCCAGATCATGGCATCGGTCGGCGTTCTCCCCACATACTTCAAGTACATTAGCGTGGCGCCCGGCGGATCAGCACGTAGGACTTTGCGGGTGCGAGAGAAATACATTGTCGTGTTGGTGCTGGCCACCTTCCTGATGGTGTGCATCGGGGCCGTGTTTTACCTGCCTGAACTGCGCGCGTCCAACGCCTATCGCCATATCAAAAATGCTGGGCCGGACCTGCTGCTACCCCCGCCGCAAGTGATCGAAGACAACGTTCCCCGTCACAACGGTATTGTCGCCGACGAGGAAGACCCGCATAGGGCCGAGGACCGAAACAAGCTCCAGGAGAAAATCATTCAGGACCTCGGTCAGGGCCTCCCTATGCAGGTCGCCAGGCCCGAAGCAGCCAGGCCTGCGTCTCCGTCTAAACTACCGTCGACTGCAGCCCGGCCTCCACAGAGCCCGGGTCTCCTCGCTGTCGACGCTAAAGCGCCCCAGGTTTCGCATGTTCCTGACGCACAGAGAGAGGCGGAGAACCGCGAAAGAAGACAGAAAGTTAGAGAGGTGAGCATACAACTTGGTAGGTCATCCAGCCAGTGAATATAATGCGTGTATGCGCTTGCCCGATCGTCGTGGCATTCGCTGCCGGCGCACATCGCACCGAAGAGGGGAAACTTCGCGCCGTACGCGATTTGGTCATTACGCATCGTTGGCCTACTGATTTCGTCCCACTGGGCCAGCAGTGCTCTTATCAGCGATTTCAACACCGCGGCGTGGTATGTGTACTACATCCCGTCTTGCTGAGAAGGAAGACAGCTGCAAAATGTAATCTTACATTTCGCGCAGTTTAGATGCTCGTGTCCTCTTTTCTTGTCCACTGCCGTGGCTCCGAGATTTGTCAACTTGACCCACAACTTCTCACGCCACCGCGATTGTTTGTGAGTTCATCGCGATCGTGATGTCGCTATGTTCAGTTCTGTGCTAAATATTTTGCTTGTGTTTAGAGAGAGAGAGAGAGAGATGAAGAAGGGGGGGGTTCACATTGCTCGCAGTACTTCTTTATTTTTCTTAAGATAATATAAGGGGTCCGACGGGGGGCAAAGGAAGAGCTAGTCATTAAAAAGAGTGGTGTGCTACGCAAATCTCATTGTTTTGGAACAACAGTCATATGTGCCGTGCACATTGCTTCAAGCAGCATTCAGTACAAATGCAAAAGTGATGTGGGTAATCTCAAAACATAGTGGACAAACTGTGCTATGAATGTTAGTCTGTCCACCGTGGTCTCCATATGTTGTTGCTGAGATGCCCTTAGCAGAACTTCTTATTGGGCTTAGATAGTAGTAAACTTCTGAAAATAGTATAGGTTTGAATTCCTTTTTGTTACATAACCAGTGTAATGTCATGCTCTTAAGTAAATAAGAATGCTTGATTTCACTTATTTCTGTAGAGCCAATTAATAATGGATTGCATTACCCATGAAGTGGATGTAATCTTTCTGCAGTAAAGCTAAGTTCCTTATGTAGAACCTTGTAATGTCTTTACAATCTTCTTTTTAAGGAATAGATATGGTAGGCTCTTGAATTTCTGATGGGGAAAAGGTCAGCAGTAACTATAATTAACCTTTCAAGTGTTATGTGCATCTCATTAATGACAGGGGAATATGAGAAACTATTGATTTGCAAAATAGTGTTAGAATAAGAACAAAGGACAGTTTCTTGTAATGCTCCAGAGGAACAGTTGTATTCTAAAGATGCTTCCGTGGCCAAATTGCACTGCACTTTTGTTTATGAAGTTTAGAAGTTTATGCCAAATTTGTTGGTATGGAGGACAGCGAAATGGAAGCCTGTTGTAACATAAGCATGGTCTTGGCGGCAATTTTTTTTAACATTATACCACACAAATAATGAGGACAGTAATAACACATACACATATGCAACACTGAATGTTCGCTGATACGATGGCTCAATATTTGCATAGATGGTTAGTTTTGGAAAAGGCCCAGCTATGTTCCCAACCATTATGGTGTCTATCCCATGTTTTGTATGCTTTTGTTGCCATTATCAACAGCTTAGAAAAGACAGGACATATAGTATTAATTTTGCTCTATAACCACTAATGAGAACAGTAGCAAAACATTAGAAACAGTAGCAGTGGGCCTCTTACTGATTTTATCTGTATCAGGAAGTGTAAATAAAGAATATACTTGCATATTTTTATCATGGTCATGCCCTCTGATTGTCAGGGCTGAGCTTAAGCCAGATTACATTGGTGTAATTTTGGCAGGTAGATGAGAGGTGCAGATGTAAATAAAGCAGTGCCTAAATATGGCATTGTTATACTTAGGCATCTCAGTTGCAAAGAAAAGTATTGTTTTATTCTTAAGATTTACCTGACTGAAAGAATAACAAGTGTGCATGCTTTCATAATCAAAAGTAAGCAAGCTTCACATTCCTTATGCACCATGTTTGGTAAAATTATTGTTTATTTTTGTTATTCTAAAGGAATTGCAGTTTTTGTGTAAGCCAATGTGCCACGTGTTGCTTTTTTTTCTATTGCGTTAGAATGTGTGCTAACCAGCTGCCAAGACAGCTCAGCTCACGAAGCAAAACGTTACAGGTAGTTTTTTTTTTCTTTGTCCTTGCTTGTCCTCAAGAATTCCTTAGCGGGCAGCCACGTATCTTTCCTGTTTACAACCTCTTATTGTCGTTCTATGTTTTGTAACATTTTAATAATGTTGTGACGTCAAATCAGTGCACTTCCAGCTGTGCAAAGCGTGCCTTGTGAATTGGGCATGTGGCAAGCCACGTCGCTTTATACGGTGTGCAGCTGTGGAAACATCTGTTATTTCTTTTGAATTCAGGACACGTTGAATATCCCAGCATCTTTATGTTGTCGGCTGCCTCTGCCATATGGTGCCTTTGGCATAGTCGTGCCCACATGCTTAGGTGAATGAACGCATCTTATTAGTGACTTCTGCTAGTGTAGCAGTAACACACAACATTTAAGACATTTAAGAGCACATAACTTAAATTTGAGATATGTAGTTTTTTTGTAGGTACGTCATCACTAAGCAAATTATTTTAGGTGAGCTTTTTACTTTGGTATGGGCTTACTTTTATGTTTCCTGCTTCTTCAAATACAACAAAAATATGTGCATAGGAACTTATGCTCACTTTAGCCAGTGACTGACATTTTCTTTCTTTATTTTAATGATTTAGTTTGTGCCTACTCTTGGAGCTTTCTTTAAAGGGACACTGAAGATTAAAGTAATATAATACTTTGAAATCTGGCACATAATACTGATGCACCGGCGTAATCATTTCGGAATGAAATTGATAAACTGGAACTTTGACTTTCTTTCTCTTCTAATAATCAACACATTACAACAAAAATAGAGTTTTGAATAATATGTTATCGGTATAAATTGGTTTAGTGTTTCTATTTAAGGTCCCTTTAATAATATTTCAAGAACCTTGTGGTGTGGAAGCTTGCCATCTTGAAAGGGAAAAAATTGTCATCCGTCCAAAGGTCGCACGAAACTACAAAGGAAACCATATGGGTTTCTCAGGAAGACCGCTTCGCAGCTGAGGAAAAATTTGTCCTGGTCCGGATTTCAGACCCGTGACCAACACCTTTCCGGGGCAGTC
Source organism: Dermacentor variabilis (assembly GCF_050947875.1). Lineage (NCBI taxonomy): Eukaryota > Metazoa > Arthropoda > Arachnida > Ixodida > Ixodidae > Dermacentor > Dermacentor variabilis. The sequence goes on along the minus strand of NC_134573.1, from coordinate 169,539,139 downwards.
GCTCTACCATCTGAGCTGACCAGGAGGCTAGCAGATCGCAGCGCAAGGGGGAATTAATCCATAACTCGAAGCACAGGGACACAGAATATGGTAAATCAGTCCTGCGAAATCCCGCAATGGGGGGAGGAAGTATCATGAAAGAGAAAACTTGTCATCCATCTTGTTCAAACATAACCATTTTAGCTTCTCTGTGCCATGCAGGTATTCGACTTGGTTCGACACTGTCACATCAACTTACTTGTAACTTGCTTAGTGCTTTAGGTCAGTGATGTTACATGTGTTATGACTTTGTTGGCTGAACATTTATTTGAACAGTGTCAACATGGTTAAAGGACATTGAAAATTGGACAGACACAACCTTAAGAACAAAATGTTTTTTCTGAAGCTCTCTCTCCTTCACCTGTCTAGGCAGTGTCTGCATGAGTAATTTGGCTATGTGCTGACAGAACAATTTAACAATAAGCTATGACCCGCCATGGTAGCTTAGTGGCTATAGAGCTGCGCTGCTGAGCTTGAGTTTGTGGGTTTCATCTCGGTCATGGTTGTCGCATTTCAGTGGGGGCAACGTTGCACATGGCAGCAGGTTCCATTTTAGGCCATGTTAGCTGCACTTTGAGGGGGCCAAGATACAAAAACAAATGTGGAGCCCTCAAATATAAAGGGGCACTAAAAAGATACTCGTAAATATGTTTAGACTGATAAAGTATTCTTTCAGAACTCTAGTTTCCTAATTTCACAATAGGAGGCTAATTACTGGAAGGAAAGAGTCGGTCGAATTGCAATTTATTAAGGTTTCATGCTGAAACTCCAACACCAGTGTATCACTGCATTGTATTGTATCACATTATCTTTCTTTTGTATTTGGGCATTTGTAGCGCAGTAAAAGTTCTCTAAACTTGCCAAGTTCTGTCTTTGGCTCCTTTAGAATACCGCATATTCCATCTCGATCGTTAAAGATTAACTAGCCCCATGCAGGAGCTGTCGAAATTTTTTGCGTCATGGCAGGTTGGTGCAGGAATTTGCGTTGGCATCCGACATTTGTTTATTGTGATAGCAATTATATGGACACTCCAAGCGAATTTTTGCTGATGGCATTGCCGTCGCTGTGACGTTCCATATATATTTAGGCGTATGTATGCTGTACGCCATGCTATGCTAAATGACATGCAGTATAAGCGGTTTATATTGCCACACCATTCTATCACTGAAATTGCCAATACCTGATCTTATATACTTGACAAAATTATTCCTCGGAATCTTGAGAACGGCAGCCCACAAACAAATCTGATGAAGCATAACACTGACAGTGCATGCCTTTTATCTTAAATCTCAGACTAAAATTAAATGTGCGAAACAATTACAGAGCTTAAACCTGAAAATGATGTCATTTTATTGTTGTGTCTATGCACTAACTCTGGGATCAGCCCAGGAAAGAGGTAAAGTCACTAAGAAAGACGTTGGCTTTAATTAATAAACATAAATGAAATTGTCTGGTGGCAGGATTCAAACAGAGGACCCTCAGCACAACAGCTTGTTTTTACTTAGTCAACTTAAGTTTACTTCAATTCCTATTGCCACTACAGCTACAAGTCTTACATTTCGTCTAATATTCGAACATGTTGCTATCGAATTCATTGCTTTGCGTTTTAGGTGAAACTGATATTTCTCGCATATTTTTTGTTGCTTTTTATCAAGCCTCCTGTCACGGTAAAAGCGACTTTTTTGTTATTGTAGAAGATGAATCTTATAATACAGCTCAGCCTATTTTTCTCTTTAGTGTTTCTTTAAATTGAAATGCTCTTTACTTATTATACGTTACTTGCCGCTAGCTGATGGTTATTGCAAAAGGCCTGCAATAGCACAGTGCTTGCTTCTGCCATGACACACTAATGGGTATTCTCTAATTTGTTCTCCATGAAGCTTTTGGCTAGTAGTGTCTAGGTATTGCATACAGGGTTGTTGTTTCTGACTGTGTATTTTGCCATTTTATTTTGGGTATTTAGTTCATTTGCAGTTCCGCAATGTTTTGAAGGCATTTCATAGTTTGATGCAGGTTGTGTCTTGATTAGAAACAGGAGTCTCTGCAGTATTCTGTGCACATTCTTTTTTTCATGCTTATTTTCTGGCAGCTAGACCTGGCAGCATTATCCTTGGGCAAGGTCAAGTTCACCAAGCTAATCTTGAGCTACTGCTACAAGGCAATCTTTCTAATTGAACTTGATGCTCTTCATTGAGCCTAATTGGATTAATTTACTTAAGTGGAAGGGAAGGAACATGCAAAATTTTAAGTGCGAAGACATGGCTGAGTTAATGTCTGCACAAGGTTATGGACTTACGAAAAGAATTACAGGGACCACTTGTACTGTGTGTTGAGTCAGTAGAGAGCCTAGTATATAAATGGCTTTTGTGGCTATACTTCGACACAGAAGTCTAGCTTCGCAGTGGATTTTGTTTAACACCAATTTTGTTTAACGTTTAATAGCAGACTTCTTTGATTGGATAAATCCAAGCCAATGAATGAACGTCTGGGGCAATTCTGTACCAGGAAAAAAGAGAGTAACAGTGGTGTCATTTATTTTAGGAAGGTGTAGCACCTATAATGGTAATGATGGGATGCAAATTTTTTCACTCTTCAGGCTGTTATATTGCACTAGTCTTCCTTTGGTGCAGTAGAATTGCTGGCCAAGTGAGTTGCTAAACTTTTACAGAAAAGTGAAAAGTGCAAACAACAAGGGACAGTGAAAGATGACACAGACAACATTGACTCACAACTGAAATTTATTTTGGAAGAACAGCAGCTGGTATAGCACAGGAAACCATACATGCATTCTCTGAGCTGGAAAAAAATGCAGAAGAAAAAAAAGAAAAATTTTTTTCATGGAGGGCAAATCAAGGTCTACTAAGGCAAACATGCTTGTTCTTTTTTATGTGGGGTGCCTCCATGACAAGGCGTGTGCAGTTAATTTTGTGACGATAATGTTTTTATTTTAACCAAAGGATCCAATGTAGATAAATTTGCAGATAAGATTTAATTTTCTTTTTGTCTTACTTCACTGCGCACAGCACGTGCTTATGATTTATTCAGGATGAAAAAGGCAGGTTACTGCATTCAACTTTATTATTGAACATATTTCTCATTGAAATCCAACTTCTATGTGGAATTTAAGCAGCAATGAACCAGCTGCTCAGCTGAAAAAGTTCATAATTTGTGCAATGTGCAGTATATGTTGAGCGAATGCACCCTTGCTTCCTGCATGTGGTCAACAGCCTAAAAGAAGTTGGTTGACCATATGATGGACAAAGAAAAGCTTCTTTAAGGTGGCCAGGGTAGCCGCTAATGAAAGAACCCTTAAGTTGTTATCCAATTTGCTAGCATCTAGCCAGCCCACAGCAGTATGCGTGACATGAGCTGATAGAAAACTGAAAAAGCATCCATATTTATGCAGGTACGAATTTGCGTGTTATGCAGAGTGCACAAATTTTTTAGAATAGACCTCTAAAGAAAGAAAGAAAAGAAAGAAGCTGACACATTGCACATGTACAGGGCAGGCTCCCTATTACTTTGCAAATGTTAATGTAAATAAATTACAGGTAATTAGCTTTATGATTAATTGAATTTGATAGCAGTGACAATTTTCTCTTAGGTGCTTAGCTAGGCTCATCCATGGCATTGCTAGAAAATTCAAAGTACAGCTGATAAGCTGAGCTCGTTTTTGTTCGTTTCTACCAGGAACCTGTGGACGAATCCAGCTCGTGTAAGGCACGGAAGGGGTTAAATACAATACTTTCTTTTTCATACTCAGAACAAACTGAAAAATACTGTGAAAAAGGAAGAAATCTTCTTGCTTATGCATGCCATATCTGTAATACTAATTGATACTGTTGTGCAAAATATTGAATTAAAATGTGTCTCTGCTTTAACCATGTGCAGTGGTTGCATGAATGGTTTTGCACCGTAGCAGTAACCAGTAACTAGAGCCCATAGTTATTTCCGTGGTGCTTTCTAACTTTCTTATTGAACACTTTTCTTCACTGCATTACCTCTTATAGATAGTTTTATCTGAATTATTTAATGTTTACTTACACTAGGCACCTTTTTATTATTATTGTGTTTTGGTGGCAATGGTGCAGTTCTGACTCCTGCCATTTCATCGTTGCGAAATAAGTCATGATTGATGTTGACTTTATTCTCAAGCTGTGATGTTTTAAACTGTCATCACTACCTCTCTGTGTAGTCATCTGTGACTAGAAATATATTTGTCATATTTTGCATGTTTTCAGACCCCTTTATTGTCTCTGATCTTTCAATCTTGCGTTAACCTTTCAGGATTGCCGTACTTTTCCATTCTGGCTTTTGCATTTGTTTACAGGCTTGTTTTGGTTAGTGGGTCTGTTTTCTAAACTCTGATCAGTTCAAAGATTTTCGAGTTTCATCAAAAAAAAAAGAAGAAAACTGTGATGTCTTGTTTGGAATTGGTAACGTACCTTACTTTGGGTTGAGTCTACATACATTCCCCACCTCTTTGCCTCATACTTTGAAGATCATGGGCTTTGAAATAAATTAAAGTGCTTAGAATCGAGGAAATATAGGGCACGCATGTGTTGCTTTTGCAGATGATGAAGCACGCGTGGGACAACTATGAGCGCTACGCCTGGGGCGAGAATGAGCTGCGGCCCGTGTCCAAGAAGGGCCACTCAGCGGGCATCTTTGGCAAGACTGCCATGGGAGCCACCATTGTGGATGGCATGGACACCCTCTATCTCATGGGCATGGCCGAGGAATTCCAGCGCGCTCGAAATTGGGTGGCAGAGAACCTCAGTCTCAATGACGTGGTATGTGTCTTTTGTTTCTTTTTTGTGTGGTGCAGAACTTTTCTTTCAGTATTTCACGTACCCAGAGCTGCGGATTAGTGGTCACAATGTCCCACCGCATAGCATGGCATATCGGATTTCATTCCTAGTCGTGTGGCCACATTTTGAAGCGGATGGAATAAAAAAAAATGCTTGTGTTATGTGCTTTGGACGCAACTTGAAGAATCCCAGATGGTTGAAATGAAACTGGAACCCTCCACTCAGGCTACTCTCATGGCATCAGAAGTATGAAAAAAATGTAAACTTGCATAGAGAGAAGGCTTGAGGGGAGTGTACACAAAGGTGAGGTTAAAAACAAGAACAAAACATAAATCAACTCAGCAGCAACAAAAAACAGTTACAAGAATGACGGAACATCCTGAAACAGCATGTCAGTCTTTGGCATTGGTCAAGTGCAAAAATGTGTAGAACTGCCTAAATGAGCAATATAAAATGTTATGTTTCACAGGGATGGAGATATAACAGGTATTAAAAGCATGGTTTGGCCAGGGAAACAAGCAATGTCAGTGCCTGCACTTGTGTAACATGAATGCATGAATAATGCCATATGGTAAGGGCCACATCTGTGTACATGCTGCACCCCCAACTTGGCAGCCCAAAATTCATAAAAAGAAATTTCCAATGGATAAACAATCCCGTTCAGTGCCCTGATGCCACGCGTGTGCATCAGCGAATTTTCACGCGCTGCTGACTTCCACAGGCCTGTACTAAATGAAGAGAGCTGCGCATTGACCTTCATGCAATGGAGCTGAGGTGTGCACACGGCTCCATTATGACTAGAAGTTCGGTACCATGTAAAGGCCGCACCTCGTCAAAATTGTGAGAGAAAAGTGCACCACTTACACGAGTCTCTACAGTTGATAATTTATTGACAGGATGGCTCATTAGCCTAAGTAGGGAAGGGTATGGCCGGAGAGTAAAGAGCATAAATAAATAATAATTATAAGAAATAATAGTGAATAAAGGTGGGGGTTATAAACGCATAATGAAAGTACCAGGAGAAAAAAGGGGAAGAGAATCGGCCATGCGGTATCAAAGAAAATTTAATTTTTACATGCAGAGTTCGGACATCTCTGTCTTCGAGACCAACATTCGCTTTGTAGGTGGCCTGCTGTCGTGCTACGCCTTGACTGGGGACAACGTAAGTGAGTTTTTATTTTTGTCTTGAAATATGCTTTTTGACTTGTTAGTGAGCGTAACATAATTAAAGGTACCAATTGCTATAAGAATCTGCATATAACATGAACTAGAATTCAGTGCAAGGGATAATTATGAAACCAAGAAGAAAACTTTTTTTTTTGTCATGCACTTTTATTGCACATCAAGTGCATTGAGTTTGAGAGGCCAGGCTGCAGGAATGGTACAAGCTGTGAGATTGCATGTAGGTCAGTAGGTATAACACGTGGCGGGAAAAAGCAGAGAAAGTGTTAGGCAATAATAAAAAGGAAAATTTTGTTGCCAGACATGCAAATCAAAGCTTCATGGTTGCTCCAATTATATTGAATGTCAATTAGTGTATGGTTGTGTGTCATGTTTTTCTGCAGGGGACATTTGAGTATCTGAGGTCCTTTTTCACCGAACGCAGTAGCTTAGTAGTTAGATGCTGTACTGCTGAGCTAGAGGTCATGTATTCAATCCCGTTTGTGGCGGCCGCATTTCGATGCAGGAGAAATGCAATAACGCGCGTTTGCTTAAATTTAAGTGCCCGTTAAAGAACCACGCCTGGTCAAAATCAATCCACAGTCCCAAACTGTAGCATGCCTCATAATCATATTCTGGTTTCAGCTCATATAGCTTCAGTATTAATTTCAATTCAGCTACTTTTTATGCCTTGCGCAGATGTTCAAGGACAAGGCTGAGGAAATTGCCCGTCTGTTGCTTCCAGCCTTCAACACACCAAAGGGTATACCCCATGCCCTCATCAACATCAAGACGTAAGTTTAATTTTGCCATCCATTCATCGTCTATGTGGCCATGAACCTTCAAGCCAGATACTTTTGGTGTGCAAAAGCTTGCAAAAAAGTTATTGCCTTCTCTTCTTTGACAGCAGCAATTCATACTGATCAGTCAATCCAGCAATGTTTATTTTATGTGCCCAGGCACAACACAAGGTCTGAATACTGATGCATGGAGAAATTAAAAAAAAATTCTTTATTTCAAGTCAGTGTTTAATTGCATATCTTGCCCACCTAAGCATGTTGGCACTTTTGCCCTGCAGTTAAACAAACTTTTATAAATTTTACAGAAAACACTTACCTAAGTCAAGTTACACTCACGGGGCTCAATGCATGCATCATGTGTTTGATTGAGCACAATAGAAGAATCTGTATAAGGAAAAACCTGACAGATTGCATTTATTCCTCGGTAGAGAGGTTTGACATTTTACATTACATTTATGTGGCCCATAGCTGTGAGTGATATATTATTTATTTGCTTGTTTGTTTATTTTCTTCAGTGATCCTTTGCATTGCTCTATATATAAATTTCCTTTGGCTAGGCTTCCTTTTTTATATTTATTGGAGAATAATTATAGCTACCCGATGTCCCTTGTTTCTGCTGGCCTACTCCCAACAATTAAGGCTACATTGAATTGCACGACACATACCTGAAAGAGAAGAAAGGGGGTTAACCGAGGAGCCTGATTTTTTAATAACATCATAAGAAGCCAACAAACAAAGACATAAAGGACAACACAGAAGAAATTACTTGTACTTAATTATTGAATTAAAGAAATGATAAATTAATGGAAACGAAAGTGGATGAAAAAACAACTTGCCGCAGGTGGGGAACGATCCCATGTCTTCGCATTACGCGTGTGATGCTCTACCAGTTGAGCTACCGCGGGGCATCTTTCCCATCCACATTCTGGGGTATTTATGTGTTACTACAAGAACTAACCCTGGGAGTGTTAGCCAGCACCACCATTCACAAACCTTGGCGGTGGATGTGGAACATCCTTTCTACTGCAGGCATCTCGAGTACGTGACCTTTTTAGGTGAAGGCAACTGGTCAATAAACCCATCCGCTGCCAAGGTTTGGTGAGTGGTGGAGCTGGCTAACACTCCCAGGGTTAGTTCTCGTAGTAACACATAAATACCGCACAATGTGGATGGGAAAGCGGCACCGTAGTAGCTCAAATGGTAGAGCATCGCACGCGTAATGCGAAGATGTGGGATTGTTCCCCACCTGCGGCAAGTTGTTTTTTCATCCAATTTCATTTACATTAATTTATCATTTCTTTAATTCAGTTATTAAGTACAAGTAATTTTCCCTGTGTTGCCCTTTGTGTCTTTGTTTGTTGGCTTCTTATGAGGTGACATATACCTGTGTCTTTCTTTCACATGTGATGCACTATATAATTCTTGTTTACAAATGTTGCCAGTGAGAGAAGTCTCTCTAGTCTTATAGCATTGCCTGCTATGTATGAAACAGCAAATATTTTTGCAAATGGGTCAATGCAATAGTAGCACATAAAACGTGAGATTGGTTCAAGAACTCTGCACGTGCCATGTTCCAGGGGTGTAAGCAAGAACTATGCTTGGGCCTCAAGTGGTGGCTCCATTCTGGCTGAGCTGGGCACCATGCACCTAGAGTTCTCCTACCTTAGTGACATCACGGGCAACCCGATCTTCCGCGAGAAAGTGGACAAAGTGCGGCAGGTTTTGGCTGACCTTGACAAGCCCAAGGGCCTCTACCCCAACTACATCAACCCCAAGACAGGACGCTGGGGACAGCGTGAGTTGTTTCACCCTTCTTGATATTTCTGTTGGATGCTGTACAATTTGTTTTATTGTTTTTTATTTTAAAGCGAAGCTTTCTTTGCCTCTTCTTTTGACTTTCCCACTACTGCTGCTGCTGTCTGACACACTGCTTTGGGGGTGGTTCAGAGTGTGTGGATACATGACAAGAGTGAGGCAGTAAGGAAAGGCTACGCGCGAAACTCATTTGGACTCTGCCGTGTTGAATTTGCACAATGCCCTCTGGAGCTTGCTGGGCATCTCCACATTGCACCCCCCCTCAAAAGCATTGCAGAAACTGCAGCGCTTACCTTTCTACTAACGTGCGAGCCCAGAGTGGACATAGGTAGAACTGTAGAGAGGAAGGGGGATAAGAGGCAGTTCGCATACAAGGTGGGGAGGGGGAAAAGGAGACATGAGAAGGGAAGGAAACACTATTATTATAGACACGACAGCGGTTGTGGGAAAACAGGATAAACTTAAGTTCAAGGTACAATACAGTATGTTTCTGGTATTTCTGAAAAATAAACACCATGAAAATATGTCAAGGGGACAACTTACGTAGGGTGTGCAGAAGCAGAGCTGCATTAATTAAAGTGCACTGCAAGGTCTAGGCTACACTATGGAAGCGGTTGCATGTCAAATCAATACTTCTGTGCCCATCACGGTAGCTTTGCGGCTGTGGCATTGATCGAGGTCGTGGATTTGATCTTGACCACCCCAGCTGCATTTTGACAGGGGCGAAATAGAAAATGTACGTGCACTTTCATTTTGGGACATGTTAAAGAGCACCACAATGTCAAAATTAATCCGGAGTCCGCCACTACGCCGTGCCTCATAATCCGATTGTGGTTTTGGCACGTACAGCCCCATAATCCAATTCAAGTTTAATACTTCTGCCACGATGCGATGTGCCATGTGAGGCAATGACAATGCACAACCCTTTCAGAGGTTATGAAATATGGCTTACAACAGTGCCTCAAAGAAACACCTCCCCCATGTGTGTTCTGTGTATTACGCAGACAAACAGCAGTGGTGTACGCAAGGTATTGTTTGACATCAACTCACCACCCTTGTGCTAGACTAAATGATGAAAAAGTTAAGCTTTCGCCACCAACATCACTGCTAATTATCGTCAATCAATGAAACCAGCACAGAAAGCTTCTCTTACATATACAGTGGAATTTCGATAAATGGAAATCGCTTAAACAGAACACCATCCTCATGGTCGGTTGGCTTTTTCTTCATGCAATTGTATTCAGCTTTGTCTCTCAGTAAATGGAACTCCTGATAAACGTAACCAATTTTACTGGTCCCTTAAACTTCCATTTAAAAGAGTCCACTGTATTTTCACAGTGCGTAGGATCTACATAATCTTCTTTCTAAGATCAACCCTGTCCTGGATTGACCCTGATAGGAAGTTTGACCGCTTGGCAAAAATGTGGGCAATGGTAAAAATGTTTCATTAATGGAAATGGGGCTAGTTTCTTCCTTGACCATGCAAGAACCTAAGCACATGCATAAAAAATATTTGCACTCTTGGCACTGCTTTTCATGTCCTGAAACAATAGCCATAATCTATCTTGCTTGCCTTTCATTCCTTTAAGCGCCTGCTCGTTTCGGGTAACAAATGGCACAATACGTTTCAGTGTGACGGGGGATTCATGACTGGAAGTAGCAAGCACAGAGCATTACATAAAGGCCATGAATGCAAGATTTTTAACTGTTGTTGTTGGAAGAAGAGATAAGCCTCAAAATATTTTTTTAGAGTGCACTACAGAGAGACATGGTGTGAGAAAATGTTTTCTTCCAAAGCCATTGTAGCTGTAAATGCACCACATAAATGCAGATACATCAGAATAAACTTTTTGTTTGTTTTCTGATGATGAAAAATGAACAAGAAGAACAAGAAGTAATGGCTTTCTGCAGCTGGGCATGGGGCTAAATGATTCCTGGCTGCAGTAGTGGGATACCAATGGGAACAAAATGCAAAAAAAAGAAAGAAAGAAAAACCATTGTATTGAGGTTTTAGTGCACATTAACCAGCATGTGAAAATTTTCTTGGAATCTTCCTTCAGTGTGTCTGTCGGAACACCTCCATCCCATCAGTTAAACCCATCATTAAACCAAGCAGTCAACTATGTGCAGCTGGCATTACTGCTTTTGGAGTGCTTAAAAACTGAAAGAGTACTGAAATTACCTGTATCACTTTTTATTCAAGTGGTGAGTCTCGCATAATGGCCATGATGTGATGAGAAATACTGAAATGCAAGTTTTCGAGACATCACTGGCAAACATTTGTGAAGTTTCCTGATTATTGATTGTTGGCATTGCTTAGTGGTGGACTGGTGACTTGACATTTCTCCTCACCGCACTCATGAACTTTTCTGCTTGGACACACAGGCATTGCCTGCACCAGCTTTTTGGTATAATTAAGATTTATTAAGGCCATCAGGGGCATTGGACAAGAAGTCAGGACATTATGACAAACTGTCCCCGCATTGCTTTCTACAGACCACATGTCTATGGGAGCCCTGGGAGACAGCTTTTACGAGTACCTCCTGAAGGCATGGATCCAGTCTGATGGTGAAGACGTACAGGCCAAACGATTACTCTTGGATGCCGTCAAGGTTGGCACAACCAATTCATATGTCGGTGGGAGTTTTGTAGCAAAGGTAGCTTATAGAGGGCTTCATAAATGTGTGCAGCATGCTTAAAATTTCTCATGTCCAATTTTAGTTAGACTCTGTGGAGAGGTGTTCTAGCTTTACCGGATTATACTTTTTCACCAAAGTAATAACTGTGCTTGCATGATGCTCTTTGGCTGTTTCACAAGCTACAATTTTGTAACCAGACACTTACAGTGCCTATTCGGAGGCATTAGAGTAGCGAGATCTTACTCAAGCAACTCCTCATCACTGCAGTCTCTTTCAGACAAGCATCATTAGTGCATGCTGGTTAAGTCTTAATATGACAGCATCACCGAGCACTTGCTGCACTCGAGGAGGAGCTTTCAGTCAAGGTGCATTTTTGATCGCACAATTTAGGAAGTGGCCTCTAGTCAGCTGCTGCATGTAATCATCGCTGGTGGCTGAATTTTGGATTAGCTGCTGTTGGAATACAGTCGACTCTCGTTACAACGGACCCCAAAATCCGACAAAAAACGCCCGCTTTATGCAAAGTCCGTAATATCCGAAGCGCCTCACTTCCGAAACTTTCGTTGCAATGTCTAACAACTTTATTGCAAAGAGTGAGTGACGAACGTCCGAATTAAAAAGAAAAAAAGGAGTCGCAGTTTCGCCATAAAGACAAAGCATCGATTGCGATAGCAAATTAAGCAAGATAAGCGCTGCAGCAGCAGCAAGCGAATTGACCTTCGTGCTGTCTCTCGCTTCAAAGCGAACTAAACGTCGAAAGCACAGCGCATACGAAGCTACTGGCACTGGGTGCACTTTGTCCACATCGCACATCGCTTTGAAGATGAGGCCCACGCGGGCGCGCACTTTGTCGACATCGCAGGTCGCTTTCAAGATACGGCGCCTGCGCGGGTGCGCACTTTGTCCACATTGCACATCACTTTGAAGATACGGCGGCCACGCTGTAAGCAGCAGCCGCACTGTAAGCAGCAGTCGCAGGACTAGAACCCCCTTCTCTATTGCCTCTCCCTCCCCTGTGCCTCGCACGCAAAAGAAGGCGGCGTGTTCCCACCACACCTTCCTCTCTTGTGCACGCGATATAATATTGAGCTGCGATCGTCAGCTGACCCTCGCAAATTGGTTGTCAGCCCGTGTTGACATAGCAAAAGTACATTTTATATGCCCGATCTTGAAAAAAATTGCCGCTAATTTCGTTCGCTGTAGCCAATAGTCTGTTGTAGTGCGGTCCGTTATAAGTGAACTTCATTGCAGTGATAAAATAGTTAGACCAAACTAAGGCTGAAATATGTTTCGTTATATCCAAAAGTCGGTTGTACGCGGGTACATTGTAATGAGCATAAACTGTATATGTGCCATAAGGGATACGTGGAGGCACAAGGTGACAGTCTGATTAACGCACTGTCAAAAGAATGGTGCAAAGGGGGTGACTGTGTCAAGGAAAACAGTGTGTTACGTATCAGAAGCAAAAGAATATGAAAACGTAACACATGCACTGTATGCATAGTAGTAACATTTAAAAATGTTGCATGAAAAACATAATAGACCAAAACAACTTCGAAATAGAACGTACACAGCATTACAATATTGTAACCACACTCGCAGTACATAGCCACCATTTTCAACTAAATGACATCATGTCACTTATTTGAAAGATAATAACTGTGAAAGAGTTACTTTCACAGTTATTGTAATAGATTCAGAGTATATTTGATATTACATTAATGTTATGCATTGAGTGTCATACTGGCGAAGAAGTTGTCACATAGAGGGCCTCACAGATGTGGGCCACTTCAGCACGAAACAGGTGGAGCGATAGAGATTGTGTGGATACTTTTCTTGTGTGGTTGAGCAATGAAAGAAAACCAATATTTGCTGGAACACAGAAATTGTACGAGTGCTGTATAAATCTGTCAGCATTTTTGACTGTTTTCATAGCCTTCACTATGTTGCCTGCAATGTTTGAAATGGAGTATGGTTGGGTTGCATTGATGAAGAAAAAGTAGGAAATGGAGAGGCCCAGTTTACGGAGTTGTCCAGCTACTCAGAATTCAAGTCCTGAAAGACGTCTAGATTACTGTTAACTATCCCTGTGCCCATACTTAAAAGGGATCCTGAAACTATTTTTAAACATGGTCAGATTTTCTTTCCTGATCTATAGATAATGGTGCCGTGAATATTCGAGCCAAATAGTCTTTCACTGCATATAGCAGGGAAGCCATAGACTCGCATAAAAACATCACTCTCTCTCTCTTGTATGGCTTTGGAGGCATGTAAGAGGCAGAGAGCATTGACCCATGCTACAGCCCGTAGACGTTAGCCGTTGGGCAAGTGTTCATGATGATTAATTACTCACACTTGTTCAATATACTAACATGCAGGGAAATGGCGATTGTTAACGCATCCTGCCCTTCCTGCCCATCCTTTCATTGTCACTTATCGTGCCACTGTCCTCAATTTAAAGCACAAGGACAATCTTTGTCCAGCGCATTCAGGAAACTAGACAATTGCTCTGAGTGAACAGAGAGTACTAGAGCACCTTCCCTACCGATCATCGGCTCAGAAGGTAGTGAAGGCACTTTTGTGCTTTCTCAGAATGTCTGGTTTGCACGAGTGGCTTTGACTCAGCGACTGTCTGTGCATGTCTGTATATGCTCTCTCTCCCTTCTCTCTCTTCTCCTTCTCCCTTCCCCCAGTGTAGGGTAGCTAATCAGACTCTTGACTGGTTTAAATCCCTGCCTCTCTCTCTCTCTCTCTCTCTGTCACTGCTCTTTTGTGACTCTTGAGCACCTTTGTCAAGTGTTAGCCTTGAAGGGTTATCTTAAGTGCACCACAGAAAGAAAAGACAAGAAAGGATCAATAGGCAGTGCATAGCTGTCTGCAGTGCTTAAAGAGAGGGAACGTGTTGAGGAGGGATGGGAAAGTAAATGTTGCACTCTTTGTATCTCCGTTATTGTTAGGGCCTTTTAAAAAATTTTCATGGAAATATATTAATTGAAAGGCATTGTGCTCACTCCTTGTCTTTGTGTGCTTGTGTGTAGGCCATCGAGTCAAAGATGTTGCTGCAGTCTAGGAGTGGGTTCCTCTACCTGGCTGAGATCAAGTATGACCGAGTGGAGCCAAAAATGGACCATCTAGCCTGCTTTGCAGGTGCATGTCTGCGTCTTCCTTCAGACCTCTTGTTTCTCTTCCTGTGTTGATTAGCCTCAAAAGTTCCATATTGTTACCGTCAACTGCAATACACTGCATATGGGCAAACGTTGTTAAAATAAAGTCAGATCTGTCTTATATTTTCTATAAATGTGCACACTGATACCAATGGAAACGAATTTGTTGTTGAGCCTGTATGAAAGAGCTGCAAGCATGATGCCACGATTAGTACCGCAATTCACTGACAGGCTAGCGGGAAATGTGGCAAGTGAACTATGCGAAATTATGGAGGTGCACTTAGTGCTGCTGTTAACGTGCAAGTCTGTGATGCAATGTGATGGCAATGGCGAGCAAGTGACCGATGTGAACACGTGGGATTGACATGTTGGCTGGTCGACATTGGGCCCAGTTAAGTGATGCTGTTGGCACGAAATGTGTGTGTGCGTCCAATATGTGCAGTTGTGCGTGTCAGATTTTTCAAGACATGTGGAATACTGCCGTTACAAGTTGCTCTTGCTGACGATTTGACATTTTTGCTTCCAGAATACATTTTCATCAGCATGTGAAAAATCTTTGTTTCACTGTAACCAGCATTATTTCAAATCTTGTATTTTTGTTTTTAGCATAATTGCAGATGCCGATTGTTATAATTAACCATTGCTGGTAAGGATCCAGATCCAGCACATGGTTTTCAGCGACTGTATGTTAAATCCCTGTTCGTTGTACTGAGGGCTGCCCAATTTCTTTATTCCATGTGTAGAAAGTGAGTTGAACCATTCCGGTATGGCACTAAATTAAACATGGCATCAAATTGAATATAGTAACTTACAAATAGTCTTTATTTATAAGGCATGATCATACATTCTGGAACAGCCTCTGGTTATCGCGGCATTTGAGGGATGTGTTACTGTATTGTATACGATCTTATTAGCAGGCCCATCTTTCCAAGTTGCTTCAATACTTGTGACTCTCTAATAAAGAGAGGGCGCCTTTTGCAGTCATGGAAGCGTGATAAAAGTATATGCGCGGCAAAAGTGAGAACTAGAAAGAGCAAGTACATTTCATCACTAACTTTGTTCCTGATCTATCTGAATTCTTGTTACGTCTTGTGAACTTGTCATTCTGTTTTCCCTGACATGAAAAAAGTTATGAAATAAAAAGAAATTTAGAACCATTTGTATTGCAAGAGGGTTGAATGTTTGACTGGAAATATGTGATCACTCGTCTCCTGTTTAGGTGGATTCTACGCCCTCATTTCCCAAACACTTGGGGAGGACCCATCGGTTACCAAGGACCACTTCATGGATGTGGCAAAGAACATCACCAACACTTGTCATGAGTCCTATGACAGGACGCGTAAGTTGACCTATTCCGAATATGTGATGATTGCTTGATTGTGCTTGGCATTCTGGTGTCTTACGCTTATGTACACTGGTTGTTGCTGGTTTCTTTCATATGTCCGCACACTCATCCAGTCCAATTCGTGTGATGGTTCGGGACATTTTGCACATTTGAACATTTTATTATTTCTATGTAGCAGCTGTTCTTAATGTCATACCAACATGTTCATCAACAAAGAACTTGAGTGCATTTTGTGAGCACTGAAGGATCCAAGTTTCTGGCAGATCTTTTAATTAACTTGATATGCTCAAAATGAATTTAAATCATAGGCATTATGCGAAGTTGCATTTTTTATGCATTGTCAAGCGTGCTTGTTACCATAGCGTTTTTTTTTTAACTTTGCTTCCAAAAAATGTTAATTGTTGAGCTCTTTGTGCAGAGTCTGTTTGTATAGAAATCTTGCGTGTTCATAAGTATGTTTGTATAGAATCTTGGAGTGTCCATAAGGGCACTTTTGATGCATTTAACACTTTCACAAACACATTTTGGTTGGAAGTTTGGCACAACTGTCCTGGTACATTTTGTTTTGGGCTGCTTGCAGTGAGAAAGATATGTTGACATTCTGTGACAGTCTATAAAAGAATGTGGTCTCGTGATAATTGCCTCAAGATAAGCTCCTAGCCTGCTTGCCTTATTCAAGATCTAGGCAGCCTCAGTAACTATTGATAAAAATTTTTATGATTTATATATGTGCTGCAACACTCTTAGCTGTGCTCTAAATAAAGACAGGCTTGAGGTGAATTAGGTAATTGTTTCAGCTGTAGTTGATGGGTACTATGAACATGCAGTCACTGTGCTGCCGTTGCAAACATTTTCCCTTAGTAGCACCACATTAAGATGCTGTGCTATCACTGTGGATAATTTGACATTGCAGTATTGTTCTTGTGGCGTGGCAGCAGACGTTAGCAATGTAACGGATTGAACATGGCGTTCCGGTATCTTGAGTGTGCATAACTGACATAGTGTTTGTTTTTTCTTCCTGCACATTCTGGGTGGTATCTGTAGCTTCTTTGTACTTAGTCTATCCTTTGGGATAGTTTCATCGTATATATTATGTTCAAGGTAATGATGAGTCACCACACTCCTGCAGCCTCTGTTGCATCTGCACAACTGTCCTGATATGTACATATGTGGGGGAACCTCTGTATTAATATCTCAAGATGGTGATTCCAAGATAACTGTAGCATTAGATGGTAATGGTTGACAACATAACAATGCATGCAGTCAATCTTTGAGGACAGTGGCAGCTTGTATGGTTGTGCAGAGGCTCTCTTTTTGTGACATCTACTCTGGTGGCGGTGAATGCTACTACTGATGAAATAGAAAATGTCTTTTTCTAAAAAAAAATTTGCCTATGTTGGGTGCAGCGACCAAGTTGGGCCCAGAGTCCTTCCGCTTCACAGAGCAGTTGGAGGCCAAAGCCACTAAGCAGAATGAGAAGTACTACATTCTACGCCCAGAAGTGATTGAGTCGTACTTCTACCTGTGGAGGATCACCAAGGACCAAAAGTATCGTGATTGGGGCTGGGAAGCTGTTCAGGTAGGTCTTATGTGTGTTGTTGAGTGTGTGGACTCTAAAGTGCTCTTGGTAACAAAGGGACAAAGCACACAGTATTGCAAACATACGAAAAGGGCATTTGTTACTCCTTTTATACATATATACCAGCTCACCTAAATATGTAGTCGTCTTCTGATGAGTCAATCTTGATGGGATCGACACAACTAATTAATTATCAATTAATTATCTGGCAGTCTGAGTTAACATAGAGTGAGAAAAAAAACCAAAACACACTGCTGCTTCAGTTTTCAGTCTATGCCCTATTCTAGCACTCGCTTAAATCTAATGTAAATCCACATTTTATGGGTTGAAATTAGAAAACTTAAGTAAAAATGACATTGGAGATTTCCTATTGACATTAATATTAGAATTACTTTAAATCTTGTAAACAGAGTAGAAATCTAATGTGCACCAAATTTCCTAAGAAGAATGTTGCATGCATGCATGATTGTGGCAATACAATATATATATATATATATATATACACAGTCGACTCCCGTTAATACGAAGTTCACGGGGACCGCACAAAACTTCGAATTAAACGAACTTCCAATTAAGCACAACACACAAAAAACAGCACTTTATTTGTGGCGAAATCGAGTATTTTCTCTAAGAAAAATAGTCGGTCATCTTGCTTTGCTTCTTCTTGCCGAATCGCGCTGCTGAAAGCAAGTTCTGCAGGCTGTAGATGTGGCGGAACGCTTCTTCCGCGTTACTTTCAGCGGCAAAGAAGCGCTCCGCAAGAGAAAGGCCCGCAGCTACATCGGCAGCCTTAGGTTGCGGCTCGCCTTCAACGTCATCGTCGCTTTCCAGGGTCGCTTCCTGGGGCCGAATAATCTCTACAGTTTCGCTATCCGTCAGCGCACCGCACGTTTCGACCGCCGTGTCTACGGCGACGTAATCTTCAAAATTGACGTCCCCGAGAGCATCACCAAAATCAGTGCCGTCAAGCTCGCTTGTTGACGCTTCCTCCGCTGAAATTTCAGAGGCATCCTCCGAAGAAGCTGCCACAAAACCGCAAGCCCTGAAGCAGTTTGCGATTGTTTCTTGCTTCACACGATCCCATGCTCACGCCAACATGTGGATGGCACTAAGCAGGCTCACCTCGTACTTTGTGGAGCTATCCATACACAAAATCATGCGCTCGAGGAGGTGCCGCCTGTACAGGACTTTAACGTTCTTGATGATGCCTTGGTCCATTGGCTGCAAAACAGCCGTTGTGTTTGCAGGCAAAAATGCGAGGCGTACTGCACTCAAGGCTGGCACATTCACGTGAGCACTGCAGTGATCGACAAGGAACAACACCTTGCAGTTCGAAGCAGCAAACTTGCGGTCCAGTTTGCTTATCCAGCTCTTGAAGATTTCGGCCGTCATCCACGCTTTTTTGTTCGCCTCATAGTTCACCAGGCAGCGTCTTCACGCTTTAAAACATCTCGGCTTCGCAGCTTTCCCGATCACAAGTAACCGACATCGTTCCGTGCCAGTCATGTTTGCCGCGATCAGCACCGACACTCTCTCCTTGCTGCATTTGCCCCCAGCACAGTCGTCGTCCTTGAATGTCAGGGTCTTCTCTGGTAGAAGCCGATAGAAGAGTGCAGTCTCATCTGCATTGAAGATGTCTTCCGGTCTGTATTCGGCGAGATATTCACGCAGCTTTCCGTCCTTTCACGTGGCGCATGTTTCCTGGTTAACGGACGCCTTTTCACCACACACGCTCTTGAAAACCAGGTCATGACGATCTTTAAAGCGCGTCAGCCATCCATCTGATGAAACGAAGTCATCGATCCCCAACATTGCTGCAAGCGTTCGGGCTTTCATCGCAACGATGTCTCCGCTGTGAGGAAGTTGGTTGCTCCTGGCCTCCCTAATCTAAACCAGCAAAGCCTTCAACTCTGGGTAAGCGCCGGTGCGCATTCGCTTCCGAGAAGTCTTGAACTTGTCGTTCTCAAATGCATCCATTATTGTGCGCTTGTTCTTGATGTAGTTAGAGAGCATGTTCGGCTTGATCCCGTACTTCCGCGCTATGTCTTGTTTGGCGGCACCTCCCTTCTCAACTTCCTTCAAAACCTCGACTTTCGTTGCCAGGTCGAGCGTGCGATAAGAGCCACGGTTTGCCATGGCTATAAACTGCGCGACTAGGTACAGTCAATTCCAAATCACTCGTGGAACAACCTAGCCTACGAGCTTCCCGCACAAAGGCGCTCGACCAACACACGCCTATACGCTGCGCACGCTGCAAGACTAATCTCGCACAATCTCGCCACTGCCAGTATGCAGCGCTGCGTGCACCTATGGCACCCGCGTGGCCTCCGCGATCAGCTCCGGCCACGCGCGGCCGCGCGTGGCCTTCGGCGGGAGCCGCTTCGCCTCCCGCCGAAGTTGATCGCGGAGGCCACGGCAGCCGTAGCAATGAACAATCGCGCCGCTCCGAGAAGGATGGCGTTGCGGGCGGCTGCGGTGGCGATGACACCAACGCGGAGCACGGAACTGTTGCAACACTTGAAAAATTGCACATTCTTCCAAAGAATGACGGTCACCTCGAGGATCCCGGCTGAAAATTAACTTCCAATTAAACAATATTACTGGATGAGGACTTCGAATTATCGAGCGATTTCTTCTATAGGATTACATGCAAAACTGACGGGACCAGCACTTCACTTCTAGTTAACCGAAAATTCCAATTAAGCGGCTTCGAATTATCGGGAGTCGACTGTATATATAAAACCAGGGAAGTTTACCTTCCTACAATGCAAATTTGTTTACACCTAATGTCCATCGTCACCGCTCTAAGACAGCACTTTATTGCCGTATATGGACCATAACATATCGTTCTCTATACTGTCCACTGTGCATTTGATATTCCATATTTATTGAGTGACACCACAGTCACAAATGGAATGGTGGACCACGCCTAGACTCGCCATTTCTATAGTTCGTCCTGCAACACATGCAATTTTCTGGAAGGCTGAAAACACGTGACGCAGCTTGTTGCCGGTAGCTTAGCCAGTAAAATACTTATCTTTTGAAGGAGCTTCCTTCAAAATACTTATCTTTGAAGGAACATTCCCCACCCTTACCTGAAATTTCTGCATTACAAAAAAACCTTGTTACTTCGGATTTCACGGGACTGAAAAGAATGTCTGAATTAACTGAGTGTTGAATTATCGAGGGTATCAAGAAAACAATAAAGAAATGCCCACTACGTGAACACTGTTTTACTTTACTGAATGAATCGGCAAGTCCTGTTCCTATTTCGCACAAAAGCAGTGCGGAAGCTGCAGTTCTCGTCATCTCGTGACTGATTAGCATTCGCAGCAGTGAAGGCCTCGTGACTTCCTTCACACCGCGGCCATGGCGTGCAGGTTCACTGACGCATTTTCACTACTGTGTGCATGTCTTGATTATTTTTCGGCCAGTGTCGCCCCCAATCGCGATGTAAACAATGCTCTTCAACCTCTACAGCTTTACACTGAGTTAAAAGGAAACTACTGTTTGCTGCAACCGCTGCAGATGAGACCGTGGCTACTGTCGATGCGATCATAGAAGGCGACCTTGCGGTTGTGAAGGCGTGCAGCCGACGCTCGCACCGAGTCAAAACGAAACTACTGCTTGCTGCAAAGGCTGCAGATGAAACCAAAGCTGCTATCGACACAGTTGTGGATGGCAACTACACAGTCATGAAGGCATGCAGCCGAAGCGCGCACTGAGTCAAAGTGAAACTACTGCTGCAACCACTGCGGACGAAACTGCAGCTGCTATCGATGCGATCATGGATGGTGACTGCGCCGTCATGAAGGCACACGGCCAGCGCAGTGCTATGCGCGGCGGCAAATGCAAGAATAAATGCTTCAAAGGCACAAAGAGGCACGAAGCATTCTGGCATTGCTGTCAATTGTGTAAGATTTGCACTGGTGACTGCGGTGACGCGAACTCCGCCACTTTGTTTCGATGAACACCGTTTTTGCTCTTTTGTGTCGCACATTTGCGGTGCACCGTGCTCGCTGAGCTCTGACTTGTCCGAATTAAACAATATGCAGCCAAATACGTCTGAATTGACGAGAGTTTCATTGCAAAAAATATTGCATACACCTGCTGGGACCAAAGGACGTGTCTGAATTATCCGACTTTCTGAATTAGCGAGGGTCAAATTAACAAGGTTTTACTGTAGTATGCAGCCTGCCCAGCCCCATCTCTGACCCCGTCACCCTCCCCGTTTAAGTGGGTGCACCCCCTTCTAAAAAATTTTTGGTTATGCCACTGGTGTCATCCAAATCATTTGTTGCCCGATTACCTTTTGCAATAAAATCCTTGGATTCATTATGGTGGGAGAGATAGAGTGCACGGTAGACTGCAGGAAACATTGACATCACTCTAGGCATCATAATATATTATCAATATCCTTTTGTATTGGAAAGCACTCTGTTTTGCCATTGCTCCTTTGCATGTTGTCAAACCTGAAAGGGCATCTGCTCTTTTGAGAAGTAAAATATTTCTGGTCTTTAAGCTTGACACTGTTGTGCCTCTTAGAGTATAGGAAATAGAAACACACACAGGACTAATGGCTTAAATATGTGCATACTGCTTTACTACAGCAAATAGATGTGCAAATATTAGCTTGAAGCCGGGCCCTTGCGCAGATCATAAAGGGGTCTAATGCTTCTGAGATTTGGAAAGACACTAGATCGTTGTTTTTCGCCCCGGAGTATTCAGTATTCATTCTGGTGGCTTGCGCTAGCACCCTGGTATTACATGTACTCCTTTTGTTTTTGCTTGAAAAGAAGCAGGGACTAATATTTCAAAGTGTAAACTGAGTGTTGTATGTCAGTTTCTGCTTGCCAGTGAAGCCTGCCCTTAAACTTTGCATTCAGATTGATAGTCTGTGAGAAACACCAAGTCATTACTCTTTTTTTTTTTTCACATGAGAAGGTGTGTGGTTTGAACAGCATTTTCTTTGTCAATGCCAGGCTCTGGAGAAGCACTGCCGTGTGGACGGTGGCTACACCGGCCTGAAGAATGTTTACCAGACAGACGGTCCCAAGGACGACGTCCAACAAAGCTTTTTTCTTGCGGAAACGCTCAAGTACCTCTACCTGCTCTTCTCAGATGACTCAGTGCTCCCGCTAGACCAGTGGGTTCTGAACACGGAGGCACATCCGCTACCCATCAAGAACCGGAACCCATCTTACAGGCCGAGCATCAGGTGATTGGGCGCACCAACTACCCATCACTCCGCAGTCGTTCTTCCACCCTCCGGTGTCCGACCTCCGATCAGAGTGCATAAGTCCACCATCGTCTGGGCCGTGCCAGCGACGGCTGGACCACGCGAGCATCTAGTGACTGAACCATAGACTAGGAAAACAGCAACGACAGTGGAGCCGATGTGAATCACCTTCTGCGTGATCTTGACAGACTAACCGCAGATGGGTGAGTGAAGGTGAACAGGCTGAGCAGGAGAAACTGTAATGGCTGGACAGTTTCTCACAGGATGTAGCCAGTCAACGCCACTGTGAGTGTGTATCTGCTTTTGCACATGGCTGCAATGTGGTTGGAACGTCGCCATCGGCTTCTACTTGGGAGAGTTGCAATGAACACTAGTTGTTGCTTTGGGGGACCTTCTTCTGAGTTATTTTTTTCCTTTGGCCTTTTTTCACAGCGATGTGTCTGACACATGAACTCATGTGCTTTCTTCAGCATGTCGCTGAATCACTGCCGTGGTGCTGCGACATTCCCCAGTGATATTTCTAGAGGTTCCCCCTATTTCCTTCCATTTTCTTTTCATCATTTCTGATCATGATTTTCAGAGCTGTTTAGTTAATATAATATGAGACCATAGATGTTGTGCACAGGGTGAAAAGGTGTGAGTGTTTTATCTATTTTCATTTTTTTTTTGGTAGAAGGCAAGTGTGATGAGTGATATATATATATATATATATATTTTTTTTCATAACTATGTGCTTCGCTGCAGTTCCAGGCTCGGCAATAAGCAAGTATTTTAAAGATTCGGGAAGCAGCAGATATTGCTGTCACACTGCTTTAGATGTCAGCAGTCAGTCCTATGGCTCTTTGTGCAAGATAGCGCAGATTACGAGTGCTGTACATATACTTACAACCTGCTGGCCCAGGCTACTGCTGCATCCACTTCAAGCAAATGAAAATAAACATCACTACACTCAGGAATGCAGTGTTTGCTACTAATCTCACATGTTCGAGCTGCAGTTTATTATTTTTTTTGTCCCATATGATCGTGCTTATTGCATTACCCGACGTCATTTTCATGCTGAAGCTCGTCATAAACAGCAAATCAAATGTTTACCTTTTTTGCCCCGTTATTGCAGTATTTTCGTTTTGCTCACACATTTGTTGTTCAAGCATCCCAAAACATGGTAGTCCACTGAATTTGTGTAAGTGAGGGTTTTTATTTTCTTGCATATAGCAACTTGAATTTTTAGATGAGAGCTATGCACATTAGGTCATTTCTTAAACTCTCTGTACCGAGTCCCAGCAGAGGCATAGAAACAATATTACTGACTTAGACATTAGGTAGGCTTTCTACACATAATCAACGAAGCATACGTGCCATCTGGGGTTGCACTACAGCAAAGTGCAACTTGCAGGACCTAGGGCAAAGGAGGCATATGAAGCCTAGTGCACGGTGGCTTGACCACTTCAGCAATGGAACCACTCAAGCACTTTGGAAACGTTATATGGAAAGTATTAGTACGCCACTTCTGCACATTGAAAAAAACTTGTATACGTCTGTTCAGTCATGTGTGATGATGCGTTGTCGATGTTGTTGTACTCTGACACAAAGAAACATGATGAACTTAGAAACAGTTCTCTTTTGTACTCGACGCAGTAGTACTCTGTTGTCAAGCATTACTCTCTTGAGAACTACAACGCTACAGATTTGTTCGTTATGGAGCTGAACTGTGTTGAAACTTTTTTCTACAAAACTCTTTGCTCTATGCTGTCTTTGAGTGTGCACTAATGACTTCAGCACTGAATTCATGATGTTGCAGTGATCTGTTGTGTACTCACCGAATGCTGCTAGCAGTCCTGGCGCAAAGGCTTTGAATGAAGCAGCATTATACTAGCTCTGGTTCATGAAACTGGTGGTTCTGTGCCACTGACATCGCATTCAGACGCTCACAATATCTCTTTGCGAAGTGTGTACTTTAATATCTTTTTAAAGTTTTACTGGGCACCATGATTTCTAGGTAGATGGTGTGAAAACGCCTCTGGCAATTTGCTCACTTAGTGAATTGATGACGCATCACCTAGAGACAAAGAATGCACTTGTAATTTGTGAAGAATGGCAATAGCTTTCTGTTGTTGCAGAAAAATACTGTAAGGACTTGTGATTGTTCTTCTAGGCATAAATTGCTTGAATGTATCTTGTAACCAGGCTGTAGTATTGAAAGTTTTATTCAGACTTCAGTAAAAAAGAAATAAGGAAGCTCAATATGTCGCACCACACAGAGGAAAGATATGGCTGAAGAGAGGCATCTAGTATAGTGTAGCAAAGGGACAATTTATAACCACGTGTAGATAGATCTGAAGGGCATAGTACATTTTATCACTATTGTGATGCAACAAATGTTTTTCAACATGCTAGATTTTGTTTGATGAGCTTGGTTATCATATTATTAAAATTTTTCTTTCTTGTGGAGTTTGTGGAATATTGCAGTCTCCTACATTGACTGGCTGGCGGTGCATTTGTGTTTGGTCGTAGTTTGTATGAACACAGCGGTAGCATAATGGGGAGGAAACAAAAAAATTTACTGGGGTAGCAGCGTTGCTATGGGGCTAAAAAAAATTTGTGCGGAACCTAGAGAATATCATACTGTGTCATTTCCTAGTTGAGCTTCTACAGAGGTTGCCCTCATGGTACCTCTGGCACAGTACACAGTTTCGGAGTAGTGACGGGAGGTGCTAGCGAAACTGGCCACTGCGATTTGATCACATCACTTCTTTAATGGTCAACACTCTTGAATGTACACTTTGCAGAGGAAAAGGCTATTACGGTAGAGTATGGCAACGGTCGTTCTGGGCGGCTGCGGGGAGCACATTGGCAGTGGGCACAGCCGCTGGCGATGCCTCCTGATGGAGGCGCCTTGCACGTGACGTCACTGTTTTGCATGATGCCGGAAACACAGTCACTGGGATTTCTTGGTGCAGTTCTCGCGTTGTCGCAGCAGCGGTCTAGAACGAAGGCCAGCGGCGGGGAAGTGTCAGATTGCGTGTTGCATAGTTAAAAATTATTCATCGATAAAATAATAAAATTAATAAATAATTTCTAGGTGTTGCGCAGTATTGTCTCATTGTGAGGTATGGCTGGCAGAGTTCTGTTGCAGGCGGTGGCCTTGTTGAATGTATCCTTGCATGTGAGGCAGCGGTTGTCAAGCTGTACGGCTGGTGGCGCAGTGTGCGTCCTCATTTGTATATGTGTGCGATGTCTCTTTGGTTGTGTAGTATTGCATAGGGAAGACCCAGGCGGGCTCACTGGAGTGCATTCAAGATCGCTGCGTCGATGCAGATGCGCACCGCCATCGTGATGTCACTGCAAAGGCACTCGTGGGCTGTGTGTGCTCGGCGGTTGTGGCGACCAGGGAGGGCCAAGCAAGCAGCAGGCGTTTGGAAGTCGAAGTCTAGACCACTTCAACCTTGAAAGGGCTGCCCGGGATGTGGTCGTCGCCCCACTTGATGATCACAATGTGGTCGCCGCGGTCCTTGACCACGTAGTTGACCTGGTACAGGTTACGGCCCAGGTGCTTGACGAACACTTCATCGCAGGGTCCCTTGGGTCCGTACACACTGGCATAGATCAGGTTGTTGCCTGCGAAAAACAGATAATGCACTGTCAGCACTTCTTGCACAGATTCGCTATGCTTGTTGGCAGGTACAGCATAAATTCAAATTTTTTCCGGTAGAAAGTGAAGAAAAGGAGTGGCT
This sequence comes from Dermacentor variabilis, assembly GCF_050947875.1. Lineage (NCBI taxonomy): Eukaryota > Metazoa > Arthropoda > Arachnida > Ixodida > Ixodidae > Dermacentor > Dermacentor variabilis. The sequence continues at coordinate 169,512,815 of NC_134573.1, read as the reverse complement.
CCTATTGTGTTACTGTGACCTCCTTTTGTGCGTGAATTAGCTCAACATTAAATCAGTGCAGTATGGTTGACAGAAATTGTAATTACTGTAGGTAAAGGACATTAATCCTATTGCAGGGCTAGCAGCAGCGAACGAAACACAGTTGAACCATAATATAATGATAGTGGTAGCCCCACAATAAGTGTTTGTTATATCAGTAATTCATTCTATCCGGACTTGCAGTGAAGCGTATGTAAAAAGCAAATAATGCATCTAGCTGCAACAAACTACCTTTTTATTGAAATATTTGAGCTCAGGCTGCTTCAGACTTTCCCAGATTGTTCAGGGGATTCGAGCTTTCTTCCGTATGCCTGTTGTGCTGTATGAGTATGGCATCAATGGGGAGCATGAGCTGTTTCAGCTATAAAGCCCTTCACCTAAATGTGCATTGAGCATTTTGACAATGCTGAAAGGAGAGAAAGAAGTGTTCCACATATTCTTCACTGCATGCACAACCAAAAAACTATGGTTTAATGACTCAATCAACTGCATATCTTGCAAATCACAAAATTCGTTTTTTTTTTTTGCAGTTTAATGCTTGTAGGCCAACATAAGTCTGCAGCATTTCTTTGTGGATGTGCATATCGGTAGACTAAATATAACTAGTATTTGTCACTATCAGTTGCCAGGACTTTCAGTGGGCCAGATGCAATCCTTAGCTGCGCTCATTTCAGACCATGCTGTCTTACAGCAGTTTTCACTCCCCAATCAGTTGCCAGTTTCATGTACTGCAATATGCACACTAGAGTAGAGGTGTGCCGCACATGAAGGGTGGCACCACTTTGTAGCCCTCTCACTTTGTGCCAAGAATATTTAATACTATTACAGTCGTAGGTGTGCTTGTGCTGTGCTATTCGACTTTCTAAGTGCACTCCGATGTGCTGAGTCTATGGCACATTTCTGTATTTAAACAGTATGCAGTCATGTGTGCAGCCAATATGCAGTGCTCACGCATGTGCAACCTGCTTAATGTTAGGCCTAACATGGCGCCCGCGTAGATCGTGGTAATGCCACTAATGATGAACACTGAAACCGGCACCCTAGCAACTGTAAGTCGGCTATAAGTCGGTAAGCTATGTTGTCTTTCGATAATTTCTAAAGCATACTGAAGCAATCTGTTGTCTATACAGAAGTTTAAAATTTCAGACGTTTTGAACCTTGTCTTCTGCCTGTACCATTGGATGTCACTGATCAAACCTTCCAACCTATCGTGTTTAGCAAAAAGGCTTGCACTGGTTCTCATTCCCGAGGCCTAGACCTAATTTAGTGTTTAGGCGCATCCATAACTTCTGGATGATTGCCACAGTTTACACGAAGTGCCATGGTTTAGAGCAGGAAACCGAAGCCAGAAGTACGGATGCATGAAGGCACACATATAGTACACTGATGAAGTTTGGAGTCTGTGTGTTGTGTGTATGTAAGCAGGGATGTTTTCCCAAATGCGAGTGAAAAGGGTGATCGAACAATGAGTGTTTCCTTCTGACATGTCGCAGCGGGTGTATAGGGCCTTGCATATTTGATCCAACAACTCTAGGTTCTGTCTCGTCTATGTCTGGCTCAGTCTTGTCTGGATTGTGTGCATAGATTCATCAATGCAGTATTTCTTGCTTGATAATGTGGTAGTGGATCAATAAAATCAGTCATATGTTAACCTCCTGGTAATGTCAACTTCCCTGGCATTGATACCTTAATGAGAAAAGGCAAAAGAAACAATGTAAGTCTGCTTCATTCCTCCATGCTGCATTGCTGGTCCTGTGAGCAAACATTGTGGCCACTGTTTGTGTGCTACAAGGCTTTTTTTCTTCTTTTCTTAAAAAAAATTTGGGCAGTCCAGGCAGATACAGTCTCCCATGTAGGCTAATAATAAACAAGAAAATTTAAAATTTGAGCGCTGTGCTAAGTTTCAGCAAGAAAGAGCCAGGGATGCACGTGACATTAAAGAGACGGTAATAAAGTGTGCCAAATATGCTAGTCCCTGTACGTCCACCGAGTTGACTGCATTATGCCATAGATGTTTTTGTTCTCACATTGTGTAGCTAGTCAAAACCGCGCAATTTGCATTTGTGTGCTACCAGACGTATGAATATTGCATGTGTACACGTGCAGGGCCTTGTGCTTCGTTCTTCTGTCATCTGTGGGCAACATTGGGATGTTTTCTAACGAGTTCATAGCAATGTGGACATGTTTGAACAACAGCAGAAAAGAAACCTTTGTTGCGGTCCTGTTGGTGCTACGTGTTCTCACTGTGCATGAGTGCCTCTCGATCGAACTGAACAGACAATAAACCTGCAATGCAATTGCAATGACCTGCATGGGTGTTGGATTTCTTGCAATGGGTTTTCTGGTTTCCTTTTTCTAACAGATGAAGATTTCTTTATCTACTTACATTCTTCTGAAGTTCTGCCCTGGAGTGTTGGAACATTTAGTGGTATGCTTCAATAGAAGCCTATTGTTGGGACTCCTTAAGGAAATGGAATGGATGTTTGGTATGACTGATCTTTTGTGTCCAAACCTCTGTACAGGGAAGGGTGTGTTGGTCAGTGGAAACTTGGCTTCCACATTTTGTAGGTTACAATTGCTATTGATGGAGTTAGCAATTTACCTCATTTCCAATAATTTCAGGCTCATTGGTTAGGCATGGTTAAGCCCCAAAAACCAGGCATGCGTGCTTGAATGCAGCTGCTGGGGAATTGGAATCCATATTTAAGTAACTTGCTGTAGGTTCATCATGCTTGTGATGGTTGCCAGTATTGATCGTTTTGTGTGTGTTTTCCCTTTTACAATACATAGCACTTCACGCAACATTAAGCCTAGTATTTTGGGATGGGGGAATGCACATGGTCTGGTGGCTCAGCCTCATAATAGGTGCATATGAGTATACTCTGGGTGTCCCAGCTATCGTGCATCACATTTAAAAAGAAGACTGGCCATTCTATGCAAAGATAACCAAGTGCATATTCACAGTCGAGTAGAGCAGCCACCATTAATTTTCTTCTGATGCCATTGAAATTATTAATTGCAATTAGCTACTATTATTTTATTGCTATGAATGACATGCTGCAATGAATAATTGGTAGAAAAGTGAAACTAATTGGCATGTTTTCAGTCAGGGACTTGTGGCCTGTTTAATTTTTCCTGTTGATAAAGAAACCTTGCAAAAAAAAAAAAGAAAAATGTCATGTGACTAACCATTGGCTTGCATCAAAAAGCAGCGCCCCCAAACATGCTCCCACTAGCGAGTATGAGGGTCACCTACATGGCCTTGAATGCATCATGGTTTCAGAGACAACATACGCGTATCTATGTACGTAGCGTAGTTCTAATCCATTCTATCTGCTAGAGACATTTGCTTGCTCATTACCGAGCAGCCGCGGATGCGAGCTTTCTGGTTCTTTTTTTTCTGCCCCGTACGGCCGGCGCCACCGCAGTGATGATGATTTATTGACATCCCCTTTGAAACGGGGCAGTGACAAATAGTCACTTGACCTGCTTGAGTTACTCTGGTATGCCATACATACATTTCATTCTAGCATTTTTGTGTACATCTCTTTATACCCTTCTTTTCCGTTCCTCAAAACTTCTCAATCTGCCCTGTTCCTGTTATTCTGCGTGGCGCGCATGCTCCACTGTGATCGGTTGGCCTATTCGGCCAAGGAACAGCCAGGCCGCAGCGCCCACGGTTGACCTAGCCGGGTGTAGCGCCACCCGGCCAGGTCCGCAAAGAAAAGCTTCGCTTAAAAAAATTATTGATGGCTACTCTGCTCGGCTGTGAACAATATACACTTGGTTACCTTCGCATAGAATGACCTGTCTTTTTTACACTGCAATGCATGACAGCAGGGACACCCTGTGTATATATAATCACCATTTGCGGGGAGTGGTGCATGTTCCATACACCTTAAAGGGCAACTCTGGCAATTTTTCGATGCCCACTGATCTTAATAAAATTTTGAATATATGTTCTCTTCTGCACTTTTATTATCAGTGCCAAACTATACGGCTGCAAGTGATCTAGTTTTCATGAAAATGAATTTCAAAGATTGGTTGCGTTCCGGACTCATGAATTTCTGCTGGCCACCCTGTGTTTGTGGCGTCAGAGACTACATCGGCGATCCACTGTTGCTGAAATCGCGGCTGTCTAGTCCAGAAAATGAAAAGGCCCCCTGTGTCGTGACGTCATCAGCTTTGTTTCCATCAGCACACGTGGCGTTAGCCACGTGTGCTGCGTTTTGAGCACGCGTTCTGCGTGTAGTGCAGGATCTGACGCCAGTGACTCATCGTGACGTCACGCGAAGCAGCTACCTGTTTCGGTTTCGGTATCTCGTTTATTGCTTATCTGAAATTATTGATGACTTTCTAGGCAAATTGAACCACCCTACTGGTGACAGGACTGTCAATGCCATTTGAAAATGATAATATCGTAACATGGTTAAAAACACGCTGGAGTTGCCCTTTAACGCTAAACAGAAAATTAATTTGAGCTGTGCTAACCTTCTAAAATACCAAAAAGGCGTCTCATTGCAAGAGGCTTGGTAAACCAAAAAAGGAAAAGGAAAGGCGGACGGCGCCGCCGCCGGGAAGTTCCAGCACCTTGCCCTGACGTCATCGTTTTCGGCAGCGTAAAGATGAACTACACTGTATTCTAAACGAGCCAAACAAGTTTCAAAAACTTTTACTAAGCCACAGCGGCGCCCAATACAAAAATAGTAAGAATAAAACATTTTTGAAATGTGACGTCACACCGACGTACTGGCGCCGGTGTTTCGGCGCAAACTTCGAAAAATAGAACAGTGACTTTCATTTTCGTTTCTAATAATCAATCACTGCCGTAGAGAAAGACATTCTCTATGCCATTACCGTGAAATTAACTAAAATTGAGTTTTTAAACAATACTTTATCCCTTTGAATTCTTTTGTTTCTCTTTAGTGTCCTGTTAATAAAATAAAGTCGTGCAGTGTATGCTTAAAATTGTGTTCTGTGTGTTCTTAAGTTAACGCACCTAATTTACAATGTTTGCAGAAGAGTGACCGCTAAATGTCGACAAAGGAAAGAGGCCCGCCTACGTGTATGCATATTGCTAACTCCGTAGACCTACGTAGACTCCCCCAAGAGTCGTTGGATTCTACGCTGGCAGGTTGTGCGCTCTAAACATTCGATGCACAATGGATGCACGCACGTGAAAATTAAAAGCGGCTGGTCTCCAACCGTTCGCTGTATTTGCCAGTTGTACTACGACATTGGAACGGACTGCGAAGCTTTCTCCCTGTCCGTCGGGAGGTTTCGCGTGATGTTGCTGCTAGGAGGACTCCGCTGACTCCGCTTCCAAGTCGGGCTTCGAGCTGTTACGTACACGATTTCTCGGTACACACGTCACGTTTTCGTAGTGAACGGGCCGGACAAGCGCGGCGTTTCTGAACTGTCGTTATTTGCGCAAGAATTGGTGAATTAACGTTGCATGTACAATAGCGGAATCGGAATTCTGAGTGCGGAACTACGGCTAAGGCATGGAGGAAAGAATTAAGTTCCTCATTCTATGGCGTAGAGTTTGTTTCCTCCATGCAACTAGGCAATTTTGGAGTACGCTGGGCTGTAGCAATGTGGTCACCATGCCTGTTGTAGCGCCTGTGGGAAATTTGTTAATGGTGAGTGTTTTTTTTTTTTCTCGTCCTGCTATTTCGGTTGCGTGTGGCACGTGAGTGTACTGCCATGAAGTGAAGCAACGTGTGTCGGTGTGGTTCAGTCACAGTTTCAGGCGTCCATGGTTTCAGGTTCAAAACCATAAATTCGTCCCACGCTGCACCTGAACTTTTCCGTTTGCAACATGCTTCCGAAGCTGACGCGCGTCAAATGCTACTGAGCACGCTGTCATTACGGGAACGCCAGACCACTGCAGTCTGGTTTGTGATGACGCAGAAGCTCCCGACCACGTCTTAAAATGAGCACAGTTAGAGGGATGTCACCCATTTCCTTCACGGTATTATGTGCAGGGACATAGGCGTGCTTTGTGAAATTTGCGGAGATTCAAGTCTGTTGAGTTCTGGTCATATAGTCTGCAGACTGTAGACCTATCGTCGTCTGCACGCAGAGCACTCACCGGCGTCCAGAGCGTTGACGGTGAACTGGTTCTGCTTGTTAAGAACAGCGCGCTTGAGGCCCATGCCCTTGCAAGTGACCTTGGAGGCGTTCGACCGGAACTTGGGCAGTTGGTCGGCTTTCTGTACAGCCTGCTTCACCACGGTGTCCACGGTCATCGAAGACGTCTCTGGCGAAGTGGGCGGGGCGATGGACAGGCCTGCGTATACGTGCGCGCGTCCATGCAGCCGCCGTTCTCGCAGATGCACAAATCACGAAAAAAAAAATAAAGAATCATGCACAGGTAGTATTACATCTGTCACTTCTGTGTCTATCGCTTACCTGTGTTAATTGTCAACTAGCCCAAAAGCATGGACGACAAGGAAAGCTTTGTCACTGAAATGGGTATCACTCAAGAAATGCAGAGATGATGCCCACCCAAGCAAAATTGGACGAGGGCCGACCATAGGCGGCGCTCGGCAGATCACTAGGAGCCGATTATGTCGGCATCGAGAATTTGGGCAGTGAAAAGGCAGACCTATATATGTTGCCGACCTCGTCGGCGCTGGCTCGGCGACGGATGAAAGCCGTACGCGTAGGGCTGCATAGCGCCGAGCGCGAAAGTTTTGGCTGGCCAGAGACGTCGGCTTCACGCTGGCCCGACGTTGCTTACCGATCATAAGATGTCCTGGACCGACAGCCAGCGCCGACTTTTTTTCTTTCTCTCTTCTGTTCGACTATTTCTCCTCTATCCACCGCTTGGGCGTGACGGGAAAGAGCGGTAAGAAGAAAGGGGGACCGGGAGACCTGGCGGGAAGAAGTGTTCAGCGGCTGCTTGATCGGCGCAGCTTCGCACGGTTTCTATGACGCTGTGCTTCTTGTTCGCGTGAAATCCGCTTTAAACGTGCATGCGACATTTCCAGCCGGCGGATTATCACGTCCTACAGGCCTCCATATTTACACGTAGGTTGCACGCCTTATTCACGCTATTCAAAACGCTATTCGAGCCCATCGTTTGTAGAGTTAATTTTGAGAAAGTGCGCGTAAGTAGTGTTGACGCTGCGTTTCTTTGTTTCGAGAGCTCGTCTGCGCTTTTCGATCTGTTGAAGTCGGCATGCTAATAGCGCGGTCTAGATTCGATGCCTTGTAGGTTTGTAGCTGTACTAAAATGTGCAAGAGTTCACGTGTCAATGCTTGTCGGGCAAGCGAATTAAGAGAGCCCCGCTCGCGTCAGATTTTTGCGACATTTATTTTGAGCCCAAATAACGTGAGACTGCGCGTGCATGTGTAATGCGTATAGTGTTTGTAATGAAAAAATCACGCACTTGTCAGAACCTGTTCCTGAGTACATTGCTTAAAAGGTTTTGAGAGACCGCGAAGCATCTGGTTCAATCAGTATTCGTCACCCAAACAATAGTTATACATGTCCGTGATGATGCGGATTAACTGTGGCCGCGACCAGGTGAAGAAGAAACGGCAGTTTTTGATGTGGATAGTGCGGCCGTAACGCGACGAAGTAAACACGCGGCCACGAGAGCAAGAGCTGCGCGTGCGGCGAGAGGGCAGATGACAGCTCGCTGACCGGTGGTTCGAGACATGGCTTCCTCAACTGGGTGTCCTGCGGTCATTTGGACCAGGGGAGGTATTCTGTAAAAGTTCACCTATATAGTGGACATGTTCATTTCGTCTGCTGTTGAAGCTCTGATTGGCTGGGCTGGGCTGCGCGTCCGCAGCAGCGAGGCGCTACAGCCAATCAGCGCTTCAGCAGCAGGCGAAATGGACATGTCCGCTAGGTGGACTCTTACAGAATACCTCTCCTGGTGAGGATGTATACCCTTTAGTGATCCTTCATCGCAGGTTCGATGTATGTAGCTTGGCTATAACGCTAGGTGGGGTCAGTAGCTTGACTTACGTTCGGTGGGGCGCCCAGTATAATGCGAAAATGCACTGAATACTTAAAGGGACACTAAAGTGAAAAATGATTTCTTCTGCATCAGTAAATTACCGTTCTAGAACACCAAAAATACCACTCTTACAACGATAAGACATTTGCTAAGCCAGAATAATAATAATAATAATATTTGGGGTTTTACGTGCCAAAACCACTTTCTGATTATGAGGCACGCCGTAGTGGAGGACTCCGGAAATTTTGACCACCTGGGGTTCTTTAACGTGCACCTAAATCTAAGCACACGGGTGTTTTCGCCCCCATCGAAATGCGGCCGCCGTGCCCGGCATTCGATACCGCGACCTCGTGCTCAGCAACCCAACACCATAGCCACTGAGCAACCGCGGCGGGTGAAGCCAGAAGAAGCGCAAGAACGAAATACCGGTGGCGACGCCTACTTAAGTTCCCGCACCTGGGCGCTGTGAGGTCTTGGATTTTGATGGCATCTTCTAGGGCCTACTAATTATATATAGTAGTACAGATTGACTACATTGTGTTCTAAAGGAACCAAATATTAAACATGGCAAGTTTCGGGAACCTTTATTCAGCCAACGCGGCCCAAATGCGAAAACATACTTCGGAATCCCTGACGTCACGCTGACGTACCGGCGCTGGGGTTTCGGCGGGAAATTCAAATACTGATGCTTGGACCTTCATTTTCCCATCTAATAATCAAACTATTTTTTTGAAATGACTACCTGCAGGGTTCTCAAAGAAGGCTTCATTAGTCTAAACTGATTTATTGTTTCGCTTTAGTGTCCCTTTATATAAACGTTTCTTATATCCCCCCAAGCAAAAGAAAGAAGGAAGGAAAAGCAAGCTGCCATCAAAGGTAATGAAATGTTTACTTACGGCCTCCGGTACTGCGGGTGACACTGCCTGCAAAGTGGGAAAAAATTGCTTTCAGCTGCGTGCATTATAGTATGCATACATTATTGTCAACGTTCAACTGCAAATAGACACGACACCCGACAGCGGCATATACAGCATTCGTGAGTAAGTCTATCGTATAACTGCGGGAAAATAAAAATGCTGTAAGCAACTTACTTCTCCGTTTTGACGACTGAGTGTTCACAATATATAAAAACTTGGAGCTTGCCAGAGCCCAATAAAGATGTGCGCAAACACCACGAAGACGCGCGCAGCTATCATCACAGCGCACAAACTGCGCGCATACACAAATTCCTCCTCCGTTCTCGCCGACTCTTTCTAAAGTAAGGAGAGAAGCTCCGGACATTTCCTAAAAGTGGAAAGCTCGGCTTCTTTCGTGGCCACTTGCAAGCAATTAACTTTCTCACTCACGGCTAAAGTCGACAGTGTGCAGCGCTGCCTATAGCTCCGCACACCATCACTCAGCTATTTGGTTCTTGTGGCTGCAGGGTGCTCGAGCCGAACGGGCTTCATCACAGACACCTTGACTCCTCTTTAACTCATTGCTAAAAATAAAAACGCGGCGCTAGCAAAATTCACAGGTGCGCAATGTGTCTCAAGTCGGCGTGAAAGGACCCAGAGCCGCACATCTGTGAAACTATAATGACTATAACTGCCGATTACGACAGTAAACGGTTCACGGTCACGGTGTCTGAGAGCTATATTACAACTGCGACCATGTGGACATTCACGAAATGTGGTGGGATCAACGCGTGTCCTCATTATACCAGACCACACGTGCACGGCACGGATCGTACGTCACACGCAAAAAACGGTTACACACGAGGACTGACCACTGCCCCCCGGGCTCTGCCTCTCGCGCGCTGCCTGATGCAGTTTTCAGCCACTGACAGCGATAATTCGTGCCTCCCAAATGCCCTATGAACGAGGCATGACTCAGTTCTCGCGTACTTGTGTGTTCTGTGTTCTCAAAGACCCTGGTATACACCAAGTGTTTCTAGAAGACTTTAGGTAATATTTAGTAAATAGCCGTTCTGAAATAAAAGGACGGTTCCTTCGGAGACGCGCCGTCAGTGATGGCGACTACGGGGTGACGGGTGATACGTGGTAATTAGTCATAATCAACAAATAACTTCTAGTTTCAGCGGGCTCATGGTAATCGGGAGATTGAAGTGAGCTCTCCGGCGCAAGCGACATCAACTTTTGGATCTTAAAAAAAAAAAAAAAAGAAAGAAAGAAAGGCACTTACCCGCGGTACTGTGGCACGACGAATGTCGGCTATCAGAGCGCGCGAAAACGAGACTGGCAGTCTGCAGCGAGCGCAAGGCCGCGCCCCTCGAGGCGTCGTTTCTGCTTATGTCATCCACAGCGGGGGCAGCCAACGTGCTACGGCTCCGTGCCCCTCGCCGTCGCAGCCCGCTGGCTGCCCGCTGTGGGTGACGTAAGCAGAACGTCGCGGGAGAAACCTCGGAGGATAATTCGTAAACCCAACGGATAGATTCCGGGTAAGCCTGCTGATGTAGTACGCTACTGCGGACGCTTGTTTGTTAGTACTACTGGTAACTGCCACGAGGCGTGTGAATACCGTGACGTTGCACAGCATCCAGGGTCTGCCTGCGCTTCAAAACAGCGGACACGTGTCGCGGACTGTTATACCAGCATCGACCTACCAAGTGAGAACCTTTGATCACGCGGTTTTCGGGATCAGTCCAGTTTATGCGGTTAGGCAGCCGTCAACAAAAAATGGTGGGAAGAGGGAGAGAAAAGAGATAGAGAGAGAAGCTTGAAAATCCCGACAAACTCTACTGCCGTGCGTTTTCTCTGACGGCAATACATACAGGTAAACATGACGAAGTTCTCAAAGGTTACTCTGCAAAGATTTTTCTAAGGGACGATCGAACAGCAAGAGAGTTTGCGACGTGGTATTGCGACTTGCGACTTGCATCGTTCACCGCACCTGTGCAGGAGACTCGGAAGGGGCTTCCGGCGATGTGGTATCCGTTGAACTTGACGGTGATGAAGTACTCTCCGGGCGCGAGCGGCGTGTAGCGCACCTTGTAGCCCTCTTCCTCCTCTGTGCAGTCCATGTTCACCTTGGTGGGGCCGTCGATGGTCACCGCCAGGGAGCCGGCGCCCGCGTTGCACGTGTCCACGATGAAGTCCGTCTTCACACCTGCGTGAGAACGCGGCGATGTTTGTCAAAACGTCGCCACCCTGTAGTACTCGGAGCAAAATCTCGCCCAAGCTTCCGCACGGGCATAGGAGTTTGTTCCGTCCGTGTCGCGTTCATTTGGACTCGTTCGCACGGATTCGTGCCTGCTTGATTCTCCCGTACCCTGTGCGGAGTAACAGGCTGCATGCATAATAGCTCAGGCCGGCCTCTCTGGCTGCCCTGCGATGAATTTTCTCTCTCCCACACCGTAACATATTTGCAACGATGTTCGTTCTTCTGCTAAAGTTCTAAAGAAGTCCTAGAGGAATACTTAGGTATGGCGCTGCACACAAGACGCAGACCTGCGCAACTTGTATCTGACACGTGTAGTGATTGTATCAGCGCTGATGCGCATCGGTGATGCGCAGTATGTACATCGCGCTAGCTCGTGTCTTTATACGCCACGCTCTCAATAAACTTGCGTTCATTCTGGCTATACTGTTGTCAGCGTCGTCTCCCTTGCAAGCTACATGGCGTCAGAAGTTTCCAAAGGCAAGAGTTCCCAGAGATGTTTACACGCGGTAAACATTTACGGACAAGCATATTTAATGGGCGTCACAGTGCCAACGAGCGTCTGACTGAAAAAAAAAAAAAGAAACGATGCGAAATGACTGCCAGACGGAGCATGCGTCTAAGCAGTATTTGAGCTATAGCGAGTAGTTGGCACGTTGTGCAGTTTACCGAACTTAGGGGCGGCTGTAGTAACGATGATTTAGACAATTGGGCAGTCAATACAGCAAGTCCAACGTCTTCCCATTAGAATGAGCTTTGATGCTCTTATCGGTTGATAACCGTCAAGAACAATAGATCGCTGATACGGCTGATCGAAACGAGTGGACAACATTACATCGCTGCAACAGCCTCATAAAGCACTATACGCTGGCTGTTCCAGCGCTCATATTGTTGTCCTCTCGTTTCAGCCTGAAACTACGTTTCTTCCATTTATTCGCAGGCCCTTTGTCCTCTGAGGGAAGTAGAGAACCGTCAATTTCGATTTCGACGATCTAGCTTTTTTTTCGCTGCCTGGTTTGAGGACACAACGTTTCCAAACTATACTGCGACCAACTTGAAGGGATAGCTTAAGTGTAAGTGCGCCCTTCACTTAGTGTGCCTCTGAGCACAAAAGTACCAGCAGCAGTATATGGTCACGTGACGGCGGCGGAACACTCCTGAGAGGCGACCAGGTACGAGTCCTTTACCGTGGTTCGCGCAGCTGCTGCTGTCTTTCCTTGGAAAAAAAAAAGAAAAACTCCTTGTTGATGTGCCACTGCAACAAAGGGTTTGCCGGAACACGAGTGGCACTCACCGCTCTTGACGTCCCGAAGACCTGGGCCGTAGGCCTGCACGGCAGCCGGATCGGCGTCGTCCTTTCCGACGCGGATGCGGAACGGACTTGCTGGGATGTGGATGCCGTTGTGGCGAATGTGGACCTGGTGGATGCCGTTCTCGCGGGGAATGAAGCGCAGGCACCACTGGTCTGCAATCAAACGAGACAGTTGAGATGTGCGTCAGTCCGCAGACATCCAGAGCACCACACAGAAACGTTTCCCTGGAGACATTAAAAGTGACCTATATAAAGGTGATCTCGAACTCTTTTTAGGCTGACTGGCATGGGGTTTCAATAAAAAATAATAAGAGAGATTAAAGGTAACTATCGGGTGAATCAGAAAACTTTGCCATGAAATATTCTTGCTCTATGCTTTTGACAACGTGGGCACGCTATTCAGCATATGAACTCTAGGTTCATGTAAAAGTTTATGAAGCCGCCTTGACTCCTTGCTGTCAAAAATCGTGGGGTGTATATGATCGTAAACATATACTGCCACGCGTACTCTTGGGAATCGCGGTAGTCGAAAGTACATCTGATCAGTTCCACACGTTGCCGTTTGTCCGTGAAACAAGTTTTTGAGCCTAGCTAGATAATATATGCTACGCCAGAAGTTGATTTCGATAATTTTCTATGTTAGACGCAGTGGGGTGATCATGGCGATATTTTCTTCCAAAGCATGGTTTTCATTGGGGCTTCGCGCGTGACGTCACGAGTAAGAGCGCGCAGGCATTCTGCTAGAGATTGTTCCTTTAGCTCAAGCCTTTCGAGGCTGCCTCATGGCTATACAGCCGTTTGTCATATTCTCGGGCAATCACTTTCGGAGATAGTTTCACTTTCGCGAGAGTTAGCACGAATTGGCCGACACGGCATGGCACGGCCGACAGCGTTTCGGACTATCTCCGAAAGGGATCGTCCGAGAACACCGCCCCCTTATATTGCGTTCGGAGACCCCCTGCTGTCAGTTAAAATTGCGTCCATAGAGTGTTGAACAACTCACCGTCATCCAGTGGCGCTACGAAGCAATCGTCGTCGTGGCCGCTAGGTGAGACGACCTTTCCGTCGAGGTTACCCTTGGCCCCGTTCATGGAGATGGTGAAGGCCACGGGCTTGTTGACCTGGATGTGCTCGGGCACGCTGCCCAGTTCGATCTTGCTAGTGTCGCCCGCCTGAGGCATCACGTATACCTTGAACGGGCTGTCGGGGATGTGCTGGTCGTTGAACTTGATGCCCACGCGGTACTCGCCTGCGCACATGTGTATCACGGGTTCGCGCGTCAAGTTTTGTTACGGTCATACTCATGGTGATATTCCGTACAGTCTGTTCGGAATGATGGCATTGCGTTACAAGCGCGCTAAATCATTTTCCGTCCGCAGGATTTTCGTGGCAGCCTACGGAAGTGCAGTTCGTTTGCTTTAATGAGGTGGCTATATGTATCACTGTCGCTGCGACCGTTCTCCGCCGGCTTCTTCAGCTCTCTGCGGAGCCTCACGAGATTTAAAAGCTGGGCTAGTTGGTTTTGGCTCAACATTGCGAACAGCACAGACGACAGGACGAGCTGCACAGTGGCCGTTAACTGTTCAAGATGTGCAAGCCTGCTTATGATAATTTTATCGATCATAGTGCAGGCATTAGAACACGCGTGTGTCCCCATTTCTTTGTCGTTCTAAGCTTCATTTCTAGTACTCTGAGCCCTTTTCCATGTTCCCCTACTTTAAAAAATGAATCCTTACCAACTAGCTCAGCTTTCTGTCGTTCTATGCCCCCATTTATTCACGTAAAATAAATAGACCCACCGGCATCCTTGACGACGTAAGAGACGTAGCAGGAGCCGTCCTTCCGGTCCTTGAAGTCGATCTTGGCCTTCGACGGTCCCTCTACCGAAATGGACAAGCTGCCGGCGCCGGCTTCACGCGTCCATACGTTGAACTCACCTGCGTGGGAGAAATCACCGTGACTGAAAGAGACTTCGGTTGCGCAATGTTAATGTTTCTCTAACCGCAGATAATATTTTTTAAAAGCTTCCAGCGTTTAAAGTGAAACACAAACGAATTCGGCGGCTGCTTTACACCGAGCCATTGCTGGCTTAGTGAAAAACGATATAGGAGGTGCCTCGGCGATTATCCTTACGACTGATATTTTTACGTCCGTCCTCCTTTAGCACGGGTCTTATTTTAGTTTCTTGTGCCAGATTGCGTGTATGTACTCAGTGTTTTCTTCTTGAATGAACGTGCAGTTGTGAGCATCTTAATATTTGCTTGTTCACTTAGTTCGTTCGCCCTATGTAAAGCGGTTCTGTCAGATATTTTGCGGAGAGGATACTAACGGGTGTTGCCAGAATGAAATAGAAGAGTACACTTCACGACTTCGTGGGAAGTGAGCTCTGTGTAACGACCAACATACTTTCCGTCTATCCAACGGTTATAACAATGGTATCGCAGAGGGATCCAACCGCCGCTGCTTACATGATTCGCCGGAGATGCCCCTCTCGAGACCGGGTCCTCCAGCGTGCACCCTGTGGGCTCCGTGGTCGCGGAAGGGGCCCACGGTGAACTGGAACGGCGATCCGGGGATGTGGATGTCCTTGTTGCGAACGCTGACCGTGTGCACTCCGGCCTCCTTGGGCACGAAGTGCACCGCGTACGCGCAGTCCTCCAGGTCGGCGATCTCCGCGTCCTCCGACGATCCCGACGGCGAGGTCACGCGAGCCGCCATGTCGAACGCGCTGGTGCCTGTGGTCCAAAGGCGTGGGATGTGTGAAAGCAATGCAGTCGTCAGCGTCATCATCCGACGGTAAGTCGCGAACGAAACGACCGCCTTTTGACATGCATTTATGGCTCAATTCTGGACCTAATGGCGTTAAAATGAGAGCGTCTGTGGTGTTTTCAATACTACGCGTGCCCGCTTTCATATGCAATAATCAGTAAAAAGGCAACGTTGCCAACCAGTGGCCGTTTTCTGATTGAACTTGCTACGAAAAACTAAGTATCAGGTGAACCTTAGACGCAATTGTAGACTGGCTGCGATGTCTCACCAGGCATCTTGTAGGTGAACGTGCACTTGGAGCCCACTTCGGCAATGGGCGCTGCCTCGCGCTGCTTCTTGATGTTCTCTCGCTGGATGTTAGAGCCCTTGCCCGTGACCTTGACGGTGAAGGGCGAACCCGTGACGTGGTGGTCGGCGAACTTGAGGTTGATGATGTAGTAGCCGGGCTCGGTGGGCAGGTAGCTCACTTTGAGCGTGCCGTCCTCGTTGTCCTTGCACTGGATGTCGGCCTTGCTGGGGCCCTCCACCGACAAGCTCAGGCCGCCGTAGCCTGCGACACGTCATTGAGACACAGGAACAAGCTGTTATAAGCTTCTTTCTTGTATGTTCCATCGTGTCACTGTTCATCACCTGCCTACTTTAAACAAAAGGTAGACCGCAGCCATTGATGTTTACAATATAAGCTATTCAAGTATGTTAAGGTGTAGCAACGTCAAATGCTCGCTGAGAATTCATCTTTAGGCAGGACCCACGAACAAAATCAAGGAGCCCATCGCAGGACACCCTTTGATTACAATGGCGGGGTCAATATAACTTCGTTTATCTATCTCATGTGAACGTTTACGTCACATAACCTTTTTTTAATAATTAATAGGCTATTTTTTTATGGATACCTTCTATAACAGCGCTTTTCTGCTTCGCTGTTCACCATCATCCTTATGTCACACGAGAAGAATTGAACATGTTTAAGATGACGTCGACAGTAGTAATCATGACGTACTGCGTGAAGTTAAAGAGAAAACCCCGTACGATCACAGTGAACTGACCGGCCTCTCGGGTGTCGATGGAGAACTCGTTGCGGACTTGGGTGGTGCCCTCCGTGAGAGCCTTGCCCTGAACCTTGACCTTAGCAGCGTCGCCGATTTCCCGCTCGAGCACGTTGATCTTGAAGGGGCTGCCCGTGATGTGCGAGCCGGTGCGCTTGACGTTGATCAGATGCTCTCCAACCTCGCGAGGCGTGAACGAGATGCCCAGGTGGCCGTTGGGAAGCTTCTTCAGGAAGCACGGCTCCTCCAGACCCGAGGGCGCGACGATGCTGGCGCTCAGGTTCTTCACGTCCTTCTCTTGGACTTTGAGGGACACCTCGCTGGAGTGGCCCACGGAGATCTGGTTGCGTTTGCGGCCCTCTCCTGCATAGCGAGGCGTTAGAAAAGAACGTGTCAGACTCATCACTTCAAGAGTCTACATAACGTGCTGACAAGTATCATTTTTTGTGACATTTGGAAGACTCAACACTATGCGCCTATAGCGTGACTCGTCCATGTCCCGCCACGAGGAAAAAGAAAACAAGCCTGTCATAAGGCCGTTGCGGAGTGCTGGCAAGAACGCTAGTTGACAGGTGATTTAGCGACAAACTTGAGCAGTTTCCCAAAGAGGGATGTGAGCTAGCCGGCCTCTTGGTAAAGCCGATAACATCGGTTTGAGAACTGCCTATTCTCTAGAAGTTTCTGCAAAAATACCAGCACGAAGTCTGCCTCGTTTGCTCTAACGCTCTACAGGGCTGCTATAGGCGTTAGAGCATTACGTAATAGTTCTGCGGAAAGTGGAGAGAAGTAATCAATAAATAGAAAATGAGACATCTACCCAGACGTAGCTAGACGCAGAGCTATTACGTCAAACTCTTGCCTTTGCTTCAAGTTGTTGATGAATTCGACTTCGCTCTGCCATCTGCTAGCCGCCTGGTTATAGCTCAGATGGTAGAGCGGCTGCCCCGGCAAGGCGGTGGCCCCGGGCTTGAGTCCCGGACCAGGACGAATTTTCCTTCAGCTGCGAGACTTTTCTTGCGAGCACCCGTATGGTATTTTTTTGTAGCATTTAGCTACGTCTGGGTGGATGTCTCGTTTTCCCTTTATTAGGCGTTAGAGCAGTGCTAGGATGAGGACTACGTACAGCGCAGGAGCACGAGACGGGCAGCATTATAGCCAGACGGGTTATAAGTCAGAGTTGTGTGCCCCCTTACGAATCAGTTGTGCAGTTCCACTTATGTAACAGCTATGTAACTTTAAGTTATGCAACAAGCCCGACGTCCCGCTTCCTGCCATGATACGAACTGCAGCACTTTTTCTAAAATGCATCCGTAAACGTTGCCACAGTCCCCGACGTTAGCACAACACTCGCCGTGCCCAATTCAGAGTGATAATCTAGGCATTGACAGTGAGATCCCCGCAAGCACGTGAGAGCACCTGCTGCAGCACTCGCCTGTGATCTTTGAAGTGAAGGGGCTTCCCTTGATGGGCTTGTCGGCGAACTTAATGGAAATCTTGTACTCTCCGGGCGCAGCCGGCAGGTATGACACGGCCACCGTGCCATCCTTGTTGTCGTGCACGCTGATCTCAGCCTTGGATGGACCCTCGACTGCCACGTTCAGGCCACCTGCGGTCATTATTATTGGTAGAGCAGTATAGGAGACACTTATGTGTGTACTGAAGAAAGGAGGTGACACACCATGCGACACCTCCGAGGCAGAAATATTTTTCAATACGGCTTTGAAGTCGCTCTGTTGACGAGGGCAAGGAACAAGTCAGCATTTTTCTATATGAACTTAATTTCCTTGCATGCATGAGTTGAACATAATCGCTTCGAACTTTTTCAAGTCGCGTAAATGTTACAGGGTAGGCGGCCTTCAGGGCGGGCTGGGCGGTACGGCCCACAAAGGGTACAAGTGACATGACGCTGGGCTATATAGTTGTGAAGACGACACGCGAACTCCACGTTGTCCTCGCAACTGTCTGAGCGGGCTTCCGTCAGCTATAGCTGCATAGTATACTGTGGCTGATTAGGTTTTTGTGAGCCTTTCATCGCGTTTTGTTGGCTGTCTGTGCGATATGTGGGGCACACAACAGGCGCACAGATTTGCGAAATGAATCTGTTGGAAGTTATCGTACTATGTACTAGTTCGAATGATTCGGCGCCCCCCTCCCTTTCTTTTGCTGCGCTAAGCAAAAGGAGCCCAGCATGGTGCTCTTGCCGCACGTGAAGTATAGGAAGAAACCCTGGAATCAAAGTGGAGGTGATACTAGCGGCGATCGCGTCGAAAGCAAAGTGGCAACCAAATTTTGTGCGATACTAAACCTCTCTCTAGAACCAGTTATCAACACACTCGCTATTCTCTAAAAACGTAATGTTCATGGTTTCCGAGCACTTAAAGGCCGCGACGAAATACCGTTCTGTAAATGTCACTGTAACGCATTGAGCGAGATCAGTAAGAGGAACCGAGGAGCTCGATCTTAAGTAACACTAAACATTAAAAACCAACGAAGGCATAGGAGAATTAATTATCGAATTATCGAAATAATGAGAATGAATTATCGATTTTAATTATGAAGAATGTTTTGGGATTTCGACATTTTTTTATTGCCTCATAGTGATTTGCTATCGTCCATACAGTGTGTGCGAATTTTAGTTTGTTGTAAATAAATAATAAAAGAATACCACCGCAAATATTATGCACGCTACGGAAGACTATGTTCAACGAAATCTGATAAAACTTCGTGCATTGTTATATCAACTGCCGTCAATGATCGACCTACCGTTCAATTAACCATGGGGTTCCTCAAACACATCTCCGTATCGGTTATTATTTAGATTGCCTCTTTGTAGATATCGTGTTAAGAAGATAAAATCTGTCGCTTCCACCTATTCCTGCTTTGTTTTTCGTTAAATTTTATAATACAACCCCCTCACTGACCATTATCTGTCTACAGAAATAGCAGATGTGACATCTACGCGCAATCGCACCTCTCGAAAAATGCCTCTGAGACTTGAACAACTGTTACTGCAAGTGTTATTGAAACGTGCAGAAAGTCTTCAAGACAATCAGTGACCAATGGTTTGCTGAAATTGAATTCCTTGCGTTTGTTGGTATGGGATTATCAGTTTGCCGATCGCATTACTGCGGACGCATGTTCCAAGACTCCCAGGGGCGTTACCGTCATGAACGTCTCTATGACATAAAGACCTTGCCGAAAGCACCAGCGAGAATGCCCTACAGCATATTAGCAGCATCCCGGTGGGAGGAAGGGGTTGGGGATACGGGTGAACAAAGGGGCGGAACCGTCCCACGTGACGCCCCAGAAGGCGCGCACGCAAGTTGTAATAAACGGGGCTCTCGTTGCCAGGGGTGTCTAAAACCTGTCAACAAGCCGCTACATTATTCCTGTCGCGCACTGGCACAGCTACGGTTTTATTTCTGGAAGGGTTCACCAGACACGCCGGCTATATTCGACACATGCGTACGCACGCACGACAGACCGATGATTTCGGAGAGGGCCTCAACCCCCACAAGCCTTTCCTCCCTCCCCCCTCTCCCACTCTCGATACGCGGATACCGTAACCGCTTTCTTCTTCAGCGTGATCTCACGAAAGCGCCAAGCGATCCTTTCGCCACACGTGCACCCTGCTCTCTCAGAACACGGAATGAGGGATGGGGAGGGTGGAGGAGCCTTCTTGTCGTTTAAGAGCGACGAAGGTCGGGAGAGGGTTGTTGATACCTAACGAGGGCACCGCAGCTGGGAGGCGATGCTAAAAACGAAGCCTGCCGTCGCGACTTCGAGGAGAGACGCTGGTGCTCTGACGCAGGCAGCAGCCGCGCCCAACTGGAAGCGACCCCCAAATATTTCTCACCGGGCGAGCTCGGTCGGCTTCCAATTCGCGGTGGTTGCCTCGGTGTTTTTGTTTTCGACCAGCGGTGGAACAGCGCCGTGTTGTTTTGCCAGACATCTTTCGGAGCTAGTGCCCTGCGCCGTGTCGACAACCAGAGGTACGAGGGGGCGCGGCGCCCCTTGTGGCCACTGTTCTCCTCATCCTTTTTTTTCCTCCTTCAGTGCCGGATGTTAGCTTTGCCGCGGTCCAGAGCTCCCTCATGTTTCCACTGAGCGTGTGGTACGGCAGTGTGGGCTCGGGAGCCTGACTGAGAAAATACACGAATCAGGCACGCGTGTATATACACACACGGGTGGATTGGAACTTTGTGCTGCCCCGCTGTTTGGCGTTCAGGCGCAGCTGATGGACGGGGCAGTTTTCTAATGGCAGAGCGCGGAGAGAGCGCAGTGGGTGCACTGATGAGATGTTACAAAGACGCATTCAAAGGTCGCGGAACGTGGCGGATGGACGGCATTACCGTATACTTCACACGCTGCTGTAGTAGGTCTCTATTCGCACGTTTAGCACAGCTGAGAAAGCAACCACGGTGGGACTTCATTCTCACCCTGGATGTTCTAAAGGAAGTAACCACAATATTGGAACAACATTATGATATCCGGTACATGGGCATCAGAGGCGAAGAAGGAAATGCTTTAGGATCGTCGGAGTAATGGCGAACCATCTGTAGACGTGTGCGAATAATACTAGGCGCACTCATAGTACAGTGTATATTTTGAACCTTTTTCAATTTTTAAGACGACTATAATCTTCAGATTATGCCCACCACGGCAGCTGAGCTCTTGTATGGAATCTTTTTTTTTCTTTTTGCTGAGTGCAAAATCGCCTGTTTCATCCCTGCCAACGGCGGTGGCACTCGCATGAGGTTGGAATGCGCGGGGTCCTGTACTTACATTTAGGTGCATGTGCGTTAAGGTAGTCTATACAGTCAAAATTATTCGACAGTCCTCCACTACGCTGACTAATTGCACATGTTTAGTATTGCAATGTAAGGCGCCATGCAATGCAAATGCTGGAAAGTAGCGGCTCCAGCTCAGAAGTTGCTTCAAATTAACGAAAAAAAAATATGAGCACGTGTGGCATTGGAAACTACAATGATCAATGTCAAGTTGTCAACATTTTGATTGGACTGCGCATATGCAGAGTTGCTCAATGCTTTGCTTTGCAACTGCTTGTGCGGCCAGGACCTGCCGTATAGTGCTTGTCCGTGTGCACCTTGTCCTAAAGCCTTGTGCACTGCTTGCAACAATATTTCATGTCAGCTGACCTTACTACTCGAAATAGACATGACTTATTTGGTGCATGCATTCCACGAGCCAGTGCATTGTGATGACTGCTATAATTATTTCAGTTGCCTTCAAGCTCATGGCGTCTAAGTGGGGAAGTGCCAGGTTACCTCCAATCCTAGATTCTACGGACACCTCACGCTGACCTCGACCAAACAAGCAGCAGTAAGCAGCTTGACGTGGCTTGCCAAGTACAGTGCAAACAATTGGGCACGCCCAAACAAACGCATTACCTTTGCCGGCGTCCTTCGTGCTGATGGTGAAGTTGCTGGGCTCGCCGGCCACGCCATGCGTCAGGCCTGGTCCGTAGGCAGTCACGTAGCCACTCTGGATCGTGTCCACGTGGAACTTGAAAGGGCTGCCTGCGAAGCGGCCCGCGCCGCACCATAACGTCGTTGTATTAATCCGATCAGCCGGCGCAGCAAACACCGCACAAGCTCGCACAAGTGTCACAATCTAGGCACACGTACCCTGCACATGCTCGTGGTTGTACTTGATGTGCAGCTCGTGCAGGCCTTCTTCGCGCGGCTCGTACTGGATGCTAACCGTGCCGTTCTGGTTGTCGATGATCACAGGCTTGTCCACCCTTCCCGACGGCATCTTCACCTCGGCTGCGCAGGCGCGATCAAGTTGAATCAAGGAGGAATAGAATAATCCTCCTACACGGGCTATCAGAGCCGCCACGCGTCCAGAGTAGTGCCCGTCTGTCACTAAAGTATGGTTTCACAAGACCGATACCGCATTGCAAAAGCAATGCCGTCATCCAAGAGGCGCTTCTTGACGGATACATCGGGCTCACAACCAATCTGAAAACCAGCTGCTTATACGCGGCATAATAATGCGCCTCCGTGAGGGATGGTACTATGGAGGCCATGGCCACCAGCGGTCTTGAGCAGCTAGGGTTAGGCCTCGCCCGAGGAGGCGGCACCGTGCCCTGGACGCGTGGCCGCGGCTGCGCTCATAATCCATGCAAGTGGGCCACGCACCGGAGAGCTGTCCTCCAGCGCTCTGCTGCAAGGGGATGTCGAAGAGCTGGATCGGCCGGTACTTTCCCTGCGGCGGCGGGGCGCTGCGGAAGCGGCGGTCGACCACGGTCTTCTGGTGGATCTGCTCGGTGACGGCCTGCGCAAGGCGGCACAAGGGAAGAAACGATCAGGGATTCCACTCTGCGTGCAGCACACACCGCCCTTGGCGCGCCCTTGCGGTGGAAGACACCGGAGCCGGACCGAGGTGGGCCGGCCTCCTGCCCCTCTCTATTTCTGGACGCCCCCGCGCCCTCCGCTTTTGGCGCCCACGGGCACCTCACCCACGCCGCCACCCCCGACCAGTCCCTTGCCCCTTGTCCTCCTCTCCCGTGGCTGCCACCTCAAGCCCACAGTGAAGCTGAGGTGCACTGCGCGCGCGAGATGTGCGCGCGAGCCTGGACCGTGGCCAGCCAGCTAGCGTGCTCCGCTCTGCACACGGAACCTGTAGAACAGTGCGCAAG
The DNA here is from genome assembly GCF_050947875.1 of Dermacentor variabilis. Taxonomy (NCBI): domain Eukaryota; kingdom Metazoa; phylum Arthropoda; class Arachnida; order Ixodida; family Ixodidae; genus Dermacentor; species Dermacentor variabilis. Next base: position 169,489,850 of record NC_134573.1, on the reverse strand, counting down.
ACAACCAGGAACGCCGCCGGGACGTGCAGTGCGGCCGCTTCCTCCCCTCCACCCTTGCTCGGGTGTCAAGATATGATGCCTGCAGGTTCAACCACCTCGGTACTCTCTCGCGCGCCTGTAGGCTGAACGAGAAATTCGCTCCTGGGTACGGCACTGTTCCGCGCCGCTGAGAACACTGGGTGTCGCCTTTAAGTCTTTGCTTCAGTGGCATGACTGAATATCATTCGCATGAGTCGCCACGCAGGGAAAGCAACATATATGTGTTGCTTTCTCTGCGTGGCAACTTGCTGGTAAGGAAAGCCAAATATTTGGCCTCCGGATAGGTCCATGTGCTTTTCATGATCTTTTCAAACTCGAGACATGCAAAGTCTAAAAATCCTACACTCAGAAATCGGCCTTTCTTCTGAGCGAAGCTGCTAGCCTCTAGTTGATCGGAATTTTTCGTGTCCTCGTGAGCGGTGCTCACCCAAAAGGTGGGCCGATCCCGGAGACAGTGCAAAGTGAGGAGCGCACAGCGTGCTGCTTCTACAAGAGGCATCACATGAAGTCAGCGGGTGACGACATGTTTTACGCGATGACGTCATCAGGTGATATCGTCACGTGACGGCACTTTGAGAAATTCAATTAGTTCAATAACGCACTTGCGCTTGGCGGAGGTGCTTAGGTGAATGAGGATGTATGTTGCACTCCCGCACGCGTGGGTGCGCGCACGACGTATTCCGTGTACACACAATGTATCTGTCCTTGATACGTGGGCGCTCTGCCCGTTGCATTTGTCGCACAGCGTGTGCTGCGACTGTAATAGTCATTATGGGGAACAATGACCACCAAGAACCGTACCTCCACCTAGCTGCCGTGGCTGCTCAGACAGACCTCAAACGGCAGTTGGAAAAGGGCTTTGTCTTTTAGTATCCACGAAACATAAGTATGTTTTCTCGTATATTCGACGTACAGTACGAAACTATCATGTCTGCAACTTGTGTGTAAGTCGTACTTTACGAATTGTCTAATGAAATATACTTAACAACGCAATTAACGCTAATAGGACTGCATTGAACCTATACCTTCGATCACAAGTGAACGTAGCGCCGCGTTTAGCAACGCCGCTTAACAATTACTTATGAGCTTTATCGTTTAAACAAAGTGATAATGTGAGCGTTGAATGGCGTTATATCTACGGCACCAATATTGCTCACATTTTGTTTTTGGCCTCGGCATACCAAATGACACTAAGGCACGGCCAAGGTTTGTATGAAGTCATAGTACAGCGTGAACATGCGCCCAGAACGCATAACTACATCGTCCATTAGGCTAAAACGTGTGCTTGTGTGCATTGAAACATTTTGAAACATCTGCATGGCCATTAGCTTTTATTTCTTGTGTGTGTGTGTGCGTGCGTGCGTGCGGGTGTGTGTGTGTGTGTGTGTGTGTGCGTACGTGTGTGTGTGTGCGCGCGCGCACGCGGAAGGTGCGCAGCGTAACACCTGCATCTGAAGAGCGCAGTGTAGTCTCTCCTCGAAGCTACGAGAAGACACTGAGAGAGGAGGAATACCGTGAGCTTCGCGGTCTTCACGTGTTGACAGCTCCTATCCCCCCCCCCCCCCCCCCCCCCCCCCCGCGCCCCGCGGCTTACCGTCGAGAACCAATCTCTGAACACTGCTGCTATACGACGGCTACATCAAAGATCCGTCAACGTGACATGATTGGACCTCGCTCGTGCAAGTCCAGAAGAAAGTCAGCGTGAGCTCGCTTGGAAGGGCGGCGAGTCCTGCGGCGCCCTTGTATGGTTTCCCGAAACGCGAGCGTGCAAGGGACTGCCCCGCCTTCTTGTTTTGGGGCTCTTAGCACGAAAATAAACCGCGCCGGGCGCTGTGCTGCGCGACGGGCTGCTGGGCGCTTGAAGCGAACACTCCGGACCCGAGGTTGGCGGTGAGGGAGTGGGGAGCGGGCATGGGGGGGGGGGGGGGGGAAGGGGGAGGTGGTACGAAGGAGCGAAGGTCTGCTGTGACGCACGTCGGCGCCTGTCGCGACGTCGCGCTGATATTCTGCGGAGGCTGGCAAGCGGGCAAGCGCTCAGGGTCCCGTGCGCGGGTATATACACGAGTGGCGAGTGAAATACACACAACGCCAAGGGGTAGGCCGGCCGAAACGAACTCTTGAGCATAAAACAGGACACACGGACCGTCAGCTAAGCGACGGCGCGGGCCTCGCTTGCTGGGGGCTCAGACTCACCGCTACATTTGGAAGCTGCGTAATCGCCTTCGTCTCGCGGAGACATGGTCGCTGCTTTTGTCGCGCCTATTTCATGTGTACGGGCCCCGGACCGGTGACGCCATCGCGCTGTCGACAGAGGTTCGCGCTCGTCCCTTCCTGTAGCTATACCGGTGTCTTCCTGTAGATTCATTGCGGTCTTCGCAAATAGCTGGCATTGCTACATGCGCTCAGCGAATGCAAGAAGGAAGAAATAGACGGTCAGGAGACGCGACGCATTCGCATTGCTAATGTGCTGGCGCTCCCTTTCGTTCTTTGAAGGGCGGTGAGGACCAGAAGAGGTGAAGTAAGAGTTAGGTAGTGCGAGGAGAAACTCTCTTTTTTTCGTTACACCAACGTGTGGAATTGTTGGACGTTTTATTTGGCAAGCGAGCTGCTGTTTTCCGACCTTTTTCCATGTCACGTCTTGAATGATACAGTCAGTGTCCACACGGAGCTTACTCGCCACTTCCAGTGGCCAAAGACGGTCGTTGCTTTTGGTTTTGCACTGCGGGAGTGTTGCTGCTGGCTCAGTTAGCCCTTTTATGCAAGTCAACTCACGTTCCAGCCTGCGACCAGCGAATGACATGACGCTCACACAGGCGGGAGCGTCGTGTCTTGCGCTGTCCGCGTCATTTACGTTTCTGAAATAGTAACAAAACCACAGTATTTAGCAGAAGGTCCCGCGCCCAGGCACTTCTATTAAGCAACGAATGATATGTTGCCGTTCTCGCTAGCTATGTATAAGGTTAGCGAAACGTACAATTTCTTTTGAAGGCGCCCTGTATCTACAACGCGAAGAACGACAAACATTGAAAAGAACATAAAACGACACGAACGTCGCTGTACAACGGCATGAACCCTAAGAGGCAGTTTGATAGGCCTAATGTAGATTGAACTTGAATAAGGGGGTACCGGCAAGACACAAAGGACGCCTACACAAGGAAAAGGTGTTTGACACGGACGGACGCTGGACGTTCAACTGTACTTTGTAGGAATTCATACTGCCGCACATGACCTCCGACGCACGCGCGTCTTCTGCTCCTCCCAAGGCGCGTAGTTTAATGTAGTTTATTGAATTTTACATCCGAGAGCCACAGTTTAGTTGCGAGAGGCGCCGAATAGTGCGGTACTTTGAACTAAATTTGACCACCAGGGATTCTTTAACGCCCACGTAAGTCGAAGTGTACGAATGGTTTGTGCCTTCATCTCTGATCATAATGCGACCACTGCAGCAGGCATGCGAACTAGCGACCTCGTAATCAGCAGCGGAACAATATAGATCCGCCGAGCCATCGAAGCGGACAGGCGGGTTCAGCGCGCAATGCTTTCGAACGCGTAACTGACGCAACCAGCTCGTCTGACCATACTTGCTACCTTCAGCCAGAACAATTGTCTGAACGCCCAAGTCCTGGCACTGAACCGCGCACGGCACTGAGTGAGAAAGGGAGCGAGCTTCTGGAAGCCTACCAACGCTCTGCGGCAGAGCGAAGCCACTCGTTCTTTTGTTCAACGCAGCGCTTGTTCACTGCCAAGGCGTTCCGGATCTGCCTCTGATGTAGCCCGCGTACTCGGGACTTTTCGTCTCCGCGGTGCCGCATTCGTTTATACGCCCCTAGATTCTGCGTAGTTGCAAAACGCGGAAAACTGCGCGCGGCGTAAATGTTTACAACGCTCCGGCGAGAGCCTTGAGCAAAATATAGCTTCAGGGTTTGCCGCACTGTTTTCTGGAAAGGCGCTGTATGAAAGCGAAGAAAATGCCGGTAGTGTAACAGCTGCACAGTTTTAAATCGTGTCCGGAACTGAGCTGGCATGTCGTTTCCTTGGGACGTCTGCTCTCTTGGCACCTGTCGTATCATAAATACCCTGCAGTGTCTTGCTGCATTAACCACCTCCTCTTTACGCGTTAATTGCGAGGCGAAAATTTTAACGTATTTTATTTAGAACGACATGAAAGGGCTCCACCAGTTGTCGTCTATACATAGCTAAGTAAGGACATCGCCAGCGAGCGATGTCCTTACTGTTGTCATTCTGGACGAAACAGACGAAACAAGTACTGCTTATTTCTTGCTCAAACTGTGAATGTCGCGTACAAGGAGAAGGACGTTTTCTAACTTTATTTGCTTTCGTTGGCGCGAGGATTTGCTCCCATCAAGGGTGAGATCACGCGCGACATTTGCGTAACGATTCGAGCACGTCTCAGTTGTCATAAGGGCACGGAACATTGAACCTCTTGGCGAACTTCGGACTATTCGCGAAGTAGAATATTTTCAACGTGACTGCAGCGTTTCGCAGCTCTATGGCTGCTGCCCAAGCCACACGAGCGGCTTTCCTGTTTTTGTATTATTATCTCCAATGATGTTCACAATGTGAAGGTCCTGCACAAAATAACCCGACCTCATGTGACGCGTTTGCAAAGCGTTTGTTGTCATAATATATGTACTCGGGTGCACTCAAGTGTACAGTCACAACAAATCGCTTCTCGAACGTGAATGCATAACTGTCCCATGTACCGTGAAAAACATTAGAATGGAGTACTCTGAATTGATTTCAAACTGTGGAACCTGAATTTCTGCCGAAGAAGCCTGTGCACTTTGCTCTTATCTATTTGCGGTCATCGCTAAAAACATTGAGAAGGGGATATCCCGTCAAGTATTACGGAGTCGATGATTCGAAAGAGGAGTCTCGCACAATCTAGCTTACCGAGATGGCGAGCTCTAAAGATGAAAACCTGCTTGGCGGCTGAGATCTGGGGCCAATTTTAACGGATGTCAAACTTTGCTGATGTGGTACGACCGCTGCGTCTGGAAGCAAAGCCGACGACCTCTGCGCCTATACCTGAGAAGCGCGGTTCGTTTCGTTCCATGGTTATGCCATGCGTGCTGATGGACAGTTCACGAATTCATGCTTGCAACAACATTCCCCTAGAACGACACGCAAGAGACGAAAAGACGAACGACGGTTTTTCTTAAGGGCGCTGCGGATTCAAGCACGAACGTGTACCAACTTTCTTGAGCTCCAGCTTTTCGCATACCTTCTGTAGACCTCACCTGTGCCCCGTGAACTTACTGTAAATACGAAGCCTCCAAAAGCGCTGCACAAGCTATCCGAAGACGACGGCATACGCGCAGTATTTGGCACAAGGGGTGACAGCGAAGAACCCCGGTGACAGACGACTAGGGTTGGAGAACCAACGCGAAAAACGAAAAGAACAGCAAGAGCTGAACAAGTGAACAGCGAGGCAGCGCGTTGCCAGGGATTGTAAGGGAGTAACCGAGCAGGCAAGCCAGCATACAAATGGACGGCGGCATGATTGACTTGGGAAATGGCTCGAAGCCCAGGCGCGCGACCCGTGCCTCCAGGAATAGGCCACGCGTACCGGTATTGTTCGGAAATCTATTTGTAGACGGCGGTCCGAGAAAGCCGCGCCGGCGCGGCATCGGTGAAATGTGAGAGGCGGCGTCGCTACAGACGGAGGCCCTTTCGACGAGACGACGTATTGTATGCACGATTCGAAGAAGCGGATGTGAAAAAAAAAAATAAAACGCGGACACAAAAGGGTAGAAGACGGCAACACGAATGATTAAGTAATCAACTGAAATGTTGCGCAAGCGACAGAAAAATAACAAAAATAAACAAAACTGTTTGCACGTGCCTTGGCGAAGGCAGTGCCAACTCGCCAGCCTTGGGCACAAGTGTTCACATTTGAGAGATAGCGGCTCAGGCGTGACAGCTCTTCGTGGAGGATAATCGAAGGCTGCCTTACGCGCGCACAACCGCAGTTACTGATATGACAAGCCTTGACGACTAGATGCCCTTCGTTCTCAATAGAACTTTACTATCTTCTAACTTGAGAGTTCATAACGACTAAACTGGTTAACCCGATCTCAATCTGTTTTCAGCTGGTCAGGAACAACTTCAGATAACCGAAGGACGAGATAGCAGGGGAAGAAATTGTTGACTTTCGGGGGACGTTTTCTACGTGAATATGTATGAAAAACAAAGAAATAATATTTTTGTTTATTTTTGGAAGGTACGAAGCGGTACCTTATCAAAATCGAAGCCTTAACCACCGTTTTTAGCGGCCTGCACATTCGCTCAAAAATACGCTTCGTCCAAATAACAGAGAGGTATGTATAGTACCTTACTGCAGAATTATCTTGATAGGGGACATTATGTACGCTGAATAAACTTGGTGCCGATGTTATAACGCCGATTCTCTAATCGACGATTACAATAGGCAAATATAAAATACACCTGGTTACTATCACGGCCTAATGCATATCGACGAGAACCGATGACACCGCAGCGGCGGTTGTGGAGGTCAGGCGGTGACTGTGCGAAACGAAACGCATAGTTACTTAGGCTCGAATCTTCCGCGAGTGTATGTAAAATACAGAGATGGCAAGACGAATTGTACTGCAAAACACCCGATTACTTTCCCAGCGCATGATAGCCAACCACAGAATCTTTCCCTGGTTGGCGTACATGCCTTCTCTCATTCTTTTCTCCGTCGCGACAAACATACATATAGCGCTCGCAAAGGCGGGATATGCTACGTTGGTGTTTCCGAATTCCTACAGGTTTTCGGTGGCGACCATTCAGCGACCAAAGCCAGCGCTCCTGGCACACCGTTGCCGGTGGCGCAGCAGCGGTAGGAGCACCAGACAACGCCATGAGGAAAGCCGCTGACGTAATGCCGGCTGCTCTTCGACCGTGCATCTCCGGAAGCGGAGGTCAGTTAGGAGGAGGCGGCGTCTTGGAACCGACGTGTGTAGCAAGAGGTGGGGGGGGGGGCGAGGTTCTGCTGATGTTGGCACGCTCTCAACATGAACAATGGGGGGGGGGGCTAACGGTTCGCCGCACCGCACCGAAGGCCGTGGTGAGAGACACGCGTATACTCGGCACACTTTCAAAGATAGGGGACTGTGCCGAGAGGAGGAAGTGTAGCATCGATGACACCCTGACGTAAGGAAGTCGTCAAGCCGGATTGAACGAGGGGCCGTCAAAATAGATGGCCTGGCCGATTGGGGGAGAGGGGCGCCGACGGCTTCGGTTGGAAGCGTAAGGGTAGGCGCGGCAATCGCTCACCAATCGGTTCCGGAGGCTGTAACCCGCTGACGGCCCCCGGTGATGCAATCTTGTGAGGCGTGTTTCGAAGCGTTGCTGATCAAGTTTGCCTAAGTGCGTCCTTTCTGTTCTTTCTTTTTGAAGACGGTTCCGTTTACTGCACTGACAGGCATGAGGCGTGAAGGAGACGCTTCTCCACACGGGTTGACACACCGAGGAATGCCTAGTTTTCTCTCGCCTGCACGCAGGAACAGAAATGTAAGCGCATCTCAACAGGCCTAAATACAGCTTGCGTGCGGCTGACTGCGCTGGGTATGTAGAAAGGAGCACGAGCACTTTTGCTCACTCTGCCAAATTTTTGACTGAGGACATTTGGTTTCCGTACTTCCAAAAGTAACTTCACGGACGTAACTACAAAACTTCGCAAGTACAAGATGTAAAATTATGTGTTAAGAACTATTGAACTCTTGTTAAAAAAGAAATGGGGTGACTATCGTTTTGACAGGGTTATAATTTGGCACAGTGGTGTGCGAGAGAGAAAGTACTGCTCTCGCAAAGTGTTTGAGGAAAGGCTCAGCTATTCGCAAAGGAATCACAGGAGATGAAGGTGGCTGTATGGATACAGGATAGCTGTATAACTAGAAGAATAACAGGAGGTGAAGCGCTCAACCTTCGCTGATCATTCTGTGGATAATCGTGTGTATCCGTGAACTGAGCAACATTTTTTTTGCGTACAGTAACCAGGCAGCGCGAATGTCCGCATTAATAAACAGAAGAGGCGACCGGGTCCCTTTTAAACAACTACACCTCTTGACAAATGTTCTAAATGTTTGAGGCAGTCAGGTGAAATGCTCGTAACCAGCATAAAACTTGGTTCGCTTTGCCGAGTTGGGGAAGAAACCGAACCGAAACGAAGACGGAGAAAAGCGTGCTTCTTGCTCTACGTTTTGTCAATAGTGGCCCAGGAATACAAACGTCCTCATGCTTCGAACGGGTGGTTAGTCTTAACGCCCATGGCGACTCGAGCTTTCCAAATCTCCGGAGCATATCCGACGCAGAACCCCGCTGTTCTCGTGTGAAGAACGATCTGTCGGGCAGAGCGCGGTGCGCAGACGGCCTTGTACTTCTGCTTTTAGAGCCCTGGCGGCCTCGACGATGGGGGACGGCAGTTTTTGAGAAAGAATCTCCCGAGATGAAAATATGAGCGAGGAGGATGGAAGCATGGTCGATGGGTTCCCGAAACGGAAACGGGTCCCGGTCCCTGGATAGTACAGATGATTGCAATTAAAAGTTTGTGCGCCGCCATCTTGCACACGTCAGCACGAAAATTTTGAAACTGTATTGCCCAACTTGCGGTGCTATGTATAGGAACGATATTCAACTAGAAATACCTCAACACACATTTAGCCGAGCACAAGCAACAAATTGACAAAATTCTGGAAGTGTTATTTCTACTGGCCACCTTCGTACAATCTTGAACTTCAAGTTCGGGCAAAAGTCCAGACATTATTATAGCCGGCACAATAAAGACATCTCACACTATCCTTACGTTAATTTCACCAAGCAGTAACTGTGTGGAAATTCCCCTACATGCCGAATCCTTAGAACCAAGGTAGTTTGTCACCTAACTAAGTAAAAGGTCCTGAGTAAGACATACAACAGAGAAACGCGATAGCAATTTCGCAAGAGCCGTAAGTTTAGCGGTCTCCTGGAATCAGGGAAACTTGTACGCTAAAATGCGCCAGAACTGTAATGTTCTCGTATTTCATGCATTGTGTACTAAAGATATGGATGTTTGCGGGCCTCGAACGAATGTATCGAGGCCTAGAAATGGTGCTGGCTCGGAGAATCTTCGTAAAAGAAGAAAGGGGCAGTATCAGGTAACACTTAGGCTCCGTGCTCTACTATTGTGGCGTGAACTCTTCTTGATGGCAAGTCTGGCAACTGTGCATAAACGGGTATATGTATAACAAGACTACCGGCATACTACAGGCTCGGGAGCAGCTAGTTCTCTAAACGCTTCACAATGACATCATTCACTCTCAAACAAGGCCCAGAAATACAATAAACACCTAGGCATTACGCACATATTATAAGGTACAGCGTGATTGTGGAGCTCTGGATAAGTACAGGGGTGAGCCACTAAGCCTACATGAGAACATGAAGGGGTAGCCTAAGGGGGAGTGCGTGCTTTGCCAAAACCTTCAGCCGAGTCAGCAGGCAGCGGCGGGAGCGCAAGGCAATTTTACATGCTGGCACACATCGCGACTCCTTGGTATAAATAAAACCAAGGAGCATATTTGCTTCAGCTAACAGACCTCGCTAGCCACGTTAACGCCAAACGGGCAGTGCTGGTTTTATCTCTGATTAGGCGCTAAGGGTTGCGCCCGTGATTTTTGAAAATATCAACGTTTGCTTCCTTCACGCCTCGTATGCGGAATGCCTCAGTCAGTGCCTCTACCGAAATCTGATGCCTTTTCGCAGTTTGTTAAGGCCGTTCGTTTATAATTATTAGTTATGTTTCTCAGACTTCTCAGGAACTGCTTATACGGCATGACTATCATATCTTGTCGAATATCTTTTTCTAAGTTAACCTATACTCCCTGGATTGATTGGAGTGTTGGCCTGATGTTATTCGAAATTATCGCTGTGAATATTTTGAATTCAGACAGCGAGTAAAGGGTCTAGAATTTTTCACTTCTTCGGCGTCTCCCTTTTTGTAGATTATCATCATGTTAGCATTCTTTCAAGTATCTGGTGCTGTTGAGGTCAAGAGTCACTATTTCCCCGGAGCTCGGAACACAAACATCTACTTAAAAAAACATGCACTCTTATGAGCGCTCGCTACAGCGACTGTTTTCCGGGACCCTTTATAGCCACGTCACATCTATCACTTATAATTTATTGCTACACTGCCAACTCATTAACAGTGGCCTGGCGCTGTTTAGCCATACCTGGCCCTTGCGCCACAAAACACCACATTCATCATGCGAACGTTCGAGCGTCGTGCCCTTATCATATTCGATACGATCCCTCCTGCCAAAAATTGTCGTGCACTTCGAGTTCTCTTGGACGTGTTGTTCATGCAGGGGTCTGCTCCATTTTGCGCTCTACCAACGTTTCAACGCGACAGCGTTAAGGGCCCTGTGTCGCAGGAAATCCGGCGTCGGCGTCGACCGTCTTGCGAGGGAAAAATCATTCCGAACCCCGCATACCCAACTACGCAAGCGCTCCGTGTAGCGCAGAGACGCTACTGAAATAATTGAATTTCTCAGAGTAAAATGCGTCAGAAAAATCGTCAAGTACGACTTACACACAGCCTGCAGACAGGATAGCGTCGGATTGCAATTTGAATATACGAGAGAACATAATTATGTTACGCGGAAGCTCAACTACAAGCCCCTTTTCCAGCGTTTATATCATTCATAAAGCGGCGTGCCCGGTTCCCGGCAACATCATCCAACATCAGCCCATGCAAGAGGCCGCGTTTCTACCGGAAAGCTCGCCTTCGTTCGTAGCGTTCGCCGCCAGCGTTTCCCGGCAAACATTACGGTTACATAAGCTGCAGTTGCCGGGAAGCGTGAGAAGCAGTCGGGCATCTTTTAATGCTATCGCGTTCCATCCTCAAAGGCGCAGCTTAAGCGTCCTCCAATGTTTTGTTTTCATTTATTTTTTCGCTGCGTTTGATTTTGTGCTGCAGATGCACGATAGTGTGTTCTCTTGCATGCCCGTACACTGCAAAACAAGTTACACCCTTAAAAGTGAAAAAGGATGTAAATATGTCTATAACTCACGCCATTAGGGTGTTATTTATATAACGGAAACCCAAACGGTGTGAGTTATAGACAGATTTACACTCCTTTTCACTTTTAAGGGTGTAATTTATTCCACAGTGTACCTTATTTTGCTTAATGAATTTTATAGCGCACAGATGATGTGAGCAAAGCTCATATTTTAAAGCACAGCGAATAACTCGTTTGCTCCGTTTACAGAAGAGCACTGAGAGATACACGCAGCAATTTTCTTCGACTTACCAGCGCTTCGCTGGCGGCTGTCTGTCTCGTAGTGCCAGACTACCGTCGTGCAAACAGTGACCTGATGCTTGCTGAATATAACGCAAATATAAAATTGGAAACGTCTGTACGTCTCAGTGGCTGCTTGCGAATCAGGCAACTTGTAAGATTGTTGAACTATGACGTACAGCGTAGACCCCCTGCGCAAGGCCGCACGTACTTTACAGACGTAACAGTCGTAACCTGGACATTGAATGATCTCGCCAGGCATATGAGCAAATAAAAAACTCTTAATTAAACTGTCATTGCAGCTGCGTATGCTACGCTTGCTACCTTTATATGTTAAAAGTGGGTATAGGCATAGCGTATCGCATCCAGCAGTTTTAGGTGACAATATCGGATGCGACACCCAGCCGACACTCCACTAAAGACATTTCACTGTAGCTATGCTTCGGCGCTGTGACTGTTGCCAACGCTTTGAGTACAGGTGGTTATATATGTACGCTTCGAGTAGTAGTCTCTTCCCTGAGGCAAGCAAGGACAAGAAACAGGCCACGCGACGTTGCGGCACGTGATTATGGCACCGGGCTTAAACTGTTGCGGGACTCACGGTGATCTTGAAGGTTCCGTTTGGCACCGGCTGGCCTCCGAACTTGATGTTGACCTGGTGCTCTCCCTGCTCCTTGACGCGGTAGAAGATGGTGAACGTGCCGTCGCCGTTGTCCTCGACTGCGACGTCCACGTCGGGTTCGGCGCCGGCCGCGTTGGTCAGCGTGCACGTGACGGCACCCTTGCCGGCCTGCTTGGCGTTCACCGTGATGCTGTACTCCTCGCCGATGGTCACCTTCTCTTGCTTCGTTTCCTCTGAAAGGACCAAACCGCGACGAAGACAAAGCAGCTTTCAACACATTCATTGACAGCAGCAGTAGTGGCTGCGCACGCAAAAAGTACACGACAGAAATCCGCAACGTTATGTACGTTCCGCACGTTGAAAGTCTGACTGGTGCGTCTTAAAACGTAGGTGTATAATCCAGCGCTTAATCCCGCGTGCAGAGACTACGAGGCATGCTTCTAGAGTTACGAGGAGTTCACGGCCGTAGAAAAGACCAGTCTGTATGTTGCGCACAACGGACACTCTTGTCAATGTTTGCTGACAGCAAGCCGCTTTGAGGCATTGTCGTACTTTTGAGTGTGAGCGCCATATAGCGTTGGCGGTGTGTGTTCTTGTTGCATATTTCGTTTCATATTCAACCTTACGTTAGAAGCAACACGCCAGGTATGCGGCCAAGCAGCCTTCTCGTTTCCGATGAATAAATTACGTTCCCTGTTCGCACTCGTGAGTGTCGTCGGAGTTAGCAAGACTGCGCGCCATTTGAAACGTCATCCAGTTTTTGATGTGTCAGTACAGCGTTGTTATATAATCGACGGGCTATTCGGGACCAAAGAATGTGGTTGAACAGTGTAGCATGCTGCTTTTGAAAATTCAAAGCGTGTTAGTGTCGACACGGTATGATGCTTGAGTGTTTTTAACTTATTTAGCTAGTAAAATGAAAGTACAAGTACTACTCTATGCTTAAATAGCATGTGAGGGAAGTGATAAACATTAACTAAGGAAACTTGCCACCTCTAGGTGACTCAGCGCACACATGAGAAAACCGCAACACTGGCGGCAGGTAGCCCACCCCCCACCTCCCTTATTTGTTTTTTGCCCGCAGCTGAACGTCATTATTCTAGTGCAAAACTTCAGTGTACGTCCTGTTTTCAATTATCTTTAGCGCAGCTTGTATTCGATTATGAGACTCCTTGCTGTCACGACAAAATGACATGGAGGGAACAGCGGCAAATAGTACATTGCTAAGAGGCCTCCGCGCTGCATCTTTTGTGATGAACGCGTACCAACCTGCGCAACTTTCCGCACTTTTGTGTAAACCTTGCTCCTGTTCTCACACTCGCGATAGTCCTTTTTTTGTTGTTGTTCGTTCGAAACGCGTACACAGCCCTACTGCAAAAAATGAAGGCGGTGTGATACGCACCGCTGATCTTGCACTTGTCGGCTTGTCCCGTGGGCACGCTGTCGAGGGTGACCGGCGATCCTGGCACTTCCTTGCCGCCGTACTTGACGGACAGCTGGTGCTTTCCCACGTCCGAGAGCACGTACTGGCCGCGGAACGTGCCGTCGTCGTTGTCCACGACGCGTGCCTTGCGCGGCACGTTGTCCGGACCCTGTATCATGCGAGCACCGACAGGCTAGATAATTAGCTGCGCATCCTTTTCATTGCATGTCGAAATTCTGACACCTTCCGTGAGAACGGCAGCACAGTAGGCTCCCGCGAAGTCGACTTCGGTTAATTCGACTTTCCGCTTAGTCCGAACGCACTGCACTGTCTCGACGAGAAATCATGCATTGTTACGGAAGGAAAACTTGTGTAGGTAGAATAAAAAAGCATAATTCTTCGGCTAATTCGACCCCCACTAGATTTGCCGACGCCTTTTCATGCTAACAGTTTTCTAAAAAGCTTAATGGCACAAGCAATTCTACTGACGCCGCTAGTGCTTCCCTAGGCGTCGACGATGACGGCCGAAAGCTGTTCTACAGGGAAAATGACGACTTGCGCTGTGCTCTGGGCGATGTTCTGAAGATTTTGTCAGCATCGATGACAGTGTTGTGGTCTTTCGGCCACTGACCGACAACGATGTGTGCATGTATTGTAATACTGCATTGGAAGCAGTCTGTCGATCACGAGCGACTACTTAAGCAACAAACGATTTTGAATTCGTTGATTTCGTGCCGTTTATTAACTTGATTTCTCGGATAATTTGACCAAATCTTGTGGTCCCGACAGGGTCGAATTAACGGCAGTCGACCGTATACGGAAATGTGCAGTTCAGTACGCACTCATTTGGGCTTTAGATTATGTTCTTAGGGCCACATGATTCGCGACATATTATGCTGTTGTTGTTAGAGCGAATTAAGAGCAACTGACATTGACTTACCGTTCAATGTTTGTTACAATGCCGGTAGCTGGTTGATAGCTGGTTGCTTTATTGTTGGTTGATTGATTGATTGATTGATTGACTAGTTATTGATGTAAGGGGCGAGGTTGCTAATCTAAATGGTTGTTTTTCTTCATTACTTTAGTACAATAAGTGCACGTCTAATCGAAGAGCCTATTCATCAGATGTGCGCCGTCGAGGAAACACGTTGGGTTAGAATGACGCGCGAAAAAACACCCCAACTTCGTTATGCTTTTCATCCTGCTTGCAATAGAGTAATGCAGTCGCAGGCTCCGCAGCGAACAAACCGAAACGCCACGCACCTTGACGGTTACTTCGGCTTGGGCGACTCCCGCTTCACGAGCGTCGATGGTGAACTCTTGGGGAACGCTGGCGGGCACGGGCTTCCCGTCCAGTCCCACGAGCTTGACGTTCTGTGGCTCGCAGGTCGGCCTCACCTTCATCTTGTGCGGGCTATTGGGGATGTCTTTGTTGTCGTACGTAATGCGTACATTGCATTCGCTCTTCTCAGGCGGCGGCATGTAGTTCACGTCGTACGTGCCATCCTTGTTGTCCTTCACGGTAGGCTTCTGGGGCACCGGACCTGCACCAAAGAGTGTGCGGCAGATGATCCGCGCGTGACAAAGCCCGCGTCACAACTATTCTGTTTTTTGACAGCTTCAGCACACTCATTAGGAGCGTTGTTGTTGGCTGCTCGTCAACTTTACACGGCAAGCAAAATGTAAACGGACTTTCAGATCTGATGAGGCATCACCGTTGAAATGGCTCTTACATGTGTGAATGCGCATGCACACAATATTGAGGAATGAATTGTTGACAAGCGTCGTACCGGCCGTGAAGCTTGAGGTTGAAGACGACGAAGTCTTAATGACGTTGATTAGTCGATGTTATTGGCGCAAAGGTCCGAGATTGTCAGAGAGCTCGAAACACGAGGTAATCATCGAAGTCTTATCCGAAAGGTACATCAGGTGCTTTTGGGACAGTCTTCCGAACTTATTGTCGTGGTTTGGAGTTCCAGTTTGCTTTCGAGAGAGATGAAGATAGAGGGTGACGGCTTCGACAAGCATGCAAGCCTTACCCTAATCATGTAAATTACCTCTTGCCTAACTGTGCTTTGTATATTGCTTGATATGGGTGGGATTGTCACATCTGACAAGGTGCCGCCAAATGGCGACGGCAGGCCCGTTTTTTGTACATTTAGTCCACGGAGCATCAAATCATATTCATATAAATCTAGTTCAAGTACGTCGGTCAGAGGACATCCCATTAACCATTTTACTCTTCCTAGCGCACGCCCTGCGTCGACGTTTGTCGTTTGCACGCTTACCTTTTTCCGATGAGACCTCGACAGCCATGGGTGCCTTCCCAACTTTCCGGGCGTCCACGGTGAACTTCTGCGGTACGTTGGCACGGCAGTTTCGCGGTTCCAGGCCTGGGCCGTATGCCACAACCTTGGTAGGATCTACAGGGGCATCGACGGGCACCTTGAATGGGCTTCCTGCGCAGGAAACAGAGTGTCACAGTTAGAATTTGGGGACAAATCGGAGCTACCATTTTAGGATCTTCAAAATTACCGCTCGTTTTATTGGTATCTATGCAGAAAGAAGTTCTGGTAGGGTTTTCATATCTCGAGAGTTAAAAGAAATATTGCCCGTTTTCCATGACCGGGACCCTAATTCACCGCCAAACGAGGCACTCTGCGAGATTGAGCGATCGAAGGCGTCAGTGATGGCAGCACGACTTTTCAAAGCGGAAGCGGTGTCAAATTGTTGACGTGGTTCCGCGGTATTGCAATTTGATCGTTGCGAATAGGTGCGGGTCTTACGTCGCAAATTTTGACCAGTAAGAACACTACGTGACTGCGATTAAGGCTGTGCTTCATATATAGCGTTATAGCGCACTATAGCGCTCTGCTTGAGTACTACAGCTTCAATTCTAGCGACTCACCGGCCAGAAATTTAATTATTCGAAAACATTAACGAAGGTATTGCTGACACCTTGACTGTGATCAGGACTGTATCTGATATTTCGTAAGAGTGTCTAGAAAATGCAGAGTGAAACGCCCTTAAATTTCGCCTATGTGCTTTGGACGATGCTGGGACGCTAAGATGTGCAGAGTGCTACCGAAGGTTTTGCCGTATAAGGCCGAAAGCGGATAGCTTGTGACACATTCGAAAGATCTCGGACTCGAGCCTCTACAGTGTGGTGCCTCGTGAACTGCGTACGCCGTTCGCTCACCGGGTATGTCCTTTCCGGCGAAGCGCACGGCGATGTCGTAGTCGCCCTGCTCGGTGGGGACGTACTCGACAGTGCAGGTGCCGTCGCGGTTGTCCTTGCAGGTCATCTTGGCTTCCGTCGGTCCCTCGATTGCCAGCCCCAGACCGCCGGGGCCCGCACCACGGGTCTCCACCGTGAAACGGTTTGGCTGCGAGAGTGTGCGGGTTGCGTTAAATCGTTTATTCGCCGTGTACTATATCTTTTTTTTATTCGGTAAGGGCATAGGCGGTAAAAGCTAGACTCTTCCTCTGTCCTTCCTGAGCAACAGTAAACCGTCCTAACCAGATGGTAGATGAGTCTCACAACGAAAAAGGTTGGCACTTTTGGGCGAGACCTGGGCCGCGTTTGTACGACCTGGGCCAAGAAAACACGGCCCATCGCAACTGTGCGATTTTGTGGCGCTGCTTCGTTCGCAGGCACTGAACTGCTTCGACGATGTAGGAGCTCCAGCGACTGTCGAGAACTCTACCTACACGAAGATGGTCAGGGTCCGACGACCGTAGGATTGCCACGAGGGTTTGTACCCGCTTCTGGCTCGATTACGATTGGGCTATATATACATTCTCCTGGAAAAGAAAGGCCGAGGAATTGCGCTAATTGGGTACAGGACAGCCGCTGCATTGAATCGGTTGACGTGCTCCCCACCTGAACTATATGTGCTTCTTGACGACATACAGATAATACAGACGCACAATTGCAAGCTATATTTTGTTTCATTTTTATATATCTGCGTCTGTCATTGCTCACGTGCGCTCTCCCTCTAAAAAAAATCCACATATTTGGAACCTCAAAATTCTTGAAGGAGAAGCTTGACGCGCAAATCCCATCGCAGCTGCATTTGTTTGCTTGTCGTTTATACTTCGTCGCTGAAACTGAAAACTTTCATTTCGTGTCGTTGTTGCCCACTCACTTGGTCAAGGATGCCCTTCTCGAGTCCAGGTCCGTAGGCCTTCACCCTCGAAGGGTCGCAGCCCTTCACGGCCATCGTCTTGAACGGCGATCCGGGAATGGGCACGCCGTCGTAGGTTAGCTCCACTTCATGAGGACCTGCGCATGGGAGTAAGGGAACAGCAACGGTCAACATTGACACAGAAACGCTAGTGCCTATGTGCGTTAACTGCGCTACGTTGACACGGTGACACTCAACGGCGCGAAAAATGAACGCTAACGAACATGTAGAACATGTAAAAAATTAAATTAAATTATGGGGTTTTACGTGCCAGAGCCACTTTCTGATTATGAGCCACGCCGTAGTGAGGGACTCCGCAAATTTCGACCACCTGGGGTTCTTTACCGTGCACCTAAATCTAAGCACACGGGTGTTTTCGGATTTCGCCCCCATCGAAATGCGGCCGCCGTGGCCGGGAATCGATCCCGCGACCTTGTGCTCAGCAGCCCAACAGTAGAACATAATAGGACACAAACAATGTGTATTCCTTATGTTCCGTCATGTTCGCACTTTGTGCTTTTGCAAGTTCATACGCCAGGGATGAACGAACTTCTCCGGATCAGATTGTTTCTACGTTGTCACAGTCATGGCAGTTTGCGTCACATATAGCGGCAGGTGGACTCAGGCGTGGAGTGCTATGCTGCAACGGAGAGCGCGCTTGAGTGGCATACCTTCCTCGTGCGGTATGTAGACGGACCGGTAGGTGCCGTCTCCCTTTGGCTGGACGGCGATGGGGATCTTCTTGCCCGATGGCGTGGATAGAGTGCAGGTCACGCGAGCGTCGCTGTTCGGGCTAATGGCCCGCGCGTCGATCAGCACCTGGGCTGGGGCCTCCAGGAACACCGCTGCACCGCGTCGGAGATGAAAAAAAAGAAAGAAGAGGCGTGAACAAGCCGTCAGATGTAACGGCAGTCTTCGAGTGCAGCGACTTCTCGCGTCAGCTGAAGCAGTCTACCCTAGCGAGCTTGAGACGTCGCGATCCTTCGAACAGCGTTCGCATTCAGCTACAAGACCACTCAGCTGTAGGAACGCGCATTCAGTTAAGGTTGCCTTCAGCTACGAATTTACGTTTGTATTATTGAGCTTCAACTTGCTCTCAGTTAGAACTTGCCTTCTAGTTTCTCCTGCCTATAGCCTGTTTTGGGACAAATACGAACGTTGACGCCTGCTGCCTAGTGCAGAAGAAAAGGCAGTTTTTCCTCTACAAGCGCGAGGGTAATATAAGGAACAGAGCTCCTATTTCAGCAACGTATTTGCTAGAGGCTGTATGTTGCACTCGCTTCCAAGCGCGACTGAAAAATAGTGACGCAGGCACCCTTCCGTATAAGTGCTCGTTGTGCCCTCCCCACTTAAAAAAACTAGAGCAAGCGGTTTGAGTTTGACATGTAAACAATGGACGCGTGAAGGTTTGTCGTCACTCCGGAAAACGAACACAGGAAGACTGCCGGCGTGAGCGTGCCGAAAGAGTTTCACAGCAATTATTTACTTAAGAACTGTACCGCCATTTTCGCATAATAATGCTCGGCGACCACGTAGAGGAGGCGCCTTCATCATGGGCACGGTAGTGAAATATAAACTGTATGACTCAATTATCTGCGAGACTCACTCATATACTCCGAATATAGGTGGCTATAGTATGCGAGGCAACCGCTATCGGGAAGTCACCGCTGCCGAAAACGTCATACTTTGGCTAGTATACATGATAAGCATTAATTCGTTGTTTCAGAACGCATAAAAAAATCTAAAAAATTTCATTGCATTTTTGTTCGTCTTCTTGGTGGCTGATTAATTAAATGAAATGTGTCTCTATGAACAATGCTTGCTAGTTCGTGAGTTTCAGATATTTTTCCAACTCGCCTAATGTAACGATAATCGATTTTTCAGCACAGCTGGATTCGAAAGTGTCTTAAGGTACACGGAAAACGCTTTAACGCTGGTTTCCTTTCTTAACGTTCAATGAAAGGAATAACAGTCATCTACACGATTGTAGCACGAAGCTAGGTTTCACGGAAATTCTTTCCAGAAGTTTTTCCGGTGAATTTTTATTCAATTTCGGCGATTTCTCTCCGAGGAAACCGTACGAGTTCTTTAGTTACATCATTGTATTCTCGTGCGGACGACAACCGTTTCTTCCGTGAAAATCGTTCCACTTCCGGGACCTCCGTAGAACTGCTTTGCTTCCTTATAACGCTTATGATTCTGAGGCGCGATATTTTTTATAGGTGTGTACAGTTGTGGACGCAGCGCACGATATGAGCATGTATAGCCCACGCGTCTTAAGACCCATAGCCGTCTGCGGTACATTGTCCAACAAAGAATATGCTAGCGTAGTGACGTACTTGGCTCGAGGCCGTCAACCTTGATCTTGGTGGCGTCGAGGTGAGAAGCGACGGCCACCTTGAACGGGCTGCCCAGCACGTCCTTGCCGTTCACGGAGACGTTCACCTGCGGATCCAACGAAGCAAGTAAAAATTTAGTTCATATGAGGTACTGGAGAGAGAGAGAGAGAGAGAGAGAGAGAGAGAGAGAGAGAGAGAGAGAGAGAGAGAGAGAGAGAGAGAGAGAGAGAGAGAGAGAGAGAGAGAGAGATTAACCAGAACAAATGTTCGGTTGGTTACCCTGTATCAGTAACCTCTATACAAAAAAAAAAAAGAGAGCAATTTCTGCCATCGTGAATTTCCCACACAACAGTCACACTGAACCGCTTTTTCATCAATTAAACTTAGTTCCTTTAACCAAAATTATACAAAAAACATGCTTATTAAATGCTATGAGGCAGCTGTTTCCAGGGCCAACATCTCCTTGCTCAGCATTTCTTGTTTGAGAGAAAAACAAGAACAACGCGCTACTCGCCTTATTAAAAAAATGGGAACTTACTAAAAAATGGCGGATATATATATATATAAACGTAGGTATATTGTATTTGTATGCCTGTAACCAGAACCCATCAAGCGATCGAATTTACGTTTTATGATTGTCCGCTACATTTCGTTTAAACTAAAATTTCTATTTTCTTCTGTATGCATGTTTTTATTTACTTTGAGTTGCATTTGTTTTGCATTGATATTTTCTGTTAATATAAACTTGAATACTTGCCATCTAACATAGTAAGTTTCGTTGCTACGCTTTTCTTTTTGCTATGTCGCTATGGTAAGCAATATTTTAGCTCTGCGCTTATGTTTGCCATGCGCCTGTTCCAAGTTAAAGGGACTGTGGGCCTCGTCAAGCCGTCTTGTGGCTTTTAGTCCACGGCCCTCAGCATCTATTTCTTCGGATTGCGAAGACACAGAATAAATGAATAATTAAATAAATAAATAAATAAATAAATAAATAAATAAATAAATAAATAAATAAATAAATAAATCAAACAGGAAGAATGCGTAGCTGGCTGAGGTCTTGCGATCCCCGGAGTCATGAAACGGGAATTTTGTCTCTAAACACGAAGAGGAATTCAGGGCAGCCCCGATGCACAGGGTACTCGAAATCTATGGTTGCGTATTTGTCCGTCAGTTTCTAAACATTGTGCTGAACTATTAACAGCAGAACGATTGAAATCTGGGCCAGTTGGTACATACTTGAAGGAAAAAGCCAGTCAAAAAACGCAAAGGACAAGAGGAGAGGTTCACACCAGTCGTTGTGGTGTGAACCTCTCCTCTTGTCCTTTGTGTTTTTTGACTGGTTTTTTTCCTTCAAATATTAACATCACGCAGGGGACGGACACATTTATGGCCTACGTCGGGACAGTGGTTTCAGATATTGTATGTGACCGTCGAACATTACTTGTGAGACATGGATTTAATTAAGGTGCAGCCAAAGTACTAAAGGGGTTTACATTACTCGTCAGTAATTTAGCAATAGTATAAGGAATTGCCTCGAGGTGGTAATTTCACACCTGAGTTTGGAGTTACCTGGTTACTTTCACCGAACATGCTTCTCCGAAGCAATTTAGCAAACCTTAAGTATAGGCTATGCTAAAAAGTTCAGCTCGAACAAAAGGAGTCCCCTTTCTTATACTTTGCTTACATCGGTGCGGTTAGGCTCATAAACGATTTAAATAAACTGTGGCCCAGTCGAAAAAAAAGAACAATTTAAATAATTTCATTGTCGAAAGTAACTGCACTTCAGTGCCGCTACGTTTAGTGTGCTGTTGTATGCCCCCTCCTGCGGCGCTACACTTGCGGCAGATTTAGGAGTAATTTATTTATACGCGGACAGTGGTACCGATGTGCATGCCCTTTGCGGACGTTATGCTGCGCCTGACACCTCACGTGGCACTCCGTAGCTCTGTGACGTCAACAAAGGTGCGTCAAAATTGTGGGAGGCATTCGATCCCCATATCGCGTGTCGTCGAGTGCGACTGTGACTAAGCTCGGAAAGCTGGCGGAAACCGAAACCGCTAACTATATATATATGCGTGCAGGTTACGTTACCGACACTGTGCGACAGGACTCGTCATCACCGAGCCAAACCGATGGGTGTTTGCGTTGGCTTCTTCTCACGCTCGTTTGGTAAGAGTCGCCTTTACTTCCGCCTTGCCTATCTAAACAAGGCGGCGGAGAATTATTTTTCGCATTTTCAACCAAATCCTTGAGTACATTTTTTTTTGGGGACGGGAATGCGGAAACGAAGTTCTATGCGTTACAAAAGCATATATAGACTGAAGTGTCTTACGATTTCAGAAATTGCGAAGATTGACTGTGAGTGTCCCAGACCTTTCTCCTGCATCAGATACAGAAGATCTATCTTTTTAAGAACACTGGCCTTGTGGAAGTGACCAGGCACCTCATATAGCAAGAAAGGCGTACGCGCGCTGCGAAGCACATTGTTATTATTTTTTCAGCCGTGACACCAAGCACATCTTGAAACAACCTTTCGTTAAATATTTCGGCCGTATGGTTAGGCGATGCAGCAGAAAGATAACTTCTTCGTGCAGTGGACTCTCTACTAAATTATATTTTATTAACTAGCGCAAGAAGTGGAAACTTAGTTTCATCAACTTCAACTCTGGCTAGATATTTCCTTCACCAACGACTTCCTTTTATTTATTTATTCATACCTCAAATACCCCATTTGGGGTTTTACATGAGGGGTAGGCATATCTACGTCACATTTTCAATGAATGCCTTGAACGATGATTGACTGGAGTGGTGCACCGCTTCAGCAGATAAGACGATTCCAGTCTTTCGCTGTTTGAGCGAAGAACGAGTTAAGATGAGCGGTGGTGCGAGCTGGAGGGGGATAAACAGCCTTTGAATGGCTATGACGGGATGAAGTTTGATGCGCAGGCGTGATATCGGCCTGGCGAAGCAGCGAGTGATAAAATTTGTAGAGACACAGTCTTGCTGTTTTGCGGCGGTATTCGAGGGTTGGAAGGTTCAGAGATGACTTTAGTGACCCTAGTGTGGTAAGAGTAGTCAGAGTGAATGAACCTTGCTGCACGATTCCGTGTGGATTCCAGTGCTGTTGCCAGGTTAGATTGGTATGGGTCCCACACTGAGCATGCGTATTCCAGTTTGGGTCAAAGAAGTGTTAAATGTGCGAGTAGTTTTACTGAAGGGGGAACAAGACGTAGATTACGGCGCATGTAGCATACTACACGATTGGCATCATATCTAATGCTGCAAATGTGTGAGGGTAAACCGAGGTTACTGGACAAGTTAATAGCTGAGCACCTATAAGAAGTCACAGCACATATTTAAGAACCGGCGATAACGTAATTAGCTTAAATAAATTATTAGCGACGGTGGAAACTTAGTAGCGACGTTTTTTTGACGTTGAGAGACATTAGCCAATTATTATACCAAGTTTCAATGACGTTAAGGACGGACTGGAGAGTACGAGAATCAGGGTCGTTAGTAATAGGATGATATATTACGCAATCATCAGCAAATAAACACATTTCTGAAGAACAACCTTTGGTTAAGTCGTTAGTGTATACTAAGAGTAGTGGTCCCAGGACAGTGCCTTGCGGCACGCCGGAGATAACGGGCGATAAATTTGACGAGCATTGGTTAGCGTAAACCAATTGTTGACGGTTAGTCAGAAAGTTGCGTATTCATCGGAGAACACAAGGGTTAAGATTAAGACGCGATAGTTTTAGGAAGAGCCGTTCATGAGGAACCTTGTCGAAAGCCTTTTGGATATCCAGGAAGAGGGTATCTATGGGTAAGTTTTGATACAGATGTGAGCTGATGTCATTAGCGAAGAGGGCCAGTTGAGTCTCGCAGGACATGCCTTTCTGGAAACCATGTTGATTAGGATTGAAGAAATCAGCGGTTCTTAGATATTTTACAATATGAGAATAAATTATATGCTGCATTAGTCTGGAACAAACACTGGTGAGGGAAATTGGACGGTAATTCTGGCACAATGACGATGATCCTTTTTTTTGTACTGGAATTATCTAACCTATTTTCCAGTCTTGCGGCACCACTCCAGATAATAATGATTGCTGAAAGATATGACACAAAAATACGCTAGATATGTGCGCAGTGCTCTTAAGCATTTTAGAATTGATTCCATCGAATGCCGGCCGAGGATGTTAATTTGAGGGATTCTATTAGCTTGGTGATACCGTATGCCTCAAGTCTGACATGGTTGGACGGTTGAGGTAAGGTCAGTCTGGGAGGTCAGTGTTAGGTGCAGAAGTGAACACGGAACAGAAGACAGAGTTTAGTACTTCAGATACTTTATGGTCAGGAGCACAGATGTTGTCGTTATCATATGTTATCATATGCGCCATGTTAGGAAGTGTTGCTGAGTAAAATGTTCGTTTACCTGTTGCGGCCAAAGAATCAAACGCCTTTTCATTGGCGTAATATTCTTTCCCAGACAGGAGCGGTATCGGAATCTTTGGCTTTGCGAAATAATCTTTTCTTTTTCATTGTTTAGTTGTTTTAATGTGTTGCTGAACCATGGGGACGAAGGTAGCTCGGTTAAGTAATAGTTGGTATCCAAGTCTCAGTGAGGTCGATCTATAGAATCGGCGTACTACAGAACCGGACGCGCTGAACCCTCATCGTGGTATGCCAGGTGAGGTCGTCTTTCATGTGTGGTTACCGTGCTCATTTTATTTCCAGCAAAGGCGAAAGTTGTGCGTCATGCTTAGAGCGCTGGTTGATCGTGAATTTTTTCCAAGGATTATTCCTGGACAGTTGCCTACTCTACACATTCTAAGGAAGACACCATGTGCTTTGCGAAACTTGTTCGCTACGTGTGTCCTATCTTCGAAGCACTGGCATCATGCATGTGATTGAACTTGGTTAACATTTTTTTTATCTAGAGCTTAAATGTGTTCTGTGAGTTATTCGCCTAGGTAAACGCACTCCTTCACAGACTCTACAGGCTGACTGGCGATCCTGAGCTCTTGTTCCCTTGCCCGGCTATTGATCATTATCTTTGTATTCTGCCGTATTATTCTTCAAATCCACTCTTACACTCTCTCAGTTATGGTCCTCAATAATTTGTTGTAACTCGCCCCCAGTGTTGCTGAATAGGGAAATGCCTCATCTAATAATAATAATATTTGGGGTTTTACGTGCCAAAACCACTTTCTGATTATGAGGCACGCCGTAGTGGAGGACTCCGGAAATTTTGACCACCTGGGGTTCCTTAACGTGCACCTAAATCTAAGCACACGGGTGTTTTCGCATTTCGCTCCCATCGAAATGCGGCCGCCGTGAAATGCCTCATCTCATCTGAAAACAGAAGGTTGCTAAGATATTCGCCGTTGATCCTCACTTCTAAGTTTTTCCAGTTTGATGGCTTGAATTCTTCTTCCAAGCACGCAGTGAATAGCATTGAAGAGATTGTGTCTCCTTGTCTGACCCCTTTCTTTATAGGTATCTTTCTACTTTTCTTGTGGAGAATCAAGGTAGCTGTGGAATCCTTGTAGACATTTTTCAAGATATATACGTAAGCCTCCTGTACTTTTTTGTTACATAATGCCTCTATGACTGCTGGCATCTCTATTGAATCAAATGCATTTTCGTAATCTATTAAAGCCATATAGTGAGACTTATTGTACTCTGCGGATTTCTCGATAACCTGATTAATGACATGGATATGATCCATTGTAGAGTATCCCTTCCTGAAACCAGCCTGTTCTCTTGCTTGACTGAAGTCAAGTGCTGACCTTATTCTGTTGGAAATTATCTTAGTGAATATTTTATACAATACTGGAAGTAAGCTAGTGGGTCTATAATTTTTCGATTCTTTAACGTCTCCATTCTTGTGAATTTGTATAATGTTGGCATTTTTCCAGCTCTCTGGGAGCCTTGAAGTAGTGAGAAACGTCGTATGAAGGGCCGCAAGCTTTTCAAGCATGATTGCTCCTCTATCTATCTTCGACTAAGTCGACTGTATACTGACCCCGGGCCAATTATACTGAATATGGTCAGAAATAACCTGCTGAATATATTAAAATGTTTAGCATGAGCTAAATCGGCACGTTAGTGCAATTTACAAATACTGACACTGGCCAAACATGCTGATTCAGCAAAATAAAGCATTCTTATTTAATTGACTTATATATGTAATTATAAAATGTATATTGTATTTACTCCCTCTTATCTTTCCTTCTCAATCTCTTATCTTTCTCTTTTCCTTATACTTTAGTATACGCCGCCCCGGTTGACGTGGTAGGGGACTTGGATTCGCGAGTAGGCAGGCGCCTACCAGAGGGACAAATACGCTGCTAAGGTCGCATAGGATTATTTGGTGCATCCGGTCCTGTTCTATCTCTCATATATATATATATATATATATATATATCCCGAACGAATGCTCGGGAAGGAATGCTTACGCACTGTCTTACAAATCCCACTATAGTTTCTGCACTAATTTTCCGTGTTTCTCATTGCCCCCTATCAGCAGCACGTTTTGAACGGTATTTGCACTCACAGTACAAGACTTCATTCGCTGTCTAACTCGCTGTTTAAGTTTATTAGCGAAATATGCTGTAGCTTGCATTTACAAATGCAATAAGGAATACTTCCGACGTTCGTGGTTTTTCATCTTGTACCGAGATGTGCATTTATTTCCGCATACCAACCTCGTAAATTTATACGGTTCTATCCTTCTTGTCTAATAACCGCGCAACGTGTTTCTCAAGTGAAAATGTGCGCATAAATAATTTCAACCGATCGATACTTTGATAAGCATGATTTCGGAATACCACCTTAGCCTGGTCTCCTGACTCCAGCACGGCTGATTGCTGTTGGTACCGAAAATTGTAATGTGTGCTTGAGTTCGCTTATCGTGCCACGTCAGACAGCAGCCCGAAAACCGAGACAAGGCAAAAAATAATACCTTGCCAACTATGCTACCACATAAAGGTCTGATTCTTTTGGCAACGAAACTTAAGAGAAACATGCATCTCCACGGGGTTTCTAGTGGAGCATGGCTTGTTTCCTGACCGCCGTGCGTGAATCGAAGTATTGGTTTGGAGCGAAACGCAAGTTAATTGAACGTAGGCCCTGAAAAGCCTTCAATTAAGCGGACCGCGACAAATACTTCATAGTTTGAACGAGTGATAGGCGCTAACAGCGCGAAAGCACTCGGGCAGAAAGATACAGCGACCTTGTTCAGCGTCGCTTATCGCGCAAGTCTTAATGTCCCGTTGTTTATCGTCTGTTCCTCGTGTCTTCTGCTTGGCACCGCTTTCGCGGCCCAGCTCTCGGCTATGCGCTGGCTGCGTCGGGCAGATAAATGTTACCGGGACGCTCGCTCCTGACGAGGATTCCTGAACGATATGCAACCGCTCCCTCTCTCTTTCCCCTCTCCCTCTTCCCGGCTCCCGGTGTGTGCCGATGGCCTTGGCAGCTATCGCCCGACCTGTAGGCGTTGCGGTATATGCCTTCTGCCGCGCGGGCCCCGCGCCAAGACCGAAGCATCGCTTCCTCCGCGGCATCCCGCTGCCTATACCGAAAGAGAAGCCAGCTTGCGTCAACTTCTTCATTTTATTTCGTTTTCTGCGCGGTTGACGAGCCTGGCAGGGAAGTCGTCGCGCTCGGCATCTCTCTGCACGCTACAGCGTGGGTCGTTGTTGACCTGCTTGTTTGTGTTATGCCGCGACGCTTGGACTGCGCTCAAGCAGAGAACCGGAGTCATTTAATTTTAGATCCAACAGACACGGGTAGTATGCGGCGAGGCTTCGGCAGACGGTGAAGTATTGAACGAAACACAACGGCGGGCGGCAGGGCCGCGAGGAAATATGTCCAATGGAGCGAAATGAACGGGAACGTGATTGCTAGAAGAGAACCTGGGACGGTATAGGCATAAGTGCAGTGGTGGAGCAGGTGCACCAATTGCGCCAACCTGCGCCGAGAGCGGTCCTTTGCGTCGAGCCTGCGCCAAAACGGTGTTTTAGTGGAAAATTGCACTGAGCCTGCGACGAAGCATGTATAAGAGCTAAACCCTCCTTCCTTCGAGGCTTCACAGCTAAGAAAACAGAAATCAAAATCAACAGCATGTTATCATCACAATCATAGGAAGCAGAGGCCCGTCCTTATAGAGTCCCTCACTATATAGCGAGCAACTCTCTATAGTGAGGAACTCTACGTGCCCGTCGGAGTCGTTCGGTTCAACATTCGCGAATTTTTCTCTGACGGATGTACAATGTAGCGCCACTGCACCGTCTTGCTGGCGCTTTATTCGTGTTTATCGAAACCGCCCGTGTGGTATCGCAGAGTTTGCCGAAGGAGGATGCCACATTTAAGGATTCAAGGCAAGCTTTTTCGATGTTATGGGTGATAGCGAGGCTGTTCAAAGGAGCCGCTGCGACCAGAATCGCACGTGGTGCACAGTTAAGAATGGTGTTTGCCGATGAGGTGGAATGTGGCACACCGCGAGAGGCGGCACTTCGATGGGGGCGCCTCAATGTTCGTTGACGGAAAATTTTTGCGTCGAGCTTGGGTCGCTGCACTATTTCGGTGAAATAGCCTCGCCGACGCAAACGCAGAACCCTATTTGCGTCTTGCGCATGCGTAGTGGCGTTGACGCAATTTTTTTTGCGGTGTCAAAATATTTGCGGCTCCTGTTCGAAAACTCCCTAATCTGTATGACATGACATGAGTATATTGCATTGATGATGTCATGTTCAGTGAAGGCGCGTGTACTCGATCGGTCTTGCGGTGAGCCTTTGCCCACAAGCCGTGAGTGCCGCACTGTGTTGCATCCTGGGTAAACAAACACGCATTTGTTGACGATCTCTCTGTGGTGCCTTCTCTGCGCCTTATCAACGAACCCGGCCGTAGCGTCCTTTGCCTCGCGGTGTGGAGGAGCATCGCATCCTTTCCTGACCGCGCTTGCAGGGTTAGCCTCGTGCAAACCTGTCTCCACAACATATCGATTATATCAGTTAAAATTTGCATGGTATATGGTAAGCACACGTGCGTTGGACCCTGCGGCAAAAGTGCTTGCTGCTGCGCCAAATCGTTTTTCTTTCGTCTGCGCCAGGACCTGCGTCGAAAGATGAAATGCTTGTTCCACCACTGATAAGTGGATTTGAGAGAGTGAGTTACAGCTGCAGACTGCTTGTGGCTCCGTGTAACAAAAGCGAAGTTTTATTCAGCTGCTTCGCCGACAGCGCTGACAGCGTTCTTTTGCGCAGTTGCTCTACGCGGAACACACTGGATCACCGCACTAAGCGTGCAGTTCTCAGCATTGTCCCATCTCTACAAGACGCTTTCTTCAGCGAAGTGGAGACCAATCTTGAGCATTGCTTACGTAAACATTCGTTCGGTAGTACGGCTGAGGCTGCTAGGTCATTGTAGTGAAACCAATGCAGCCTCTTTTAGTTAAGAAATGTGAAAATTGAAATAGTCGACAACAATGCTTTCACGAAAGCATTCCGTTGGCGTTTCTAGGCACCGGAGTATCGATCAGCTGTCTACAGGTGAGCGCGTTTTATTGCGGTAGCAATTATATGGACACTCCAGGCGCATTTCTGCCGTCGCCATCGCCGTGAGATTCCGCATAAAGTGCTAAGGCGATAAAATTGTTGCCTCGCGCCGTATTATGTATGTAGCAGCGAAAACGCAGGAGGGTTAGCCGGCGAACGCGGCTCAATCTCGCGTGCGCGAGCGAGGAATGCCGGGCGGAAGCGCGCCCCCATCTGTCGCGCAGGAGGCAAGGGGGTACGGCGAGGGAAGGGGGATAGAGTATTCTCGAGCGGCTACTGCTGCTGTATCTTAAAATCGACGTGCGACGTGGCCAAAGTGCGCGCCTGCGCGGGCCTCATCTTCAAAGCGATCTACTATGTTTGCACAGTGCACTTAATGCCGGTAGCTGAGTATGCGTTGTGCTTTCGACGTTTCGTTGACGCTTAAGCGAGAGATGCACGAAGGTCAATTCGCTCTCTGCTGCTGCCGCGATTCCTCACTCCAGCATTTTGATAGCGAGTTTCCGTGGTAATCGAGCGAGATGTGTTCATGTTTACCTCTGCGCGCGTGACACCGTACTTGTTAATTTAGTTAGTAAGCGAATATTTACAAGTTTATAAGGCCGATAGAACTACTATCTTTATTTCGTATAGCTATCTACTAATTTGATATCGCAATCGGTGCTAGCTTCACCTTTCGGCGGAAACTGCGACTTTTTTTCATCTCACCTAAGTCGAGCGCACTTCCTTTTAACTATTGATGGCCTTCCCGCTTTTGTGTGCTACCTTCATAGACAGCTGAAGGTACAGTGCTCTGCCTGCACTTTTCACTGCACTGCAGTGAAACTTGCCACAGCCGCGGTTATTTCAACCATCATCCAGAGAGGTTGTACGATGCCTCCTCCATGCTTTTACTTTCCTTTCTCTTGTCAATATTTATAGTAAAGCTCTGCAAGTCGCTTGTAAAAACTGCTTCCCTTTCTCTATTCTCAGTCTAAACACCTATATCCGCCTCTCCTCGCCAACTTTTTGTTCCTTACACATAGTTTGTCCTCTCCAGACACCTTTCTGGCGATGGGGATGAAAATCAGCTCTGTGCGTCGTTTCATACATAATCAAAATATCCGGCGACGCCGCATGTAATTCCAGCAGGTGCGACGAAATCAGACAGCCTGTGCCGCTGCCTTCACTTCGACGGCCAGCGAGATTCTGTATGCGCTAGTTTCAATCGCTACTCGCTATTCTTCGGATCGTGAAGCGCACCCGAGGTACTTGTGTTTGCTACAAGTATCTCACGCCCTGGTCGAGGTACATTAGTGTGTGCGCAAGGCCACTAAACATATGCGAAGCTGCCTGGAAGCAAAGGGACTAGGCCACCACCTGTGGGTGTCACTGAGCATTCCCCAGCGGGTGTTGTTTGCACACTGACTCTTTCTGCTTTCTTATCTCTATGCCACCCTTTCTTTCCCTTTCCTCCAGTGTAGGCTGGCCAACTGGGCACAACTTAATTTCTCTCTCTCCCTTTTATGTGATTGTTTATGACATCCTATAAGTGCAGCCCTTGACACTAGCTCATTTAGTTTTGACACCGCTGGTGGTTGACCATGACGTTTGGTCAGCGGCCCATATTTCAATATATATATTTTTAAATACGTCATTCCTTTATTGGAATGAAGGTAAGAGATTTATTCGGCTGGTGAGGTGGCGGTTATGCTTGGGGTCAAAGAAAATGCAAGAAATTAGAAATCAAAGAAGAAAACTTCACGCAGTACACAGGGCGCACAAGCTCATCAGACGAGCAGGCTTGAAGATGTTAGCACAGTATGTGCTGAGGTGGGCTGGAGCGCGCATGTTAGCATAAATACGCGCTCCATAATAATGAATTGCCCAGCCATTCATACAGGTACACCTGACGGAAGAAAGAATGAAATAAATGATGAGAAAAGCGAAAGACGAAACAAGTGAAAACATTAAATATGCTGCCCCTCTCCTTGTGCTGCCTATCACCAACGTTCTAGACAATGTGAATCACTCGTGACACTGCGGTCCTATAAATATACGTCACCAGGAACTTCCTTTTTTTTGTCATCGTAAAAAATCTTCGCTCTTTCTGTGCTGCTCCGTAGTGTGTGCGTGTTGTTTGTCGACTGAAAGACGTGTGGATAGTTGATCGTGGTTATGATCGTTGTTGGCGCCGTATTTTCAGCTGAAGACGCCGAAACCTATGAACACTCAAGGACGAAGAGTGCAAGAATAAGTAATTATTGTGAGAGACCTACAGCGCCGCATCTGTAATGGGAATAATCAATATTACTACAGCGATGCAATGCCATTAACTGTTTTGCTTATTTGTAGATACTTTACATTTTGATGAAGTCGGCCTTCAGATTTCTGCACCTAAGTCGGCAGCTATTGCCTATCATCACCAACAGAGAGCACGACCATCCCTGAAACGTTTTCAATGGAAGGATTCTCCTATACCATAAATGAAACGACATCTATACTTTCGTATAATCATACGATGAGCGCATCAGATGGCGACCTGATGTTAAAGCTATGCCTACATCATGCCTGTCTTTTCTAAAATGTGTGACGGCACTGGCTCGAGGTAACGGCATGATCATTCAATGGTTCTAGGAGTGTATAAAGCCACAGTGCTGTCAAGAGTACTTTATGCTTTGCCTTTGCATGGTCATTCTTACACTTCGACTGATGGCACAGCTGGGGATCATCGAGTGGCTCTTCGATCAATAATAGACCTTCCACGATTCATTCGCACAATGAAATGCTCTACTTGCCGAAGCCAGACAATTACCACTGAGGCTACAAGCTGGTCAAAGGGCCTTACACCGCATAAGTCGTCTCTGTCGGGCTAACGACGGCATGAAGCTTTTTGAGCCATTGCTCAGCAGGTCAAAGTCGCAAATAGGGAAAGCGACGTCTGCCTTTTTTGAGATTGCCATTTCCGGGTAAGAGGCCGCGCTTGAGCGAAAGTACAACCGTCCTCGGCTGCTCAATCACTGAAGTGTGCCAGGAGTTCGAAAGAAAACAACGGTATGCCCTGCAGGTCTACGCCAAATGACAGCGTGACACTGAAGATGACACTGATGACATCGCGCACATAAAAGTTTTACTCAAGTTTTCACCGACGCCTCTGTTCACCAAGGCAGTAGAACTGCTGCGTTTTGTTACGTAGAAGCTGAAGCATAGCGTTCTTCATGGCGTTTTCAACATCTGAAGGACTATTCAGTATTAACATGGCTCGAGAGTATATTATACAAAAACGAAAATAATCGAAGGATGTTTACTTTAACTGACTTCCGCGGAGCTCTAAGGTGGCTTTCCATAGCTAACCCTGACTCACCTCTTCTACTCGACGCTTTTAAGATGGCCCGGCAGATCACATCCGAAGGAAGAACAGTGATGTTTCAATGGATACCGTCTCACGAATTGGGATCTCGGTAAACGAGACCGCTGATGCTTTGGCGGAGTCAGAACACAACCTTGATTTCACAGATGGCAATTTATGCAAGTTTGACAACACCAGGCTGCTTGTGCGCCACCACCTACATCGCTAAACGAGTAGCCAAGGGATATACCAATCACTGACCGTGCTCTCACTCGCCGCAGTAGGTCTCTATTGCTAAAGTTGCGCATCGGGCGCGTAAATGTCGCACGTCGCGCTCACCGACAAGGACGTGCGTCGAGGTCTTCGTGTCTCGCTTGTGGACACTCCAGCGAAACGCCTTAGAACTCGCTGTTTCAATGTCCAACTTCCTGCACATGTCTCTGTGTGCAGCTGAGCAGGTCTCAACAACTTACCCCCGTATTCAGAAATGCATCTTAAGTTGTCCATGCTCGCCTTGATTTATAGGACGCCTGGCATGAACGAGCCCAAGACGTTCACCAATTGCGTTTTATGCGGCGCTTCACGACAGGCGTCATAAAAATCAAGTCAAGCATGGGCTTCAAGTTACGTTTCTGAATACGGGGGTTAATCTTGAATGAGCTGCGCTTAATGATACGTTGTTTCCGGATAATCGTGCGTCAACTCGTTTTGAGGCTCACAAAGCTACACTGGAATTTTTGTCAACCACGGGTCTTGGCTCTCGTTTGTAACGCTGGTACTCTGCGTCTGACTGTGTGATGTGTTGTTTATTCCTCTCTTTTTTATTATTTCCTTGTCTCCTTCTCTTTTTCTTTTTTATCTCTCCTCTGCAAGCAGGTAGGCATGGTGTCCCTCTTAGAAGACAATTGCTAACCCGCTTTTCTTTCTCTTTGTTGATGTTTGTATGTATGTTTGCATGATTATGAACAATAATATTCCCGCTCCAACGCTGTCAAAGCCACTATTTAACATAGAGACGTAGTCTGGGATTAGTACTATGCAATTATAGTCAATGAAACCAGTGCGTTTGCGGCTTTCGTGTTTTTTTTTCTTACCGCCCTCCTCCTCCTCCTCCTCCTCCTCCTCCTCCTCCTCCTCCTCCTCCTCCTCCTCCTCCTTTTGTCTCTTCCAGAAAAAGATCCGTTTGCATAAAAAGCTCGCATAAAATCCATCGGTCCTAGCTTTCGGTGAGGGTGGCTGTATATGGGACTTGTTAGTAAGTCATCTGATTTGTTGTCGCGCAAGGACAACGACACCCTGACATAGAAAGCACGAGAGACAACACACAGCGCCACGTTTGTTTTCTCATGTTCCTTCTACGTCCGTCTCGGCGTGGCTGCGCGACAACAAATTAGAAGATGGAATCCCTCCCGAATTTGTTCATCTGAATGAATTGATAGCTTTTGTTTAAGAAGGGATGGCTGTGTGGCCTGCGCTGGGGTGCGAGAAATGAGCAGGGCTATAGAGAAAAGAGGCGGGGTTAACCCTACTGCCGCCGCCGAAGATAAACTCGTTCTCCGCCACACGCTGTCAGTCATCTGTCTCTGCTACCACTCCGTCCCGTCACTTATCATTCGTGCATATGTCGCTGCCCAGATGAATGTTTCTTACTGCGCAGCTTCTTCATAATACAAATTTCTGTACATTTAAACTTTCTTTCTTTTTAGCTGCGCACTGGCTCACAGCTTGCGTCTATGGTGCCTTCTGCAGAACGTCGTTTCCAAAATGATTTCGTGGCTTGCTGTGGGTGTCTCACGGATTGCATCCCTTTACATCAAATATTCAATGCAGTGTGTGTTTCCCTTTCTCTTTTGAAACGTCGTTATGCACATGAGATGTGGAAGGAATATTCTGCACTACATGCATGAAAGAAACTTCTCTCTATCCACATGTGTGAAACAACCGGTATTGCATAATAAAGTAGCTGTGTCCACTTACTCGATAAGTTCGTTACAGCCCTGGCATAGTCTCCGAAATTACTACAATTGAACTTATTCAGTCCTCTGTTGGAAGTGTCATCTCGCCCTGTACAGCCGCACATGCATCAAAGCTCTTCTGTACTGTCAGGCATTCATTGGCGTTTTAGTGGTCTATTAGAGAGGCTATAGTTCTCACGGACGTTCTCCTCCTTCTCTATTTCTCTTTTTTTTTTCTTTCGCACCTTTGCTTTATCTCTCCGCTATTCTTTCCGTCTTCCTTTCTCACCTTACCCTTCACCCAGTGCAGGTTAGCAAACCAGAAGCTCTTCAGTGTAACCTCCTTGCCTTTCCCACCCGATTTCTCTCTCTCTCTCTCTCATTCACGTGCAAATTGTGGGTTCCATTCTTTGCATTCTTAGTTGTGTTTTATAGTCTACATTTGCGTTCCGTGTACTCACGTAGTGTGGTCCCGGTGTGGGCGCAGTGTAGTTGCAGGTGTAGGTGTCGTCCTTGTTGTCCGTCACCTTGGCTTGCACCGGCCGCTCCTTCTCGTCCGTGATCTTCACCTTGGGTTTGGCTGCAGTAGCAGGTACGGAGCGGCGTTAGTCGCGCGATGACACAGAGCCGTGGTGAATGCACGACATTGCATAAGAAGAGGAAGCGTCTTTACTGCAGTACTTGCTGGAATGTACAATGCCTCACCCCTTGTCCTGTCCTTTGTGAAGCAGAGAGAAAAAAAAGAGAAAACATAAGACATATAAAACATTAGGTCATTTCTAAATCTGCGAATTTCATGCCTTCACAGATTACAGTGTTGATGTAAATGACCGCTTTGTTTTATCTTCACGGCTTATATATTTGCGGCATTTCCTGCATCGGCTTAAAGGAAAGAAAATGTTGAGGTGAAGCTTCAGTGTCGTTAAGGTGAAGCGTGTCATTCGGAACGCAGAAAGAAGCCAGTAAACGTGCAGTACTGACCAAGCGGATCAACGCCGCTATCATGGAATTTCCGGACAGTGAAAGCGATGTCATTTAAGCAAACGCCTTTTGTTTTGGGGGCAAAAAAATGTTCCATGGGGCCCCGCAACATCTGCTTAGAGAGGTGTGCGGAATGTATTCATTAGTAAAGGGAGTCATCTACGAATCCTTTCCAGCAAAAACTTCTTGGCTGCGCTTCGCATGAACGGTTTTTGCAGGTCCTCACATGGTGCCCAGATATCATTGCTTATACTATGCTCGAAGTTGTGACGAAGTGCAAATGGTGCCCGCGTTGCTCCGCCCATCATCGCGCTGAGCTTTTAGACTGGCATGGCTTTCAAGATCAGTCCATCGGGTCGCTATGTATTAGATGACATAGCCTGGTGCAGTGTTATCGTTCCACCCTACCAGTACGACGTTCTGGCAGGCTAGTTGGTTCATAGCTTTAGATGTTCCTTTTACCTGTGCGAAAAAAAAAAACGAGGACACACGAAAGATGTGTGGTGTGTGTTTCTGTCGTGTTTCATCGTCTTTTTCGTGCAGTTAAAATAAACGTTTAAACACTACCAGACGGCGCTACCGTCATATTATCAAGATGCTTTTATAGCGAGGCTGTATATGGCTAGCCGATTCGTCCGTCCGTCCGTACGTCGCCTGTACGCCGAAAACTCCTCTGGCTCAACCCCATGCGCATGGGCGGAAAAAAAGAAAGAGCAAGAGAAGCGCGCGATTATCTGCGCCAGTAGTGACGTCGCTGCTCTCCGCCGCAGCAGCGTGCACGCTCAGCAGTTTCTCTCCGGCTCCAAAATGCCTAGGCCACGCGTCATACGTACTCCTGAGGAGCAGGCAGCTTGCGATCAGCAACGCCGCGAGCAGAACCGGGAACGAGCTCGTCTACGCCGTGCTGATGGTGCAGCCTGGGCACAAGAACAGGCTCGTGCAGCCGAGCGCAAGCAGCAACTGTGTACCGAGGATCCGGCAGCCTACCAAGCCGTCGTTTAATGAACCGTTGGGATTAACCCAGTGATAAACACCGGGACCGCGAGTTTCACTTCGCTGGTTAACCATCTGTACGGAGTGCTTAGGCGGTAATTTTTTTGTGCGTTTCGTTTTGCTAACAGTGTATAGTCGTGACGCATAAATAAATCTAACCATTCTTAGTGGTGTGTCACAGTAAGCAAGAGAAGTGGCGACAATTACTAGACTTAAGGTGAAACAGGCAGTCTTTTGAGCTAAACCGTAGTCTCCTGTATTGTGTACTGGTGCTGGAATGTTTTGTTAACCTGTCCATAAGCGCATTACTATGTTTAATTACTGTGGTGAAAGTAGTGCTGCACGGCCCCTTTAAAGCCTGACCGCAGAGAGTGTTCTGATGCTAGCGTCTTCGCCATGCGCAAATTCTTCCGGCGCGTTTGTGCGATAATTTTCAACTTTCCGACATCAGTTGGATTTGAAGCGACGCATCCTTCTTTTTACCTTTTCCTGCAGCCTTGCAGTCAATGTAGAATTTGGTGGGTGTCTGTGACGTTACGCCCTTCTCGACGCCCGGTCCGTAGACGCGGACTTTTCCTGGATCCGTGTTGTCAGCCACGTTGACCTGGCAAGGTAATTTAAACATAACACGATTACTTCATCAGAAAGCAACATACGATACCACCTGCCAGACGAGCAAATGTAGTGGCACCTTTAGCGATCATGCTTGTTTCACTTAATGTACCTGTGACGGCATATTTTTAAATACCGTGTCGCTTCTGTTTAACAATACGAAAACCAACCAAAGCGCGAAGGTCGGCAACCATAAAGTTGCGAGCACTTCTAGTATTATCAGAACCAGTCGATGAGTCACTTTGGTCGCTCGATGCTGTAGAGGAAATGGCTCGTTTCCCTCAAGTCTGCGTTCAACACTAACTGGAAGGATAAATATGACTGAAGCTTGTGCGTTGTTCTTGCATTCAGTGCGGGATTCACTCCCCGAAATCAATTTGGTCTTCCCTCAACTAACGTGCGCTTTCTGCTTAAAACCTTGCTTTGCTCCGTGTTGAAAGTACTACAGCTTGCTGGAAACCCAAGTAACCAGCAGGAAGGGTGGCTACTACTACAAAATGCCTGACAATATTTCGTGGCATAAATAAAAAAACAGAACATGTCGCGATACATTGCTCTGTTAAATCTAATTTCGCGACGCACCGGGACGCTCACTGCAATGCTATTGACCCGGTAAGCTGTCATAAGTTCCAACAGGCAAGGAATCGGAATGCGAAACCACGCGTGGCCATGCCATTGGTTTATTTTGGCTTAAAGGTGGAAGCCAGGTATAATCGTAAGTCCATAAAAATAGCAAGCCTGTCGTTTATACTTGTACACTTATTTACCATGGAAATGTTTTTGTCGAGTCTAGGCACATGGTTCGAGTACTCGCACATATCCGCGAAAGCTCCGCAGAAGGTGGGTGCATGCCAGTAGCTCTACCTGTTCGCGATAAACGCTTACATCAGTGACAGTTTTCACGTAGGTCATTATGATTATGGAATTTTCGTTACATCTAAATTAGTTTTGAATGAATAAAAAAGTGTGTTGTCTAGGTCCTGCACTATTAACTAGCCCAAAAACGTTGATCTTGCTTGTAACCGTCCTCGATGTGCTTGCCTTGGTGTTTAAAGCGTAGCTGATCAAGAGATAGTACGTCTTAATATTTGCCGCTTTGGTGTTTCTAAAAGAAAAGAAAAAAGCATTTCTTCCTACTGCATTGACGCGTGGCATCGAGTAGCCAAAGTGACGCATGATAGGGTGAAGCCCAGTCGCTGAATGTGTCACTACTTTTCGCAGTCTGGCAGGGACCAGGTCTGCACGCATGAAAGGAGCAGGACGCCTGTCACGATGAATGAGCAGGCAGTGTGAGGCACCCAGCATGCTGGAGGACGATAACGTAGCTGTTTATACAGAGAGATCGCTTTCACAAAACTTGAAATTTCAAAAGCTCGCACAGGCGCAGGCAGTAGCCGGAAGAGAAAAAGGAAGCAAGACTATAAGCAAGGCAAACCCTGCATGACAAAGCAAAGCAATGTTTAAGCGATCCATTCGAACAAGCCACGTATCGGAAACTTTCAAGCAATGCTTTCTTCAAAGAAAAGGTTCGTTTTTACATGCTAGCAAAATGCAAAAGAAGGGTCCACACGATACAACAATGAGTGCGGGGCTGGCGCCGACTTCTAAGTAAATAAACGTATTCCTAATCCAGCCATTAATGAGTGCTTCGGTTTTATCGAAGCATTTTTTTTCTGCGGTACGAGAAGCTTGCTTATGCAAGAAAGGTGAGGCGTGCAGACAGGACACAAGAGAAGAGAAGTGGACAACACGAACGCCACTTCTCTTATCTTGTGTCCTGTCTGCACGCCTCACCGTTTTTTGCATAATGGATCCTTACCAACTAGCCCAGCTTTCTGTCGTTCTGTGAGAAGCTTGCTACCAGATACATGTTG
The DNA here is from genome assembly GCF_050947875.1 of Dermacentor variabilis. Lineage (NCBI taxonomy): Eukaryota > Metazoa > Arthropoda > Arachnida > Ixodida > Ixodidae > Dermacentor > Dermacentor variabilis. The sequence continues at coordinate 169,450,631 of NC_134573.1, read as the reverse complement.
CTGCGTTGGTTTCTACAGTTTGCCAGCGCAGCTAGCACAAGCCAGCGCATGCAGGGGAATCCCAGAAAGATAAGTACAGAAGGTGACATGTAAGTGTGAGGAAATGAACGAGGAAGGGGACACAGTGCAGGGGGGGACCGTGGTGCGAAAGGACCCAAAGAAGAGAGTGAAGCGGAGGCGCTACCCGGAAGGGGCTTCCGGGCACGGCGACGCAGGAGTAGTTGACCTGCACCGTGTGCTTATCGTTGGACTCGGGCTTGTACGTGCACGTGTACGTGTCGTCGCCGTTGTCCTTGACCTTGACGTCGACGGGCCTGCTCTGCGAGTCGGCCACGATGACCTCGAGCGGCGCCTTGCCGCCGGCCTGGCGAGCGTCCACCGTGAACTGGGTCGGCTGGCCCTGGAGCACGCCCGTGGGCTGCAGTCCCGGACCGCTGGCCACCACCTGAAAGCGGCGAAGCGTTGCACAGAGGTCGCATCGTGCCGAGAGACGCGGAACTGCAAAAACGTCACTAGTCGACACTCGCAGCACATCTGTAAAATGCATCTGGGGGAAGGGCGTTTGGACTTCTCTCGTCGTCGCAGGAGAGCACCCGTGACGGCTCTTCACGTGGAAGCAAGACCGTCTTCGAATTTAAACGAAGAAAATGGAAATGAAAAGGCTTACTTTCATCTGTTGTGTAATGAATTGGGTAGCGCTCGGGGTTTCAAAGAAGAACTGGGCACCCATAACCCATGATAAACATAACAAACATGTGAATCAGAAGCCTGCGAAAGCATTTGAAACCAAAACCTAACAGAAGAAAAGGAAGTTCAGGGTTACAACCTGTAGCATGCTTTCCTGTTGTCCACAGTATGAAGAAATATTGCTTGGGGAGGGGAGAGCGTGCTAGAAAAAATAGTACACTGTCAAACGCAAAATGAGCATTATATCGATGTTCTGGCACCCAGCGCGATTTTCCTCACCTCACCTTCGCGAAGCTTTCATGAAATGCCAACTAAGAAAGCACAACGTTTTATTGGAGCTAATTGCATAGGCATCAGATGCTTCCCACTTCTATGGTCATAGCCAGACCTGTTTACTGCCATGTCATTCTCGCCGCAGTGCTTCGATTGTAATTTAAAGTCTCGCCTGCTTTAAGATTATTATGTATAATATCCACTGTGCGCACAATAACAAAAGATGGCTGGCACTCTCACTGAGATGTGCACACCCATCACGTCATTTTTTGCGAACATAATTGAGGCTACTGCGCATATAGTTCTTTGCGAACGGAGCCTCCCTGCTGAGCGGTGAAGCGTGCTGTTGTGTTGTTTTTTACTCGACCTTGAGCAGTAAGAATTTTTCTACCTCGATAATTCTCTGATCAGCATGAACACCTCTCCATAACCCCTTCTCTATAATGCTCAAGTACCACGAATTATTTTGTCCGCAATGTCAGCGAATTCGAGAGAACGTCAACGTATGTGTGCACAAAGCGAGGACAGACAAGATAGGAAACAGAAACAACGCAGCCCTTTAGCTGGCACTTCAAGATGGTCGTAGACAATCCATCAAGGTAGTTCAAGAGGGTACTTCGATTCGCCTCAACAATTCGTCCCCCTTTAACTGAGCGGGAGCCTTTCAGAAATAAACTCGCCTTGTCCGGCTGGACGGTGCTCTGGGGAAGGATGGTGGCGATCCAGGGCGACTTGGGAATGTCCTCGCTGTTGCAGAGCACGTGCACGGCATACTCGCCGGGAGCCGTGGGGAAGTACTTGACGTCGGCCGATCCGTCGCCGTTGTCGTAGCACTCGATCTTGGCCTTGGACGGTCCCTCGATGGCGAAGCCCAGCTGACCGGTCTCGCCGTTGGTATCCACTGTGAAGGTGGCCGGATAACCGACCAGGCCGCCGGTCAGGCCGGGACCGTAGGCGACGATCTTGGACTCCTTGTAGGGCCCCACGTTCACCTCGTACGGGCTGCGCGGTATCTCTTGGCCTCCGTAAGAGATCATGACCACGTAGCGACCCTCCTTGGCTGGATGGTAGTTGCACTCGAAAGTCTTGTCGGGCTTTGGCGTGATGTTCACCTTCTCGACGCTGCCGCCTGTATGCGACGACGGGCGAGTAAGTGAAATAAAATTCATTAGAAGCGTACGAACAAATGTAAACATTGGTTTGACTAATTAGTCACTCGACTGACCAATCGGCCAATTCATTGATGGGCGAAACTGAACATCCCAAAGATGGACCTTATGCTATGACGAACGCCAGAGAGACAAGCTCCGCTTAAATCTTGGTTCCTTAACCGGCTCCTTGATCTTAAAGCGAACATGACCTCAGAGGTAGCAGATCGATACTGCGACACTTGTCGTCATTGGGTCGTATGGAGCAGCAGGATGTCAAGACATTCAGTCACTGAAGCTTGTCGTCGAAGGAAGAAGTATGTACGGATGCACGCCTTTATTGCATTTGTTTATGTATTTGACGTACTTAATATTTACTTGCATCATGGCAACGACTGCTCTGCGCTTGCATTTCAGCTGTAAGTGGCGTTTGCCTCTTTTTGAAAGCAGAATAAAATACAACAATGAAGACATCTGCTCGCCACCTAAGAGAAATGTAGTCTATACTACGGAATGGAAATTATTTAATTATATAGAATAATGCACGTGTTTGTTATAAAATAACGCGTTATTTTTTATACAATGAGCTTGTAGACAGGTGACGCTAACTTATAATTATCGAATATAAAACAAAAAGACGACGAATATCTTTTTCTGCTTTACATTTCAGACTTTGTTGTAAACACTAATTAATGAAGGACTAGGATGCAGCTGTGATGTAAATTTAGCGCCCGCGTGCCAAAAGTACTATTAGCGCACAGACGTGTTCGGTTTGGCTTCACTGCAGTATGTTGTTTGATACGGTGAAGCCGCACCATACTGACAAGCTTTTAAAACGGTGGTTCGCCTTTTTGTTAAGAAGCCCGCTAACACTGAAGCTGAACTGCTTGCTTTTCGCAGAGTGCTACCTAAGTTCAAGGAGCGTATACCTCGCACAAACGATCTTTCTCTGCTTGCTGTATCATATTAGAGTTAGTTTAGCTGGCTGAAGCTAAACTCCAACTTTGCCTTCCTAACTAAAATGTTATGCTTACATTTCAGTGAAACATTTCATTATGCTTATTTTTCCTGCAGTTATTTATTTCGTGAAGCTTGCCCTGCAGCATACCTTTTTACTTAAATTAACGCGTCAAGGTCCTCCTTTTGCAGAAATTGAAGTAATGGCTTTGCGAACGAATTGTAGTCGATCAGCCAACGCTTATAGCTGCCTTCCTTACCCGATCGTGACTTGGCATCTCTTAGCATCTTTCCTCGAGTATTCCTAGTTACTGGGCAAAGCTACAACGTGTGGTGAATGTCCGCTGTAGAAGCTGGTGCAGCGTGCTTAGGACAGTTCGCTCGTTGGGCCCGTTTCACACTGTCGCTTCATTCAAGGGAATTGCAATTGGAATCGTACGAACGGTTCGAAAGAAAGAAAGAAAGAAAGAAAGAAAGAGGCGTTGCACGTACCTGGGCCGAGCACCTTGACTTGCAGCTCGCCTTCGCCAGCGTTCTCGGTGAACACCTTGAAGTCAGCCACGTCGCCAACGCGGACGCCGTTCTTCTGGAGACCGCGTCCGGAGGCACGGACCCGACGCGGGTTGCAAGCTGCGCGAGCAGGAACGAAGCAGGAAATCGCACTTCCTCCGGCGCCTTTGTTAGCAAACACGAGCAACGCCAGTGCTGACATGCACTGACACACACGCCGAGGAGAGCTCCAGTCGAACGAGCCTCAAGCGCCGCACGCGACCGTGTGGGCTTGCTTATTTGGAAAACAACGGGAAAACTTACGTCACTCGTGCTGGATTTGCAGCGATTGGTCGGCACAGCATGTAGCATTCTCGGGTTTTAACTTATGTATGAGTAATGTGCCCTTATTTAAGAAGGGGTGCTTCTAAGAAACGAGTCATCGCACGAGTGTAAAAGGCATATATGTGTCTGCATAAGAGATTTATGAGAACGCTGCTTGCTGCCGCTGGATTGTGAACGCGGTTTTCTTCGTTGGTGCCGCTCTTTCTTTCTCTTTCTGCGCATTCTCTCCTACCCCCAGTTCAGGGCAGCCAACTAGAACTATATCTAGTTAACTTCCCTAACTTTGTGTACATCTTTTCTCTCCCTCTTCTTGGATTGCAACCTGTACTTAGGGGCGTTCTCCTTACTGACATCTGTCTGCTCACCATTATTGAAAATAATTTCAGATATGCATGCTTCTTCATCGCTCAAGATAATTGTCAATCGAGGTAAGCTCGTTATTTAGGCTTTAAAAATGTGGCCTCTGTTGAGCAGGGTTGTGCTCCTACGTTTCAGATTTGTGCAGAGTGACAGGCAATGATTGCCAGGTGCACTCAGGTGCACGTTGTAATAAACGAGCTCATATTTGTTTTTCTTTTTGTTTTTAGATTTGCAGGCAGGATTATCACAAATATATTTTCTTGCACATATCGAAGAAGCCAACCGTCACAAAAGGCGACAAATGCACTGGAGAACTGATGTTCTAAAAAAGAAAGAATAGAAAAAGATACTTTAGTTTCTCTGTGAGTTAATCGCCTTCAGTAATCTTTTGTTTCTTTTATGGGTATTTAAACCAAGTCCCTCATTATACCTGGTTATTTCACAATATCCCAACGGGTAAGATTTAACATGTTAAGGTTCTTTCGCAAACATGTATATTACCTAGGCCTCAAATCGACATTGATCTTCGATATTTTCTAAAATAAAAGCACACCTTTAGTGACTTTTCGCTCGGCCGTGGAGCTTAGCGAACAAGTGTGCGATGATAATAGTCACGATCGCAGCTTAGATCATTTTTAGATCGTCAGATAGGAAACAGAGTGTCTTGAAGGTTGATTAATAACGACATTCGAGGCGAGTGGTTTTCGGAATGCACACGTAATACTTCCCATTTTAGCTTATCTGTCAGGGTCTTCTACAAACGATGATTTAATTACCTTTTTTACCTAGCCTGGAAAATATCACGACAAAAGATTTTAGTATTTCAGCTGGGATACAGATGGCTCCACGTGTACTGTCTGGAGATTTACGGGCAGTCGTGGCCCTTCTCTCAGTTACACCGGAAGCACTTCGATCTTCATGTTTATTCACCAAATGTCAGGAAATACTCGCTTCTTGTTTACGGAACCACGTGCAGGACGTGATGGGGCAGGGCAAGATATGTATGTTTAGTTAACATGGAGTCCGGTAAGTTGCTCCACTATGCGCCTACTACTGCTATAATGCAGTGGGTGGGATGCATTTATGGCATTCGCACGTCTAACTACATAACAGGAGGGAACACTTCTCACGGAGGTTCCCTACCTCCTTTATTTTATTTCGTGCCTTTGACTTATCTCTCTGCCATTATCACCGTCTTTCACTTCTCCTTTCCCATTCCCCTAGTAAAAAGGTAGCAAACCTTAAGCTCTTCCGGTTAACCTCACTGCATTTCCCACCCCATTTCTCTCTCTCTTCCGCCTCCAATCTGTACGCAGTGTCATGTCAACGCCAACCAATCGCATCACATGTGCTGTGGAGTGATAAAAAAAAGAACACTAACAAGCGATAAAAGCGACCCCCATTGCCTATGCCTGTTAGTACTGCATGTCCACGACATGACATGACAAGAACTTTATTTGAGTCCTGAGGGACTGAGATCTTGGGGAGCCAAAACCGAAGGCTCCCGAAGATCGAGTCGGTGGCTCCGCCCACGATGGGACCGGGAGATCAAGTCCCGCCGCAATGTAGTGGGCCCTCTGGACAGCCTGGAGTTGAATGTGGAGATTGCTGCCCTTGAGAGATTCCTGCCATTGTTCTTTCCTGATGGGGGGAGAGGCGTTAAGGACTGGGCACAGCCAAAGCATGTGGTCAAAAGAGCATGTCATGACCACATTTGGGGCACGACTGTGAGTGTTCAAGATCTATCTTGTTAAGGGATCGAGGAGTGGGATACGAACGGGTTTGCAGGAGTCTGAGTGTGGTAGCCTGAGGTTTGTTCAATTTGGGGTGAGGGGGTGGAAATGTCCTCCTGCCTAGTCGATAATGGGAAACAATTTCGTGGAAAGTATATAAAGGATCTTTGTGGATGTTGACCTCGTTCCAAGCCTGGCTACCCGCGACAGCGCGGTGCGTGAAATCGCACGCTCTCCGGTGGACCTGCTCGTTAGGATTACATCCAAGCGGGTTAATTGAGCTATCTAGATGGGCTGGGAACCACGAGATTTGGTATCCTCCTTCGCTGCTCTTCCTATACCTTTGAAGTGCTTTAGTCACAATACTGTTCGCCTGTTCAGATATGATGGCGGACGAGAAGGATCTAGCCGCCGTGCGCGAGTTCGAGAAGACGATAGCGGGAAGTTTTGAGCTGTGAAAAGCCAGAGCGATCGCCGCTTCCTCCGCCACATGGGCAAACTTCGTATAAACAGAGGCTGCATTGACCAGGTTGCCCCCCGCGTCTACCACCGAGACAGCGAACTTATCCCCACTGTCATATCTGGCAGCATCGACAAAGAGGGCATCTAGTTTCTGCTGATTGATCTTTTTTTAGGATGGACTTGGCTCTCGCGAATCTTCTACCTTCGTTATGCACTGGGTGGATGTTTCTCGGTACGGGGTCAACCATGATACGATTTCTGGTTTACCGGGTCAAGCTAACTTTGGTCGCCGGTTCATGTCTGGGTTGGATTCCAGCTTCTTCTAAAATCTTAATCCCTGGCTTAGTGGATGAAAGTCTCATTATCTGAGCCGCTGTGTGAGCTTCTATGAGCTCATCGATGGTGTTATGGAGTCCTAGCTCCAGCAGCTTCTCAGTGCTTGTGGACTGCGGAAAGCCGAGCACGCGCTTGAGGCCGGTTCTGATTAGGGAGTCGAGCTTAGCCTTTTCCGCTTTACCCCAATTAAGGTACGGCGCGATGTAGATGAAATGACTCAGGAAGAATGCCTGATAAGCTCTGAGCAAATTGTCCTCTTTGAGACCGCCTCTTCGATTTGAGACGCGGGCTACAAGTCTTAGGAGATTACTAGCCTGTCCAGTGAGCCTGTTGAGGGCCGTCGAGTTACAGCCCTTGGCATCAATGAGGAGACCTAGAATTTTGACCGAGTCCATCCTCGGTATGGGATGCCCATTTTTAGCTCGAATTTCTATCGGCAGAGTTTCCAGAGGCGCAAGATTTTTGACCCCCTGTCTGGACTGGCGCTATAACAGTAGCTCTGATTTAGCGGGGGAGAGTTCAAGGTCCATGTTTGAAAGAAAATCTTCGGTAGCCTCTAACGCGCTTTGCAACGAGTGTTCGAGCATGGCTAGCGATCCGCCCAGCACCCAGATCGTGATATCGTCCGCATAAATGGCGTGACCCACGTTCGGTATTGCAGCGAGGCGAGTGGAGAGTTTGTGCATGGCTATATTAAATAAGAGTGGGGAGAGGACCGAGCCTTGCGGGGTACCGCAGGTGCCTAGTTCGTAGAGTCCTCCCGTGACCATGCCTAGTCAGAGGTGTGCCTTGCGATCCGCGAGGAAAGATCTGGTGTAATCATGAAACCGCTGACCCAGGTTGAGAGACGAAATCTCCGTCAGGATGTGTTTATGCGCGACCCTGTCGAAGGCCTTGGAGAGGTCCAGTGCGAGGATTCCTCTCACATCGAGAGTAATGTTATCAAAAACTGCTTTCTTAAGCAAAAGCATAGCGTCCTGTGTGAACAACGCCTCTCTAAAGCCGATTAGGTTATGTCTAAAGAGCTCCTTGTTTCAATATGTTCAGTGACCCTGTTGTGTATCGCATGCTCCGCAACCTTGGCGATGCATGATGTAAGGGGAATAGGCCGCAGATTATTTATATGTGGGGGTTTTCCTGGTTGGGGTATGAGTACCACTTTTGCGATACGCCAGTCTGTCGGGACCTGTCCACTTTTCCATACCTCATTTATTTTGGCTGTGACTATCTCGATTGCCCTATCGTCTAGGTTCCTGAGGAGTTTGTTCGTGATTCCATCAGGTCCCGTGGCTGATCTGCCGTTTATATTGAAGAGAACGTGTCTGATCTCTGACACGGTGAAAGGTTCGTCTAGATCAGGTGCCGAGAATCCCATGTAGTTCACATGTTCTACCGGGCGATCCGCGTCTTTGGCGAGGGGGAGATAAGTACGTGCTAAGTTGTTGGCTAATTCCCTGTCGGTAAGACCGATTGCGGTTTGCTTCTTAATGAGCCTATCCGTTGCAAGGCTAAGGGTGTCCTTAGACTGTTTATCGTTGAAGAGACTTTTCAGTAAGCTCCATTTGCTACCTCTTCGCATACGCCGGTCCGTTTCGGTACACGTCTCATCCCATTGCTGCCGGGCGAGCTGGGCCGAATAGGTTTCAATCTCCTTGTTAAGAAGCGCGATTTTCGACCTGAGTCTACGATTAAGCTTTTGGGTCTTCCACCTGGCTGAGAGGGCGCGTTTGGCCTCCAGAAGGTGAGCAAGTCTCGAGTCCATTTTAAGAACTTCAAGTTCCGTAATGATTTCTTTGGTTGCTCCTTTAACCGCCATGTTCAGATTCTCTAGCAGATCTGTATACGTTACGTCTGGCGGGCCTGTTTCATTCCTGATTTTTCGAAAAAGGTCCCAGTCCACATACTCATATCTCGCGGGTGGTCTGGGTTCGACACGCAACAGAATTTCCAGTACGTAATGGTCACTGCCTAGCCCCTCCTGGAGGTTGTCCCACGTGCCTTCGATACCTCGGAGGAAGGTGAGATCGGGAGTCGTATCTCGACTGACCGAATTACCGGATCTGGTGGGGAGCCTTGGGTCTGTGACGAGTATTAGGCCGAGCTCTGCAGCGTTGAAGGCCAAGTTCGTTCCTTTTGCACTTTTGTAACCGTACCCCCATTCCATATTGGGTGCATTAAAGTCACCCGCAACAACGAGAGGCGCGCTTCTCGCCGCCCTAGACGTGGTGCCTAGTAATGTTTTGAAGCCTCTTCTCCTGTCCGATGGTGCGCTGTACACGTTGAGAATGAAAATGTTAGAATTGATTGCTCTGTTGGGTACACTTTCTTTTAACTGGGCCTCGAGGCCCGCTTTGTACGCGCGGACCTCGTGCTCAACGAACGAGATGTTCTTTCTGATTAAGGTAGCGATACCTGTGCCCTTTTCTCTCCTGTATGCTACCGTGCGGTACCCCGAGAGGGAAATTTCAGCTGTACATAGCGTTTCCTGTAACAATATAACTTGCGGCTTGTCCGCAATAGACCTGATAAGCTGTCCCAATGGGGCCTTGCGCCTTTGGAAACTTGCGCAGTTCCACTGCCAGATTTTCCAATTGTTTCTATTCGCGTTCGCCATTTTGCCTACTGAGAATGATGAATTAGCCCATTAGCCCCACTTTCGGGATTCGGGCTTGCCCGATTCTGCACTTTCGACACCGTAAGCCTGCCTTTGGCTTGGACCTTGGGTCTCTCTAGTTGAGTTAATCTCGTCTCCATCCCGGAGAGCATTCCCATCATGCGTCCTAGGGTCTTTTCTATGGCAGCTAGCTTGCATCTGCTGTTTATTTTGGCGGGAGGATCGGTGGCGGTAGCTATGACTTCGCTCGGCTCAGCCATCTCATCCTCCTATTCTGTCTCGCTCACCTGTTCTGGGTTGGGAGCTTTACGCTTGGATTTGCCAGCAAGTGGGCCTAGATCTTTAATTTTATCTTCATCGCGGTTCGAGATTTGCCCTCTAATGCTATTTAAGGCCTCTTTAAGCTCTGCAAGTTCGCGCCTGAGCTGTTGATTTTCCGCCTGAAGTGATTGGATTCGGGGATCATTCAGTTGCTCTGACTGTGCCTCACCACTTGCTCTTTTGGCCATCGTAGTCTTCTTTCCCATCGACGGCGCTGTGCCGGAGCCCTTGACTTTGTCGGCCCACGTGGCCCGCTTCGCTTGCTGGGAGCGAGACCGGGACCGGGATCTCGATCTGGATGCACTGGAATTCCCGCTTTTCCCTGAGCCGGTTCGCCTGCTGGAGCGAGAGCGCCCCCTCGATTGTGAGCGGGCTCGCAGGGTGGAGCCACCATATGCTGCCGCAGGTGTCACCGAGCTCTGTGCGTAGGAGATACTGATGTCATCGCCGCTGCCCACCTGTGCTTTTCGCAAGATTTGTCGTCGCCTTCGACGCCGACGCCTAACGATGTATGGGATCTGGTAGCGTTGTTTGCATGTCCTATCCCCGGTGATATGGAGGCCGCCGCATGCTTCGCATTTGGGTGTGCATTGGTGTTCCTCCTCTTGTGACTCTGATGACTTCATTTTCCCACAGCCGCGACAGAAGACGACGAAGTTCCGACAGAACACGCTCTTTCAGATGGGCTACGCCGACTATCGACGTTTTAGCCGAAAAATCGTCAACTGCACCAGCCTCGACTATCCTATCGGGTTCCACTCGACAAACGCTCCGTTTCAAGGCCAAGTTCAAGTTGGTGAGTGAATTTTTCGTCATCCCACGCGACTTTGAAAATTCGAAGCGGCGGAAGCCCCGCTAGGCCTCGAGAGGCTTAGCGCGTGAGCGACCCCCTCACCACTTAATAACGGGATCGCTTCTGCCGAGCGTAGGAGATGGCTACATCAGAAGACATGGACCAGAAAACGCGCAATTGCGATAGGAGCGGGTTCGGCAAAAACTAAAATAAGCCACTCCGTAACAGAATCCGACGGCTCGGACACGGAAACGTCACGGGCTTAAAATAAGAGTGGGAAACATGGCTAATCACGCTAAGAAATCACAAAGAATACGAAATTAAGAACAATTAGAGATATGGCAATGGAACTGCCGCTCCTTCTCCAGGAAAGCGGCAGTGTTCCACCAGTTTATCAAAAACTCCGGAATCGCTCCGGACGTGATATGTCTGCAGGAGGTCGGGGCCAAGCCGGCCAAACTGCAGGGATACTACACTCTGAGCGATCCTCAAAATTCGAAGGTCGCCACGATGGTGAGCAACTCGACAAACGCTCAATTATTAACACTTCCACAAACTGAGGGAGAGATTAATTCCATAGTTATCAGTGTGATGCCAAAGAAACGAAGTAAGGCACACACACTAATCACAAATCTGTACAGTCCTCCCCAAAGGCAAAGGGGACGACCTACCCCACATTCTCTCAGCAACAAAATATTTAGCGGGCACCAGGGATAAGGCGGTGATAGTGGGTGACTTTAATCCACCCAACATACTATGGGGATATGCGAAAACGTCGCCCAAAGGGTTCCTACTCGAGCGCACCGCAACGGCCTTGGGTTTACGGGCAATCAATGAGATCGGCAAACCGACGCGCACGGGTAACAGCGTCAGCAGAGACACGGCGCCCGACCGTGCCTTTACAATTAACATCAGAGACGCACAATGGGTTTCCTTTGACGAAAACCTGGGAAGCGATCACGACATAATCCGAGTAGAGCTCTCCACGCCCAACATACGGAGAACAATAGGAATGACTAAATTAACTGACTGGCCTCGTTATAGAGAACTGCAGAGAGCGCTGGAGGAGTCGAATACAGCCCCGACCAACATGCGAGAATGGACTGAATTCCTTCGACGAGCATACGGGGACACCACTAAAGCCATTGAGCGTACAGCGGAGGTGCCGGTGATAGACTCTCACCTGGTCAGCCTATGGGAAGAGAGGCGGAAACTGGCCAAGAGGTGGAAAAGACAACGTCTAAACAAACACCTGGGACAACGCATCGCTCTCTTGGCAGAGCAAGCCCAAGGCCACGCCAACAAGCTCGCTAAAAACGAGTGGGCGACGTTCTGTGGAACCCTATCAGGAACTCTGGGAACGACCAATACGTGGCGAATACTGCGAGGCATGCTAGACCCGATTAGCACGCGTACTGAGAATAACAAGAAGCTCCAAATTATAGCAGACAACTTCGAGGGCGCAGACCAAGATCTAGTCCATGCTCTTCAGAAAAAGTACATAGGACCCTCATCTGCCACGGGATCGTCGTACGCGAAGAGACAATACGCGGGGGAGGCGAACCCTAAATTAGACGAAGAAATAACGTACGTGGAAGTACGTAAATCATGATCCCCAAACCAAAAAAGAATCCCTCGATTGTTACGCTACGGCCGGTGTCGCTCACGTCCTGCCTGGGTAAGCTCTATGAAAGGGTTATCCATAGCAGATTGCAGCGATACCTGGAAGAACAGAGCTGGTTCCCGGACTCCATGATAGGATTTCGCGCGGGTTCATCTTGCCAGGACGCGTTCCTCCTACTTAGAGACGAAATTCTAACTAATATACCGTACGGCGACGAGAGACTAGCCCTAGCACTAGACCTCAAAGGAGCCTTCGACAACGTCTCTCACGACGCAATATTGGACGAACTCGGAACTCGCGGGTTGTGGCGAGCGCACATACAATTACTTAAGAGCGTTTCTTTCCAACCGCGAGGCGAGCATTAGTATTGGCCAAACCACTTCGGATTTATTTAAAATGCCTTACAAAGGAACACCTCAAGGAGCTATATTATCTCCTCTTCAACATGGCGATGTGTCGTTTCGCGCGCGATCTGTATCGGATACCCGACCTAGGTTACACGCTCTACGCGGACGACATCACGCTGTGGGCGAGCAGTGGTTCACTAGGGAATAAGGAATATACACTCTTTGGAGTGTATATTGGAGTGTATATTGGTATATTTGGAGTGTATATTGGAGTGTATATTGGTATATTTGGAGCGCAGTATTAGCGGTGGAGAAATTTTCTACATGGAGTGGCCTGAAGTGCGCACCCGAAAAATCTCAGGTCATCCGGATACACGCGAAAGGCAACAAATCCAGAGGATCGATTAACATCGTGGTTGAGCGCCAATCAGTCCGAGAGGTACCCACGATGCGAGTCCTGGGTTTATGGCTTCAGAGCGACGGGAGAACAGTACAGACACTCAAGACCCTCAAATCCACAGCCCACAACATAGCCCAATTGATACATCGCGTGACGTATCGAAAAGTGGGAATGCGAGAAGACGATACCCTAAGACTCGTACAGGCCTTAGTGGTTGGTCGAATCACGTATGGCTTACCGTACCAAATCCTGAAAAGGGAGGAGGAAAAGCAGGCTAACACAATAATCCGAACCGCTTTCAAGGCTGCTCTGGGCCTGCCTAAATGTACTTCAACGGAGCGCATGTTAGCTTTGGGAGTTCACAATAGTTTCGACGAACTGAGGCAGGCCACCCTGATGAGACAGAGGGAGCGCCTCAGCTTCACAAAAACTGGTAGGGCAATATTGGCCAGACTCAATATCCCAGCATACCCCATTTATCTCAGAGCAGGCCGTACCTCTCCCTCCTTCGATGAGATCCAAAATTACAGTAGCCCCAATTCCAAAGAATATGCATCCCGAGTACAACAAAGAAAGGCGCAAAGCACGCGCACAACACATTCAATCAGCGTGCTCTAACAACCATAGGTACAACACGTACTACACGGACGCAGCTGTGTATGCAGAGGCGACCGGGCAGCGCTACCAAAGGAGGTACGCCCTGGCAGTCGTGAACGCGATCAGCCAACAGCAAATTACCGCGCCGGCCACGGCGGGATCCGCCACCTCGGCTCAAAATATTAGCAGTGGCGATCGCACTCGCTCACGCGGAGCGTTCGCAAAGGGACTTGGTCGTGGTCACGGACTCCCAGGAGACATGTCGCATGTTTCTCAAGGGGCACGTGACTGCG